>NW_024369929.1:11607843-12156531 GCF_014805655.1 Passer montanus
TTGGTCAGTGGAGATGAAACAGCAGAAGAGGAGAAGTTAAATCCTTGTGGCTGTGATGTCTGATGCACCTGCAGAACAGAACAGAACAGAACCACAGTGAGTATGTCAGGAATGCCAGAACCATTCCAGCCTCAGATCCCAGTTCGGGGCTCATGTTTACTGCAACTCTCACTTTGAAACAGTGAAACAGAGCACAAGTGAAATGCAACATTCTGTTTTGCCTTTTAAGTGTCAGACAACTAATTATGGAACAGAGAGACTATGTGTGCTTGATTTTCTTGCAAAACATTAAAAACCAGATATTGTCAAAACTCTCTGATGGCCATGGAAATTGCTGTTGCGACTCCCAACTCCTCAGCAAAACTAGGCTGTGATCCAAGATGACAAAAAAAATCTGATGCTCAGCAGTTTGTTCCCCAAAAATGCCATTCCTCTAAGCGAGAGAAGACACAAGTGCTGTGTTGCCACAAACAATGAAGTAGAAAATTTTAAAGAGCTGGAGATTTCTCCATGTCAAAGATGGAAGATTTTTAACATTATGTATATGTACATATACGGTGGAAGCCTTTGTCAGACTGTCACTTGGGAAAATGACTTCCGAAATGTTGATGTAGCATTTCCCAGACATCCAACAGTAGTTGGACAGCTTTACCTGGTGGTTGTAGTCTCTGATTTCTCCTTGCTCGAGCTCCTCAGTGAGCAGGACCAGGGACTGATTGCTGGCAAGTGGACTCCTCCTGAGGTCTTTGGAGCTCAGAGAAGAAGCCTCCAGGTTTGTAGAGGGCTTCTTGTTCTCACCAGAGTCTCCAGCAAGGCCTTCCAGGCTGTAACTAAAGAGAAAGCACAGAGGTCAGGTGCTGCCAAACTCTCAGGGACCAGTGTCTTTCAGCACAGAGCACCTGCAAACATAAAACACAGAGCAGGCACTGAAGTGTGCAGGCAAAGGCAGGTGCTACTCCTCAGCATGTTCTTTTTTCTTCAGAGCAAATAGCAACATCTTTGTGCTTCTAATGAAGGTCTGTCTGTTGCTTGAACAACCATTGAAAGTCCTGGTAATTGCCTTTCCTACTGTTTTTTTATCTTTTTGAGTGGTGCACAGGAAAATCCAGAAACGCCCCTTCTAAAGATTTTGGCATTTCCATATATTCTCTTTGATAGCTTTTTATTAGGCTCTCCCTTGGAATAAAGCCACCCAAATCAAACTACCAGGTGCTGCCTGTCCTAGACCAATACCCCTCCCAGCAGCCACATCAGCGACTGTAACACTCATCTCTGCAGCCACATCCTCTGAATCTATTTTAAATCCTGACACTGCACAGTTTTGGCACTGACAATGTCATCGATTCTGCCAAAGCTGGTTTCCTTTTACCCATGGTGTGGTTTTGTTTTTAAATTCAATAAATGTTGTTTCCATCACTCAATCAATTTTATTTTATCATCTACTGAGGGAGCTAGGTCTTGCCCAGCAGAGCTGGGCAATAACTCAAAGCTAAATAAAACACTAAACTTTTTCTTGCAGAACTGTTAGAAAAAAAGCATCTGGCCAAACTCTGTAGAGATGGGTGCTGATAGACAAGTGACATTCTCCTCACACCTATACAAAACACATCCTGTTTCACATGGGACTATTTAATCCGATAAATCTTGCCCTAATATTCTGCTTCTGACCCTCTTGCTCCTCGTGCCAAAGCACCAACAAACCCACTGAAATTCCAGTGTGGGTTCACTGGGTGAAGCTTTGCAGATTCCCCTCCCAGGACACCAGCACAGATCCATGGCCAACCTTTGATTTGATACTCACTAAGTGCCAGCCCTACTCTGGATTTATATCCCAACCCAAGGCTAATCATGATGTCTGTGGTGAACAAGCTGACATGAAACACATGAAAAAGAAAACATACCACAGGCTGTACAGATGATTTAAACAACCAAAGGAGCTTTAAATTCAGGTAGACTTGCATAGCAGTGATTAATGTTCTGCAGTCCCTTAGAAGCATTAAAAGGCTCATAAATATGCACCTTGAAAGCAAAAACTGCAATAAACCATGAATAAGAAGATTTAGTAATTTAAAAACCTTTTTTCATGGTAATTAATGAGGAAAAAAGGAGTGGTTGAAGCATTTATAATTTAATCTGCTTTAGGAAGATTGTGACTCATCAATGTGTATCAACAGTAGGCATTTAAAAGTTTATTCTAAATCACCTGTAGGTGGAAATCAGTCTCATTTCTACTGATTATTTAGGACAGAAGAAATCTGTTTTTTACATTCCAAGGTAGCAACAACAATGCTGCATAGTAGAGAAAAAAAAATAATGTACTTGTGATAAAATTAGCTAAAACCTGCAAATATCAGCCCAAAAATTAGTTATCAGTGACACTGGTCTGTAATTTGCTGATTGGCATATATACACCAAACATAACTGACCTGTACGAGGAAGTGCAGGTTTCCTTCTTAATAGCTACTCTTCAGAAAAAGAGTTTTAATAGCTCTACCTACAACCAGCAAAAACTGCCACAGGAAAGCCATAAAGCCATAAAATCTGGGGGACTGGCTTCCAAACAATATTGGGTAAAGAAGTGACCTGCAAACACCAATATCAGTGCTGGGACTTTCTACAGAAGATGCCAACTTTAAGAGCCTGGGGAATTTTCATCTGTGGTGATCAGATTGGTTTTTTTTCAGGGAAGGTTTTATACGATTAGTCTCCTTGAAGAAAAGACTAGGTCTTTCAATTTACAGAGAGCAAGTCTGTGTGAACTTAAATCCTTTATGAGACTGATCTGATACAGAGAAGTGCTGAATCATATTTAATCTCAGTTTGATTTGCTGTCACAATTATCATCCTGATCACTGCTGTGGAAAAAAGCACGGCTTGAAGTCATCACAGAACAGAGCAGCTCAACCCAACAGTGCAGCTTCTTTACTGCCAGAGGCCAGTGGAAAGCAGCCACCACCTCCACCTACAGCCCAGCTCTGAGGATCCACTCCCAAGAGTAATTGCTGAAAAAGCAGACCAAGCAAACAAACACGTGCACGCTTCAGCCAGAGCAGCGGCGGAGGAGACGATGCACGAGAAGCTGACGACAGGGTGTTTGCAGAGCTTCTGTGCTGCTGCACATTTATTCATACCGTACCTTCTACAAGTAAAGTCAGGACCCATGGCAATGTACTGTACGCCTGAGGGACACCAGCTCAAACTAGGAACAGCAAAAGAGGCAAAGAAAGGAAAAGGGCAGTGAATATCAGATTGTTATGGAACATGGGGGACGTTAAAATACTCTCACTCTCACGTATCTTGAAAAAAAACAACAACAAACTCAGAAATAATGCAGTAGCACACGTCTGGTTGAACAAACACACCACAGTACCTCAAATGCCCGAGGTTACCACTGAACAAGAGTAGGACAGCTCACGCTTCCCCCAAACCAACTCCACCAGTGAGTATACAATGTACTGGAAAAA
The DNA here is from genome assembly GCF_014805655.1 of Passer montanus. Lineage (NCBI taxonomy): Eukaryota > Metazoa > Chordata > Aves > Passeriformes > Passeridae > Passer > Passer montanus. The sequence continues at coordinate 11,611,308 of NW_024369929.1, forward strand.
GTACTCCTTGTGAGGAGAGAGGTTTTTGGGAAAAACAAGGCTAAAACATACCAAAGCCAATTTGTAAATAATCACACACAGCCATTGTGTTAGTAATTGTTAGTATTTTCCTGGGAATGCTCATTCTCAAATCAGAAAAAGAATCCCTTACAGATATTTCATAGTTTAAGTCCCCTCCATAGAAATACCAATAACCTCAGGCTACACTTGGAAAAATAAGGAGAAAGACACATTCTCAAATGCTGCACAGCTAATCAGTGAAAGAGGCTGGAAGAAAAAAAACAGGCTAATCTTACTATTGATTTGGGATTAAATCAAGTGTGCCACTAGCTAAAAAACCCTTCAGCTCCCATTCCCCAAAAGAGTCCCAAAGTTGCATCATGAAAGACCTAAGAAATGCAAATATAGAATGCAAATATTTTTTGTTGTTATTTTAGACTGCTTTTGTTATTTTTTCTCCGTTAGCTCATGGCCCAATTGCAGGTTTTGCAGAAACAGAGAAATCCATCTTCTTGTCAACTATGACATTTATATGATTCCTAAATCCTGAACAAGCTGTTCAGAAAGCATACATTGTCTAAAGGGAATTTTGCATAAGCACAAGTCCTGCTCCAGGTCCTGGTCTGAGAGCCATGCAAGGAGGGGACATGGCCAGAACATGCTTTGCTTCATGAAGGGAGCCTATGAAAAGGGCAGAACAAATTTAAGCCTTCTTGGACAAGGAACTGTGAGTGCCAGAAGCCTCTGAGGGCACAGATGAAGATTTAAACCCACTGAATGCATCATGTCATGCCATCTCATGTTGTTTCCACACACACTGCAACACTGGAAACATTCTGGAAGGGTTTGACAATTGGAAACATTCTGGATGGGTGCTTAGTGGCAGAGTTCAGATAATTGCTGCCTGTTTTATAAAGGATGTTAACTGGGTGAGGACACACCCAAAGCTTTGCACTCAAAAGGTGTGCTTCACCAGGAGCTCTCAGCACAGTACTATAAACATTCTTCAGGAAAACATTCCTTCCCATAACATGCCAATATTTCCAAGTACTTCATCATCCTCACCCACTTCAACCACAATGGCAGATGTTGAAGTATTGGTGGGTGATGGCAGGGACTAAATATTTGTGTGAAATCATAGAGGAACCAAGTCCAGGCCACAGGAAATCCATCTCCATCACACACAACCTGCACTCTCGGGCCTGGGGTCAGCCTCCCAGCAGGTCACTCAGACCTGCTCAGGGGCAGCAGAGAAAGCACCCCAAGGAAGGTGTCACACATGATTCCCCAGGCTATCTGCTTGTGGCCACAAGAGCAATGAGCTTGGGGGACCCTCTGAGATATCCTTATGTCACCTTGCTTTTCAAAGCCACTCATTTTTGGGTGGTCCCTTTTCAGTCGAAGGAAAGAAGACTCTCCTCATTAAGGAAATCATGTAATGTTTACACTAGACTCTAAAAGATGCCTCTATTCCTGACCACTGCCATGTTATGGAGATGATCCCAAATGCTAAAACTGCAGGAGAGGGAAGAAGAAAAGTAGAGGGAGGAAAGAAAAGGAGCCCTACATATATAGGAGGAGGCCTGGAAGTGTTGAGATCTCACAGAAAGAAGGAAGGAAGGGGATTTGTTGGCAAAGGCTGTGGAAAGCACTCTTGCAGAATCACAGTCCTGCGGGGGAGCCACCCACAGTCTGTTGGCAACACCATAAAATCCTAAAAAGATCAATGCAGACCATGCAAAACTCCTTTACAGAAGACAATTTGGGGAGGAGGAGGAGCTTTTATCTACATCAGCCTTGTGGGAGAGCATAAACAGCTGGAATCAGTTTCAGGCTCCTGCTCCACAAGTGGGGTTAGAGATTTTTTTGGGGATGATTCCAAAATGGTTTAGAGACCAGAAAAAGTGAGGAAGTGTTTATGAAGGGATTATAACACATTTCAGATATGACCAGGTATTCTTTATTCTACATGTAAGCTCAGTGTTTCAGGATGTTTTGACTCTAAATACTAACACAGCTCCTACAGAGGAGCTTTAAGAGAATACTGATAAAAATAAGTTTATTTGCATGAGCTGAGAAGACAAGCATTGCACTGCTTCCTGCAGTGGTACAAATGAAGTGGTTTCTTAGAAATAAAACTGCATGTTCTTCTTTATGCATTTTTTTTAAAAGTTGGTTTTTAAGAATATTCTTTTGAACTGTACAGTGCTGCTGGGATTCATTGATGCTGATGCATAGTGAGGCACAGTGATTTTTTTGGTCATAACATCATGGTAACATTCTTTTCACATGTGTGAATGTGGTAGTTTGTTTACACACAAAACACCCCATCCATATTTCAGGTGAAGTGAAATCCTGAGTTAACCTGGCACAGGAGAGGGGGTAGCAGGCTATGGGAGGTGAGACAAGCTGGAAACACGGAAGGGCAGAAGTTCAACTTCTCTTTTTTCTTTAGCCTAAAATGTCTACATATGGACAGCCCACATCTGCTGTGTCAAAAATTAAGTATCCTCTTTTATATATTAATAGTCAATGCAAAAGTAACATGTGTGGAACTGTGTATCTGTAGGATGGATGAGAAACTGCAAGTTCATTATAGAGAGGAAAAACACATGAAAGTAAAGGGAAAAACATACTGTATTTTCTATTTTTTAGGAAGATGGTTATAAAGACCATCAAAAGAGCAAAATTAAAGCCATTTAACTCAACCAGCTGCAGACCTGCAGAGTGTTCTGCAACTCTGAGATTGTGTTTGACCATCCCTTCCCCTAGCTGCCCCTCCTGCAATCTTGCCAGGAGTCTCTGACGTGCTTTAAATCCAAATCACACACATGCTCCCAGGTAAACCACTGTCTTAACCAACTCCAAATCTTACACATGGCAAAGGCCAACAAAATCATATCTGAGATTTCTCTTCATTATTAAGACAATGTCCTGGAGAAAACAGCTCAAGCATGGGCTCTGTGGGGCACAAAACCTGCCCTGGGTCAGACTGGAGAGAGAAAGCAGCCAGGTGGGATGCACAGCTCCAATGCCAACACTTCCAGAGGTACTACAGGTTCACTAACACAAGAGGATAGTTAGTAGACATTCAAACACAATCTGTTAGTCACATTAGTTGGCTTTGTACCTTCTCCTATGAATGGGAGGCTTCTTTATACCATCCCCCAGAATTCGCATTGAACTGAAAATGAATCATGGAGAATGGTCAGCAGCTTGAATGAAAAAAAATTAACAAATGGCAGCTAAAGGATTAAAATCCCCAACACACAGACAGAGGGAATGGACATACAGGGAAAACACAAAATGGAATATGAAAAGAGGTAATGAGTCTCTGTGTTTCTCCTCTCTTCTACAAATAAATCTGGGATTTGGTTGGTTTTATTTTGTACAGAAAGAAGGTGGCACAGGTATTGACCATGTTGCAACTTTGCTGCTGCCAAAGCCAGGTCAGTTTAGAGTTTAGATAAGGCCAAACACTTTGACAGAAACTGTTAGCAGTAGTGATTAACACCAGCTCCAGTTCTGCAGTGCTTAATCCATCAGTGAAACATGAGGGTGTTTCTTTCCCCAGCCTGGATGTTTAACACACACTGCAGCATTGTTGAAAGACAGGCATTTCAAATCTGCTATGAATGTCAGGAATTAACTGAAGGATGAACATCCTTTTGTGCAGTCTTGTTGGGTTTTTTTGTATTTTTAATAGCAAAATGCAGACACAAGGATTATCTGTGAAGTGCATTTCAAGAAAAATGGGAAGTGAAGGGGAACTGAGCATCTTTTCACGTTTTCATTTAAGACTATTATTTTTTTCCTGATCTTTTCTGTGAACAAACTTTTATGCTCATCCCTCTTACAAAGAGAAAACATGTAACAGTGGAAAAGACCAAATTTTACATAAGGTTGATTTATTTTTTTTTTCTGTAGGATCTTTGGGTCCTCTATCTAAGCTTGACGTAGCTATCTTTGTCATCAAGGTCTAGACTATTTTTGATGTGGACAGGGGCTGCAAGCGGTTTGTGAGACAGGAAGCACCTCTCAGAGCTCAGCTGATGGTGCATTCTGTCACCTTTTTTCTCCTCCTGGCTGCACAGCCCAGTTCTGATCCTTGGGCTGGTTTTGGCGGCAATTACACTTTATTTGGTTATTCTTCTCCTCATTTAGTGAGTGCAAGATGCTCACCTGCAGAGCAGAGAAGTGCCATGGGTGCTCAGAGGAGGGGAGGGAGCACAAAGGATGGTGGGAGCAGCACAGATCCTGCCCATCAGCAGGACAAACCTCAGCCAAGGCTTGTGCTCAGTGTTACTCCACATTGCAGGTTTGCAAAAGTCAAGTTGCAATAAGGACTCCTCCCCTCCTACTGGAAAAGCATCTATTGCATGTGAAATAAATGGCTAAGCAAACACTCCGAATTTAACTGATTTGAGAGAAAGTCACTTGTTAGCACTTCACTTCCTCAGTATTTGTTGTTTCTCACTAAGCAACGAGAGTCTCAACATCACAACAGCCACATATGAAAAGAACAAAGAAAAGAACAAAACAACACAGCAAATAATCCAAATTCCTTTCTAAAAGAAGCATTAAACCAAACATGAATCTAATCAGCACCACAGACCCACCCAGCTTTTCTAACTACCCTACATGACAGCTATCCTTATGTAGCTGCAGCTGTATGTGAGAACATATGAGAAGAATTACTGTTCCTTTAACTCAGATTTTCTTACACTTACAATGAATGTATTTTCCCCCGTATCAGAAACAGCCTCCAAAGTGTGATGCAGGAGAATTTAACCCCATCTGTTCAGTGTTAGCAGTGATTGCCAGCTATGCAGTTTATTTCCCTCAGAAATCCTTATGCATCAGGCCCTACACTTAAAAATAAATCTCCCCAAATGAGTTTATGAGCCTATGGACTCATTCTGTCATAAACCTGCAGGTATGCCGACACTTTTGTCACTTTTAAAAACTGATGGGGATTCATTAACTTATTTAAGTACTACCTGAGAACCAGGAATGAAGCCCAAAAAAGGTGACAGTGTTAAACAACAACAACAATAATAGCAACAATACAAATCTTTCACTGTATGTTACTTAGAAAATCCTGAATGGTTTTCAACATTGACTTTAACACCTGAAGGTGATATTCCTTCAGTGATACCCACAGCTCCTGTGTGTAAAGGATGCATACATTCCTGATGGGAGGCTGCTGCCTCTCCCTGGATTATCCACAGGGGTCAGAATTTTCAGGAACTCGTTGAGAGCGGCCAGTTTTAATTTAATGCCATCCAGCCCCACATGCAATGGCTCTGTTTCTGTTAACAGCAGGACATTTGCCATGAGGACACAGCAGGCAGCCAGAGAGTGGCACTGCCCTGCACACCCGGGCCTGCAGCCTCTGTGAGCTGTAGGGAGGATACGGCACCCTGACCTGATAAGCAACTGGCCATTCCTGCTCTGAGAGCCTAAAAAACACTGGCCAAACCACCACTGGGCTCAGAATGCACAGGGTTTGGCCCCAAGCACCCCACAGCCCAAATGCTGAACAGTGCAGGGCATGGCAGGGAACCTCCCACCAATTACTACTTCTTGGTGTGCATCTTCCTTTGTTTCATCTCCTTCCCCACTGAAATGGGAGACTGAGCAACTTTTCTCCCCACAGTCACTTGGCACCAGCCTGGACACACTGACATGGCTTGTACACCTCTGCCCCTTGTACCTTCTGAAAGAGCAGATGGGAAAACTTCTTTTGAATCTTCCTGAACAGGGACTTCAGTGATGAATTAGGTGGAACTTACTGTGCATGAGAGACTGAGAGGGAACCAATTCTGTGAAACAGAGAGGACCCATCTCACCATCATGAAGGGCTTCCAAAGAATTTTTTTAAACCCTGGTGCCTGTGTTATCCCTTAATACAATCAGAGCAAATAATGGTCATGTTTATTCTGTGGTCACTGAGATTTAACACTCCAATAATTCCTTTGTACAGAAAGGGGTGGTGACAGTTCTAATGGAAGACCTGTCCCGAGGTAATTCCATTTACTCTGGACAGCTCAAGCATACTGTAGGTATTAAGTACTTTAATCCTGAAAGTTAATTTAAGAAAAAACAAACAAACATACATTAGGAGATTGTCTTAACCTCTTCAAAATGAAAAAAGAAATAATCAAAAGCGACGTGATAAACTCTTCAGTTTTATCACGCCAGCTTTAAAGCTGAGATAAATACGCATGAGTGGGTGCAGAGTAAATCAAAGCAGCTCTTCACTCACCTCCTCTGATTGATTTCTGCCTCGTTGGTGGCATTCTTGCCCGGCCCCCAGCTGTGCCGGCGGAAGGGGGACAGCGGCCGCATGGAGCCGCGCAGGACGGAGGAAGGTGCGGGCACGTCCGTGATGCTGTCCAGCTCTTCTTCCTTCTCCCCTCCTTCTGAGGACACCATGTTGGTGCAGCTGCCATCCAGGCTGTGTCTGTCCTTGGGCTGGGCGAAGCTCCCCACGGGTGGGAAGGGGAGGGACGTGTCGCTGCCCAGGGAGGAGTTCCTCTCCAGGGACATGGTGTCGTCTGCAGAGGAGCTGGAGCTGGTGACATCGCACGCAGACTGCTCCTCTTCAGGCTGCTGGGGGTGAGGAAAGTTAAAAATCAGTTCAAGTAGAATCATAGACTGGTTTGGGTTGAAAGGAACGTCTAAAGATCAGCTAGTCCAACACCCCTGCTGTGGACAGGGACATTGTTCACTAGGACAGGCTGTGCAAAGACCCATCCAGCCTGGCCCTGAACACTTCCAATGAAGTGAATACACTTAACATTTTAAATAAATGCAAATATTTTGTATTTCATATGAGCTGAGAGATTTCCTAGTTGATGGCATAAGGCAAATTAACCATCATAGAACTGAGACTTTTTGCTCTGGTTACAAAAGAGGCTGAAATGCTCTGCAGGGTGATCTCTTCCCTCTCACAAGTCCCTGGCTGCCATTACCCAGCTCAGATCCTCTGCCTGCCTTCCTCTCCCCAATTCTGGATTTCATCCTGCACAGCAAATCCTGTTCCTCTCACCATTTCTGGCTATATCAATCAAGCTGCCATAAAACTGCCAAAGGTTTACTGAGAGCAAGTAATGGGGAAGGGGGTTATCACAACTCCTGATGACAAACCCCAGCCTCTCCTGTGGGACTGGGATAGGCTTGTAGAGCTCAAGGGCAACACACTGTTCCACTGCACCATGCAACACAAAAAGGAGAATTATTCAGCAGCAGAAAACAGACAGAAAAAAAAATATATAAGCTTAATTTCTGTGGGACTGGGATGGGCTTGTAGAGCTCAAGGGCAACACCATGCAACACAAAAAGGAGAATTACTCAGCAGCAGAAAACAGACAGAAAAAAAAATATAAGCTTAATTCCCCATCCCCAACTACTTTCTATTAAGCAGAAAGTTAATACCAGGGTTTGCAGCATTTTTCTAATCCAACTGTCATTGAAAAATATTGTTCAACAGGAACAGCCACCCTGTATTAGAGATTTTGAGTCATACGGTAATTTTTGGGTTTAGTTTGCTCCAAAAGCAGTATGTAGAAGCCAAACTCTCTGGCCAAAGGCCACATGCTGACCATACAGCCCCAGAAGAGCCCTCGTTCCCCGTGGCCATGATAAAAAACACAAGTACCTCTCTGACATCACCTCCAGTGTGAAATGGTGTTTGCCCTGAGGGACTGACATGGGAAGTTTCAATTTATCCTGCTGCAGAGCCCTGTATCATTTAAAATAAAAACAGGCAGAGTGCTCTGTCAGGCCATACACCACAGAGCAGTCAGCAAAGCCCTGGTGGTTAATTGTCCTCACACAGTGGGCTCAGGGGGCCTGGCAGGAGCTGAGTGCTCCAGGGGCTGCAGGCTGTCAGCAAGCATTTGGCAGAAGACAACTGGATGCAAAATCCTGTTCTTGGAAGGGAAAGATGGGCATCAGACCACATGGAGGGAAGGATGAGCAGGAGTGGTGTTAAACAGTCCAGAGACTTTTGTTTTTCTGTGCTTTATTTGAGGGGCACACACTATAAGCTATAAGCTTTTTCTCTGACTGAACAAAAAGAAACCGAGATATTCAAAATATCTTCTAATTGAATATTTCACTACTCAGAAAGAAGCCCTGTTTAAAGCTTAGCTATTTTTTATTCTTAGGTCAGTGTAACAGGTACACAATAATGTTCCTGAGATGGTTTAACTAAATGCTGTCACACTGCTTCCCCTCTCACATCCATCAAAGGGAAATAGAGGGGAAAAAAAAAGAAAAGACAGCATCCACAACACAACACCAAAATACAAGAACATTTTAAACAGAAAGCATTAAAAACCACAGTATAAATACATCCCTCCAAAAACATTCAAGTATGTCAAATATTAATAGTTAATATCAGCAAACTGTGTTCTGTAAACTAGCGAACTATTGGATTTGATACATTTGAATAGGAAGCTGAGGTTTAAACAAAAGAGAGCTGAAATGGAAGCCCTGTGACGTTTTTTATGATGTTCAGCAGTATTCAAGATAATCTGATAATTGTGTGAGTCATGATGAGAACTTACTGAATTGCTTAAATAGAGACAAATCAAGCAGTCATTACGTGGATAACACTCCTACAGTGGAGGAAACAATCTGCCACTTTTCTAAGACAGAAAAATACTTTCAGACATTAGATCAGACTGGATGGGGCTCTGAGCAACCTGCTCTAGTGGAAGGGGGTTGGAACAAGATGAGCTTTAAGGTCCCTTCCAACCCAAACCATTCTGTGATTCTGAGATTGGGGCAGCAGAGCAGGACAGGAGAGGACTGACGTCACCCCATCAGCTGTGTGAAGCATGGGAGAGTTTGGGAACTTGCAATCTGGATACAAATCTAGAAACAATAGTGCAGAACACCAAATTAAATAGAAAGGGATTAGAGTAAAAAGAGGAATTTTTATTTCCCAGATGAGAATACTGCTGCAGTTTGAAATGCAAAACAAAACCCACTTCCCTAACAAGGAAGATTTAGGGTTTTTATCACAAAATGCAGTTCAAGGAGATGGTTGAAAAAAGGGAAGTACATTTGATCCATTTTAACTTTTACCTTGAGCATTCAACTGACAACAGAACACAATGAACAATTCCCTTGAACTTATGGCCCATGCTTATTCTTCTAAAAATATTAAGCCGTCATTTAAATGATTTTTTTTTAAACAAAGGAAAACAGTTAATATGAAAGACGACTCTGTCTGAAAAATGCCAAGCATGGCTGACACATCTAAAACATCTATATTGTAGTCACCACTGCAGAAAATTGGCTATCTGGCCAGTAAATATGCATTGCTCTTTAATCCCATTTGAGTACGAAAATACCATGTTTGCAGAACAGAATGTATTCTTTTCTTACAGGAAAAAGGAAACATTACAGAAATACTAATTTTCTTCAAGTTAGGCATGCTGGATTGCACCGCAATGAATTTAGGACTTAATTGTGGCCAAAAAAGAGCCTTTACAGACGTTTACTAATAGGCATTTTCTTTGCCCTCAGTATTTGCTGAGAAGCTTCTAAGAAAAAATAAGGTGTAGAAGTGAGTATTCTGAGAAAGGACACATGCACTTCTCCATGAATAACAGAAATCACTGGGATGGTGATAACTTCTTCACCTAAATCCCTCCAATGTAGGAGGTCTTGATAAGGAGAATTCAAATGTTCTTTCAATCATTTCCATGATGACAACCTGCAAAGTGCTGAGACACAAACTTTCTCTGTCCCCTGACCTTCAAAGTCATTAAAGATGTTAAGAGTATTTTAAAAGAAGAAGATGAAAAAAATTAAACCTTGGAATCCTGAATTTTATTTGGAATACCATTCCACTAAAGGAGTCAATACATTTTAGTTGGCTTGATATATAATCAAGCAGAGTAATTTTTAAATTTGGATTTGCCTATGGTTCTAGGTTCCCTAAAATTAACCTCAACAGTGGCCTTCTACTAATTATTTATCATAACTTTTATGATTTGGAGTGGATGTGAAAACCTTTCCCTTAAAATTTTTATTCCTTTGAGTTCTTTTTTTTTGCACAGCTGTTGGGGGTTTTTTTGTTTGCTTTTTTTTTAAGAGATACAACAACTCTGAAAAATAAATGCAAAACATTTATGTATTTGTGTATTTTCTTTGAGCAGACCAAAACAAAGGCAGAAGTTAAATAATATTCAAGACTCTGAGTTGCAACCCCATCCTTTGACAACGATCTGTGGGTTCCTGTCTCCCTTCATCTGAATCATTCCCAAGAGGCACATTAAAAATCTTCCCAGTAATGCTGGACTTGGGTGGCTGGTTGAAAGTTAAGATGAGCAAAGCACATGGGCTCCACCCCAGGATGTTGCCAGATGATTGTGAGAAATGACCTTATGCAGCATTCATCGTTCCAGAAGGAGGATGCTGCAAAGCCTGCCCAGATGGCTGTCTGGGACAGAGAGGGAAAAGCAGGAGGATGAGGACATGGGAATGAAGTGCTGACGCAAAAAAAAAAAAAAAAAAAAAAATTAAACATTTTGCTGAAGCCACAGTCTTGGAAGCAACTTCTGAATCTCAGTGACAGCCTGTATATTCTGAAAAAAAGGGCAGGTTTTAGTGTTAAAGCTCCCTGACCCCGACAGCTCATGTTCCACAGCTCAGCCTATGTCCTAGAGAGAAAAAGAAATGAAACAAGCACAGGAGAAGGGAAGGAGATGGGAGAGGAGCACACAGCAAACACCAGGGATAGAGTAAGGCACCTGCAAATTCTGTGACCCCACAGACCCCAATTCTTCATGGTTTTGGGACAGAACCAGGGCTTTCAGTCTATGCATTCCTAGTGGAAGCAGCCCAAATACCTTGCACAGACAGCAACTTGCTCTCCCCACATTGATTTTAATGCATTAAGCAGTAAGTGAAGAAGGAGTTATTTCTACAATAAAAAAAAAGAAAATAAATTATTCTAGTAGACCAAAGTTCAACTCCTGCTCCACAGAAAGGGGAAACAAGAAGAAAACTAGTAATAACAATAATCACCATGACACTGAAAGGTTTGAGATCCTCTTTTTGTTCATAAACATATTCTGTCTCTTCCCAATTTGATACAGAAACTGTAATATTTCATAGGTTTATAAATAATCAACTACAGCCAAAACAAGTATCTTACACTAATTTTTGGACAAAAGATTACAGCCACCATTTATTTTGGTGGTCATTAAAAATACCTATAATTTGCATTTCTACCACCTGTATTCAGTACTGTAAAACCAAAAAAGATTTAATTAAGGAACAAGCTCACAATGCTAAATTCGTTTTTCTGGTCCTTTAGAAATAACTTTAACTGTAGAAAAAATACTCAGAAAAATCCTGAGAAAGGAGACAAGGAATCAAATTGGTAAGGAAAACAAAGACAAAGTAACTGAGGTTGAGATTGGCTTTGAATAACTTCCTCAACTCAGCTCAGGAACCTTTTGAAACCAAGACTTTGAAGACAAAGTCTGCAACCCACTGCATAATGATAACAATGCAAAGGCTGCTAAATTAAGGAATTTCCTTTCTCCAAAGAAAAGAATTCCTGCCTCTGCCCTCTCTCCACTGGCAATTGAAGACCTGCTTTCCCCACCACCTCCTCCCTTCCCTATAGCATCCCTGCTACACTGCACTGCCTACTCCGGTTACATGTTAATCTTTCTTTCTCCTATTTGAAGGAGGAAACTTTCCACATAAGAAAGAGGAAAAGCTAAAATTCTTTATAACATAAAATTTGCTGTGTTCCCTCTGCACTCTTCTCCCACACTTTCCCACAGAAGCATTAAATCAGGCTCAAATGGCAGCTGCCTGTCACAGTCCGTGTCACTCTGCACAAGGGAAATGAAGGCAGCCTGCTCTGCCAAACAGCCTTGTCCTCTTACAGTCCAGGGCCCCATATCCTCTTGACAGTAGGATGGGAAAGGGCGAGGCTGGTGAGCTCTGTGCCCTACCACGTGCATGAAGGATGACTTTACTGTTCATTTATAGCACATGAGATCACTTTGCCTGGGCTGTGGTGTTTCCCATCCTGCTGGAAAATATTCACCACCATCTGATTTGATTTCAGCAAACAGAACTGTGTTTCAATCAATACATTTCTCAGAAAGCCAGTGTGAAAGCTACTCTGAGAGTTATGTTTTTCAGAGCAGGAGCTGTGTCTGCCCAAACCTGTGAGCTGCAGCTGAACTGAAGAGTGGGATTTCATGGAGACCACAGTGATGGCTGCTCTAAAGAAGGGTCACATCCCTTTTGATTCTACATCACTTTATTCCTTCTGGATGTTTTTTCACCATCTGCTTACGCCAAGAAGAGTACAAATTACCAGCAAGACAATTCTTCAAGAGCAAAAACCTAATGACCCCCTGAACAAATTCAGGCTGCTCTGACGTAGATGCAAAAGACTGATGCCAAAGGGAGGCACATCCTCTGCTCAGGAGGCCAGCTCTGCCTCTCAGGTCTCTCCCACTCCTCCTCAGCAGCACAAAGGGTACAGGGATGACTAAGGTTACCAGTGACTTCAGTTGTTGATTTTAAGCAAACTTGAAAACACTTTCATTCTGCTTGCACGTAAACAGGCATTAAAGGTATGTTGCCTAGGCAACAAAACTATTCCCTGGAATTGGCCTGAAGTATTTAGAATGAGTGTTTCCTTCCTATGACACTGAATTTACAGAAAAACACTGGTTCCTCTGAGAATTACAGCATATAAATCTGAAGGTATCAGCACAGAGGTCACAGTTTACTGGAGAAAAGCTCTTTGTTACATGAGTTAAAGATGGATTTCATATCGTCTGTGTAATCCCTAATGCCCTTGCAAGAAAATCCACCTTTTCAACTCTTCCTCTGGTGCCTGATTTACTTTTGGAGACAAAATTACTTCCATTTTTTTAACCACTGGGGGCTGCACAGCTTTTGGAATTCTGCTGCAAGTAAATACATCCCTCATGTCGCTGCATCCAAGGAGGAGACCGGATCCTTCCCATCTACTTGGTTCCAGGATAATCACTTCCAGGTTTCCAACTCACCAGAGAAACCAAGATGATCTGTGTGTGCTGTATGGGTTTATCAGGGGCTTTTTTAACCATATCCCAACCAGGCTTTCTTACCTTCCCAAAGACAAGGTCTTCCATCCCATCACCAGGCAAGGGGAAGAGGTCAGACTCACTCCCAGACTCTCTTTTAAGACCACCGTGTGACGAGGCACAGACGCTGCTCAGCCCATCCTCCAAGAAGTTCTCACATTCTGCAGGAGCAGAGCACAAAGAGTCACAACCTGAGGCTTTCTGCAGCGTCCACACATCAGACTCGCATTCTCTCAGTGAATTCCAGTATTTAAAACACACAGTTTTACAAATAAAGCTGTATACATTTGTTCACCTCTCAAAACTGCTTGTGAATTCTCAAATGATTTATTCCAGAGTTTAAAACTCCTTTTTAAGTGCATCATTGAAGTACATGGTGCAAACTGAAATACTGCATGAAACACTTGTAGCTTGAGGTGCTGATAAATACACTATAGATGAGGTATCCCATAACAGTGCATGTGGGATGTTTCCTATTGATTTCAACAAATGCAAAATTAGATTCATATTCAATAAATATAAAAATATAACTTGTCAATATTTGCTTTCTTTCTCAAAGAATCAATTTCCTCTAAATGCCAAGGTGCTTTTAGTGCATATTTAGACAATTATTTAATCTCTTCTACACTACTTACTGAAAAAGCACTAGTGTGGATTCCATTACAAGCTCTACTTTTTCAAGATTCAAGAATTAAGTGATTTTTTAAAAAACCTTCGGCTTTCATAACTCCTGATATTAAACAGAAGCATGCTGCATCTCTTTTTTTTTTTTTTTACAAATGCTTCCAGCTGTTTGCACTGTGTTAATCAGAAGTACAGAACTAGACTGCAGCCCCTGCAAAAGCCCCCTTTCCAAAACCTTTAACAGACAAGTATTTGCCTATGAAGTGCCTGTATATATTTTATTTGCTTATCCTTCAGGCAAAAGCATTAATGACAATTTTGGCAAAGATTGAACACTCACATTTCCTAGCTCAAAATATTTTCGAATTATTAGTTTGTTTGTTTGTTTAAAGAAAGGTGCTATTTTGCACCTCCTCTAACTGAACAGATCCAAAATGTGTTCAGCTGTCTGGAGAAGAGCCAGGACAATAAAATATTAGTTCACTCTTAAATTATATCTCACTAACTCTATCCTTGGTGACATCAAGCTTAAAAATCACTGAAAGGATGACAGTTTTGGTAGCTTAAGGTCACCTCTTTGCCTTCTCCATCCTTAATCTGTGCCTGACAGCAGCTATGGAACACCCTGGCCACATCCCAACCGATGGGAGTGACTCCACTTCTGCAGAAAATAGAATTACTTTGATAGTGGTGGGGCTGACCCCATTTAGGGCAGGGGGAGTTGAAGGCAGTCGGAAACCCCATTACCCCACAGAGGAATTTCCATGCAGTGGAGAATTGGAAAAGCACTTATTGGATGCTGCAGCTGCTCCTGTTCCCCTTTCAGTAAACCTGGAAAATCTGAACTGCTTTTCCATCACCGAGGGGGAGAAGGGAGGGGAGGGAAGAAGGGGGGGAATGAAGGGAAAGAGGAGACGGAGCGGCTGTGGGGACGTGGGCCAGGTGCTGTTCATCCAGCTGGCAGCCAGCACAGCATGTCCACAGCCCAGACTGAAAAACAAAGGGGCTCCAGCCACGTTCCACTGGAAAATCAGAGGGGACAGCTCAGATGTGGATGGATACCTCACTCTCGGGATAAAGCATGAGAGGCAGCAAAGCCTCCTCAGGAGGAGCCTGCCAGGGGCAGAGGAGAGGAAGAAGCATGAGGAGCAGGGTGATGGGTACCCCTCCACACACCTCAGCTCATTTGTGCTGAGAAACTCATTCCCAAGCCCTCTCTCCCCTACACTCTCCTTCACTTTTGGTTGGAGGTGTGCATATTTTCTCCATTTTCTCCCTCCCCTTTTCTCAGTTCGCTGGGTTTGTTTTGAACTGCACAGACGCTGCACAAAGCCAGGCTCTGTGTCTCACACCCCTGGCAACACTTCTGTGCATGATATAAAGGCAAAAAAAAATAGAGAAAAAAGCTCTAGGAAGAACATTTCCAAGCAATTTCTTCTGTACATTTTCCAAACTCTTGTGTCTTCCAAGCCAGGGCTGAGCCCTTCAATTCCATGCTGATAACTATGTATCTGCTACAGTCCTCTGCACACCTAATTTCAAAAGCAGTGACAGAAAATGAGAAGCTCCAATTCCTGGAGTTACCGTCTAAGATCTGAGGACTCTGTCCCTGCAAGTCATTTCAGCAGATGAAAAAGGCCTAATCCCTTATCAAGTACTGTATTTTTAAGTCAGCCACATTGACAGCTTGTGGTTTATTGCTCTTAGGTGTTGCCAGATTTTTCTTGCCCTCTCTACGCTGCCCTGCACCACAGAGCAGCAGGAGGATGCCTGTGCAGTTTTTATTTCTTTTTATTTTATTATTTATATTATTTCTAGAAAAGTCAGAACCTGCATAACCTGAGATCCTTCTGCTGCTTCAGTCCATCTGGAGAGCACATTCACTTAAAAACCTATCTCCTTATGTGTGTGTTACAGTCATGCATTATAATGCAGTCATGCACTATAATTATTAATACAAATTTGTATATACAGCTACCTAATTACATAGTGAATATTATGTTTCTATAGTGCAATATTGCATTAGATAATTAATAGGTGTGCAACTGATAGTGATCCATAGGACGACGTGATTATATATTTGGCAAGTCAAATGAGTCCATGTAGTTTAGCAGACAAATGCAGTAAGTATTGCCTGAAGCACCAAAATACTGTACCAAGAGGCAAAGGATTCACAGATACAATAGGCAAAGAAGGTTCTCTTGTAAAAACACACTTGAAACGGCTATTGCTGTTAATGACTCTTCTAAAAAGGGCAGTATTTTTTTTTTAATAAAAAGTCACTTACTTAACTTTGAGTGAGCTAGAACTTCTATTTAGAATAAACCCTTCAGGTCACTAACTTATACTATCCCTTCTTAGCCTACAGTCTGAAAGACTGAGTTTAAATTTTACCCTGACATTCAGTCATTTTCTTTCGTCTCAGACAAATGGAAGGAGATTTAGGTGAGACCACTGCTCAAAAGGACAGCAGGGCAAAAAGCCTCCTCTCCATGAGCAGCCTAAGCAAAGTCCCTATTCAGGGCCCTGATAAATTACTCTATTTGTTTCGAACACGCATAATCCAGTGAAAGGAAATGCTTTTTTTTCTTATCTTGGACACCAACCCTTCTTTGAAGCCTGCCCAGACTAGATTTTCTGTCCCAGTGGAAGAGCCAGAAAGCAGCAGCCAGCACGCAGGGCTGGGATGGGAGCTTGGCACAGCTGGTGGGCAGGGTGTGGGAACCATGGCTCTGAACAGCCTTCCTGCTTCCTGAGCCTGGAATCATGGCAACTTTCAGAGGAAGGGAAAAAAGTAAAAATCTCAAGCCACTCATTTGGGTTGAAATATGGATTTAGGAGTTCAAATTTCTGGCTTTTTTCTTTTATTGTATTATCCTTTTAGCTAGAAACCATGTCTGTGTGCTCCTCACAACATCTTTCAAGCTTATTTAGAAAAAAAAGAGGGGGGAGAAATATCAAAATACTGTTGAATTTTTGAAGCAGTTGAAATGCAAAGTTATTTGAGACGGTGACACACTACACAGCTCCCTGCTAGTCAAGTGCTGCAGCCATGTGCTAACAATGACTCACAGCACAGTCATTACACAGTTTCTTTAATTTATGTGTTTTCCCAATCCAGGCCAGGATGTCAAAAACAGGGAGGAAAGGAGGGATAGAAAAGGTGGGGAGGTCAGGGAGAAAAGGAGGGATAGAAAAGGTGAGGAGGACAGGGAGGAAAGGAGGGACAGAAAAGGTGAGGAGGAGGGCTGCTGGTCTGGCTCACCTGGAGACTCCCGCGTGCGCTTGCGCTCCAGCAGGGAGGGGTCAGGACATGGCTCCAGAGGACACCAGCTCCCACGGTTTATCTGGAAAACACATCACAGCACATCAGGGAAAGGCCACTCTCACCCGTGTTAGTCTCTTCTTCAATATCCCTCTGCATCAACCAGCAGAGACAGAGTCATAGCTTAATTTTTTCCCAATAATAAAAATGTCAAAAGTAACATACGATTTTATTCTTTTCTACATCACTAAACAAACCATTAGAATATGCCAAAACCCTTTATTTCTCCATGGAAAGTTTGATTTGAAGGTGGCTCCTGCTCAAGGAAGGAGATCAGAGGGAGAATGAGTCAGTGTTTAAGCTACTAGTAAAGGACTGGATAACCTTGGCTTCAAGTCCCACCTCCACTTGTAGCAGGACTGCAGGAAAATACTCTTCTGCTTTATGCCTCAGTTCACTACTTACAAAACAGAAATTCCTCACCACCCATACTGCTGTACAGATAATTAGCTCAGAGATAGCAAAATGCTCTGGTGATGCGGAATAGAGGCCTTGGGAAGTGCCCAGGTCATGGTGAGAACCAGAAGCACTTTGGGCTTGCATTAACTGAAATGATGATGATAGAAACGCCCATTTTAACACTAAGACACATCACATGGTTTATTTCAACATCAGCCCTTATCACCTCACCCCGTCCTTCACCCTTTCCATGACTCCCAGTCTTTCAGCAAGGATGACTGATCTGTTCTCAGCCTCCTCCTCCCTCTGCCTGTGCTTTCATCTTTCTCACTCGGGTTATGTTGTCCAACATTTTGACTCAGAAGTCTGCTGCACTATCCACAATCCTTGGCTCATCCAATATTCACTTTCCATCACTTTCGTATGCAGCTGGCAGACTCAGGAAGTCCCTTTAGTCTCTCTGCCATTTCTTTGAGCCAAATGCCTTGACTTACTGTCAAATGCATGCAAATCTCACCTGTCCCACACCACAAAACCCAGAGTTACTTCCCCTCCTGACCTGTCTCAACTCACAGGATCTCACATGTTAAGTTGTAGCTAAAGGAAAGCTACTGAAATGGATGACAGCCTGATCTTTTTATGACAAGTATTTCTCCTACCCTCTCTCTGGGTTTCCTTTTATCTCCTGAAATAATTTCCTTTCCTCCCTTTCAAATAGCAAATTTTTACTATTTACTTTTAGCCTCTGACCTATGTTCAAATCTGCTCCATGATCCTACTCTATTTTTGCAGTCCCTTGCTGTATTCCCATCCCCTCAATGCTCTCCTTTCTCCTATGTTATGAAACGCACTGGTTTTGCTTTCTTATTATTTATTTTTTTAAATAAATTAAACCCAAGCCTCTCCTGCCCTTGACCTGACGTGCTGCTTTGACTAATGACCCACGTCCTTGTTTCCTCTCTCCCTGAGATCATGGAATGTGTTACTGCAGGCCTTGGCTGGCTCCTCCCTGCTCTGGCGGCGTCCCCTGCCCGTCACCCAAGGGGCTCCTGCCAGCACCTCCTGCTCTCCACACCACACAGGCAACCCTGCACTCCCCCACACCTGGCAGCTACTTGCTACAGCACATTTTTCTTCCTCAGGCTTTGTCCTCCTCCATACTTGTGCGATGACAAAATGGGGTTGGGAGGGCCTTTGACAGGTCAGCTAGTCCCGGCCTGCTGCACCAAGTGAGGCTCAATTATCATCTGAGAGGTTCTAATCCAGCGTGCCCTGAAAATCCTCCAGTGGAGAGGATGCCATGACCTTCTCCAGTCAGCAGCTCTTGCTGACACAGACAGGGAAGGAACAGAGAAGTTTTGAGAGGGGAAAAATGAGCAGGAGTTTCCCAGGAGAGGTGAAGATGTTGAGCTCTACCGGAGTCAGGTCTTGGGGTGACCTCAGTGCATGTCCCACTGGATGCCCCTCCCACCTCCAGGGAATTTTGCAGGCTATTTTCCTTAGGGATAATGTACGTTTTGTAGTTCTTACTCCCTGACTGCATTATACAGATATTCACCCAAGACCCCACCACACTTCTTTATGTACACACATCTAAAATCCCAGTGCTCCCTGCACCTCTGCTCCACACACACCTGTGTATCCATTTTCTCCCTTTTACACACAATACATCCATATTAAATGAGAGGCAGTGAGGAAAAGAGAAGCAGTCTTCAATCTGAAAAAGGATTTGCAAGCAAAACTTCAAAACAAAGGGGTTTTTGCTTTCCAAAGTAACACAAGGATGTTGCATTTTAACTGCTGCAGGAACAGCGGGTCATGTTCTGATTCTTTCAACAGAAGACACGCCCTGTTCTCAGAGAAGCTGTGTGGTATCTAACCTTAGCATCTAAACTTAACCACAAAATTTATTCTTTTTTTAGTCTAAAAAGAGCTGCAAAGTCAATAAATACCACTTTATGACTGCAAAGTCAATAAATACCATGCTATTATTCTTTTCTCTCTAGACAAAGCAGAATAAATTTGCACCACACATTCCTACATTTTATTAAAGCCAAATCTAGAGATTGAGGCTGAACACACAAAGAAGGACAAATGCAAATGTGCTCAAGTCCACACGAATGAAGGAATGACCTATTTCAATACAAAATCAAATTCTGTCTCCTTCTGACTGACTTACACCTCCCCCTTTCCTCCTTAAGAAGAATCTGACCCTTCTTCATTTTAAACAAATCACCATCAAATTCAAAGGAACTGCTCCTGATTTATACTGGTATCCACTACTGGAAATGAATAATTAAACATCCCATTCAGTAATTAGCAGTAAGAAAGCAAAATAGGAAGAGGTTCAAGCTGTCTGTTGAATAAGCCATATTAGGCTGAATTAACATTATATATTTTCCTTTAATAGAACCAATTGAGTCATTCACTGAAAATGCATTATAGACATTGGCATTTTTTCAAAAAAAGATTTGAGCATTTTTCCAATTTCCCAGCCAGCTCTCTCCTCAGCCCTGTGGCTTTGCCAAGTATTGAAAACGTCTGCTTTTCTCTATTAAAAAAACTAATGAGAGAGCGACACTGAGGTTTAAGGTGCTGCTTCAGATATACTTGATTATGTACAAAATAAAACATCAGAAATTAAATATTTATTTCAGTAGCCCTAATTCAGGAAAAATAATAATCACCATCAAAACAAAAACAAAGGAAACCACTACTATATACAAGTAATCCCTAGGCCAAAACGAGCCCAGATAGGCTTGGAGGAGGTTCACTGCATGCTCTCAGGGAACTGGGTGGTCCACAGATACTCAAAACACAAACCCCACTATCCACAGCCCTATACTGAGTACTGGGATCCCTCCTCAGCACCTGAATTCTGCCTGTATTTACTCAGGACTAGGGACTACAGGTACAGACAGTGAGAGCTGGAGAGAAAATTGTCTTTATAAAAGCACCTGAACATCAGGAGCTGGGGAATGCACCAGTATGGAGAAATCTGAAATGAGGTTGTCTTGGGATTTTGCAGACACGTCTGCATTGCATATGAGAAAATTCCTCCCTTTCCCCCCAGTTTCTTGCTTTGCTGAGAGAAGCCCAACAACAGGACCACAGGCTGGTGGCCACAGAAGATGATAAAAGCCCCACACCTTCTTGCTTGCCCACACTGATTACAGCTCATTGATTCCAGGCATCCCAAGTCTTTGCTGCGGGAACAGAGGGTGCAGCGCTGTTCCAGTGGCAGAGGGAATATGAAACAGCCTCTGGGAACAGAGTTTCAATACACAGCTTTTGAAGAAATGCCAGGAGAGAGCCAGCTATTTTTCCATACAGAAGCCTGAATGTGTTTATCTGCAGCTCAGACACAGAATGAATCATGGAAGCACATCCCCAGGCAACCAAGAACTGAATCCTGCAGGACTTTCTGTTTGCCTGTGAAACACCAGCAGGCTAAATGTTCAAAGATGCCTTTAGGACACCAGCTGGAGCTGCGAGCAACAGATGGCTTCATTGCTCTTTCTGGGCACACACAGGTATTTCCTGACTTGTGGGGACATCTTCCTGCAGACTCTGAATTTGAAACTTGATGTGACTTAATGCAAAAGAAAAGGACAGTGCTGGACAAGGTGTGAGACACGCCGGGCTGAGATGTCCTCTGTCCCACAGGAACTGTGAGTGACAACAGACTCCACACCCAGGCTCTTCCTTCCTCTCCCCTTGGTCTTGGACAAGGAATTACCTAATCTACTGCAGTGTTGTGCCTGCTCATAAAACCAGGCTCAGGACCTCCTTCTCAAAGACACTCCAACAATACCTAGGGCAGAGCCATGGACTGGAGGCTCTCTAGGAACAGACTTCTCAGGGGACAGGGACTACCTGGCTCCTATCTACCTCGCCTACATCTCCAGAACGGAAAAGTCCTTTTTCTCTCTCTCTGGTTTTATTTTAACTCTTCTTGCCTTCTATTTCACAATAAAGAGAACACACTGACCTTTCAGGAAATCTTTTGCTATTGCAAAAGTTTGCACTTGTCAACCTCACTGGTCGTGATATAAATCAACATCTCCAGAGCACAAGGAACCAGATGACTTTAACTTTCATTTCCTAGCAGATCCCTGGAGATTCATCTTCCCTCTATATTATTTTAACTTTGTCCTAAACGTGCAAGTTTCCATTTTTCTCCTTTTATTTTCCCCAACTTCCAGACTATGATCTACCTTGCAGCTAAAACCAGATACTACTGCACATAGGAAAATATTTAGGAGAGTAATTGTAGCTTGCTTGGTGTATCATTAAGTAATTGTGCACCACACTGAGTAATATCCATCTTAAATACCCATTGTAGAATAAAAGTAGTAGAAAAAGCAATACTATAAATTCAATTATAATTAATTTGTTTCATAAGCAGAAATGATGCAATGATTTTTTTTTTTAAGTTCTATGCATATTGCAATTATTTTCTAGGAATTTCCCATTCCTGAAAACTTCCTACAGGATTTAAAAAAAACACATAATTGGAATTCAGTGTTTATGTTGACCAACTTTTAACTTTACAATTCAATTTAAAGTGAAATTATCCAGTTGCCTGCAATTCCTGCACTAGAAACGAAAGCAACATTTGATTTACCCCCTTCACAAAAAACACCTTTCAAGATCCTCCAAAACAGTTTGAAAAGGAACATAAAGGATGGGACATCTGGGGAAGGAATTTCCACTGTTTTCCTTCAACATCTGTTACTGCAGAAAGACTCCATACACACAAAACTCACATCAAGAGCAACAATCGCTGCTTTGGCAATCATCTTGCCAGACAATATTAAGAGCAGACATATCAATTTGCTTGCAAGTTCCACATTTATTTTTATTTAGATTATTTTGATAATCTCCCTGTGTATTTTCTTAGCTCTGGGGGACGATATTAACAGGTGGATGCAGAACCCAAAGACCTTCTCAAATGTATGCCAAAAGGGACAACATTTGCATTTCTGCAATTATTTCTATGAAGATTTTTTTCTTCTAGCACTGTGAATATGCTACACTGAGTCTTTCATCTTTACAGAGCTGGTGACACCATATCAAGACATTTTTTCAAGGACGTCCAAACTGACCTTTCTCATAGTAACAAGCCAGTAGTGCTATAGAAAACTATATTAAAGGATTTCACCAAAAAAGGCTCCCACAAGCACAGGACATGTTACATGACTGAATAAATTAGCTCTTTATGGTGCAAGAGCAACATTGAATTCCTAGAGTGCATTTATTCCCCTGCAATGTCCCAGCAGGGAAAAGGAACGTGTGCCCCAAGTACATTTTCCAGCCCTTAGCACTGCGATGTCCTCCACCAGCAAAACTAAAAGTCAACAGACTTTAATTAAGCTTCAAAAATAACAGCATTTGCTTTCCCAAAAAAACCATCTCTTAGCTAATATGGGAGCCAAATTCCCACAAATATCTATGTGCCTAATGTGAAAACACAGTAATTTAATTTAAGCTGCCCTCCCAGCCGTAATTCTACATGAGACACAAACAGAAAAACTCAAAAACTCTCTACATCATTCTAAAGACACTCCTCTCCTCCTATCCTTTAATGACCAGAAGAGCATAGACAGATGTTAGATTAAAACTTAGTGATTTTAGGCCCACAAAATTTGATGAACACCACATACCCATCAGCTGGGGATATCCTTTCCCCAGAGTAACTCCAAAAGAAGGAATGAATTTGTTTATGTGTCAATAAGGAAGAAAAACTTCAGCATAAAATGTAAGGAAGTCTGGTTTCAGGGACTTCTCCACAGACTGCTTTTAGCTTTGGATGCTGTAAATGGCACTTTGCATTAGGTGGGCAGGCATCAATCACAGCATCTTCTCTGGTGCTGGAGTAAAGCTACCAGAGCAGCCAGGAAGAACAACTAATTAATAGTGCTGTCCTTTTAATTTCAAAATACCTTGATTAATTATCAATGCTGTTTTAAATTCCATTAATAATGTTCTGATCTTCAGCTAGAAGCTGAATGGGATTGGTTCATATGAAAAGCTGATAAATCAAATCTCATTGCCCCAGCTACAAAAAAATTTACTCCTGATGCCTACCCTTAACAGCTTCAGCATTCACATACAGAGGTGAAATGCAGGTACAGGCAAAAACTGTGAGAAAACATTCCCAGCTGTGATTACTCAGTCTCCTATTCCCAAAGCAAGTCCAGTTCTTACTTTGTAACTTTGCAAAGCACTGCCTGTTCATCCCCACTGAACGCCTGTCTGACTTCACATGTGTCTGCAAGGTGCCAGCCAGTGTGGTTTTTGTATCCTGTCCATGTAGTTTTATTTGTGGTAGCAGGCACAACATAAAAATGAGACAGGGCTGCCAAGGCACACATGGGCACACTGAGACTTCCCATTTTGGGCTTGCAATAACATAGCACAGACTGCTTTACCCTGCACGTAGCTGCTCAGAGCTCAGCAAAATGTTCAGACAAGCAGACATCCCACACACCCCACAACTTCTCCCTCATCTGCTACAATGCAAACCCAGCAGGAACAATGACAGCAAATTTTTATGTTGTTTCTGCATCATCCAGGCTTCCCTGCATTCACTAAGTTCAGGATCCAAGTTCATTGAGTTTGCATTGCTGCAGCAGCCAGTAAAGGACCCAGAATATGGAATCATAGAATGGTTTGGCTTGGAAGGCACCTTGAAGATGATGCAAACCCAACACCTTTCTCTGGTTGCTCAAATTCCCACCCAACTTGGTCTTGAACCCCTCCAGGGATGGGGCATCCCACAGCTTCTTCTCTGGACAAGCTGTGCCAGGGCCTCACATCTCTCACAGTGCAGCGGCAGTAAGGAATTTCTTCCTAGGATGAAGTCCTACCTCCAACAGGGACTGGGACCCTGCTGGTAACCTGCTGCCTCTTGCTTTTTCATATGTGGAGAAGAGGAAGAAACTATGCTAAAGCCAAAAATAATTGTGTGCATCAACCCTCAAAATTGCTGAGGTTCATTTTTTTCATAACTTCACAAGCCACTGTTTCAGGCTCAATCTAAACATGGAAAAATTGAATCTCAAGATAGTGGCCCTACAAATGACAAAATTATGGTTAGGAACCAAATGTTCTTTTGCTATTCTGTCTAAGAATGGATGCAATCAACACAAATATAATCTCATCTATAAACATTTAGTACCCAAAATTCTTTCTTCACCACTTGTTCCCATTGTCCTTTTTCAGCAGCTGATTTTCTTTCCTATGTCATGACTGAGTCACCATCCCTGGAGGTATTTAAAAGATGCATAGACGTGGCACTGAGGGACATAGTTTAAAGGTGGACTTGACAGTGCTGGGTTAATGGCTGGCCTTGATGATCTTAAAGGTCCTTTAAATCTAAAGAATTCTATGACTACTGAGTTCCCTACCTTAAAATGAAGCAAAGAATATATTAATCTGCTACGCAAGAAATGACAGTTTGTCTGAGTCAACCTGCAGCCAAATTGAAACCTGTTTGGTGCTTTGCAGGTATCTTGTTAAAATTTCGTCAACTCAAACACTCTTGATGGATCCAATTTGAGTTTACTTTTTCCTAAGGACATGTACTTGCTTTTCAGTGTTTAAGAAACTCTGTCCTCTTAACTCCCCAAAATACAACGGCCTAGATAAGGTATGGTTTTATTTCAGTATTTTAATGAAAACCAAACCCAACAGAAACCCCACCCCCAGCTCCCTCATTAAGGGCCTGATCCAACTCCCATTAACGTCAAGAGATGATCTG
The DNA here is from genome assembly GCF_014805655.1 of Passer montanus. Lineage (NCBI taxonomy): Eukaryota > Metazoa > Chordata > Aves > Passeriformes > Passeridae > Passer > Passer montanus. The sequence continues at coordinate 11,636,545 of NW_024369929.1, forward strand.
CTACTGACGCACTCAGGCGCTGGCTTGGATCCCTCGGTCATCAAAATTCAATTCCATCTACCAGTTATGTTATAGGAACCAGAGAAAACATGAAGGATGACTGAAAATCGAGCTAGAGTTGATTGTAGCTGTAGCTGTCACCAGCACCCTCCTATTTCAAACATCTGCAGGCTGTACAGCCCATGTTGGGAGCAGCAATGCGTGCACACACGCACACATATATGGACACTGAGTCATTTGCAGGAACAGACAGCATAACCCACAGTCCTGAAACTCAATTAGGAAAATACCAGTTGGAACTAACAAGAGCCACATTTTGTTATAAAATCTAAGCTTTTCTGAACAAAAACTAATTTAAGGAACTGATGACATCAGGAATACTGAAGCTGGATAATTCTAGTGAATTGTATTTCAACCCAGGCATTCAGATACTCTTCATAAAGAAAAAGATTGTGCTTTTTATTGGCAACCAAAATTATCAGAGGTACCAGGCCTCCTCCCAAGAATTATTAAGAATTGTGCACACACTATTACTTCCACAGAAATAGTATGTGCACAATACAACAACATTTTTAATGACTCATACTGTGTGTATAGACTTAATATCGTGGGATTCAATCCCCAACCAGCATTAGTAACATCAGAGTTCTAAAATACTCAAAAAAATTGAGCTGGTAGAGAAAACAACTTACAGCTATCTGTGCCACCAAAACCACTGGGTACATTGAATTAAAGGAAAACACTTTCATTCATAACAAAGCAAGGTAACAAGAGCTAGGTCTATTTTAGTGCAGATAATGTAGAACAAGAATTAATTGAAAATAAATTTGTTATATATTCTTGTCTTGACTTGGAAACAACAGCATGAACCAAAAATCATAAAAAAGGAAGCCATATGATCATGTAGAATCTCACTGATTCAGCTAAGAAGAGAAAAGAGAAAAAGGGAGAGGGAAAGGAAATGCCCTTCCAGCAGTTAAGATCTCTGAATTGGGCTGTGTTTTGCAGTCCCTCTGGCTTCTCTCCTATTTCCATCCACTCTGCCAGGAAACTGCTGAAGCTCCACAAAGCTGTTACAGAGACAGGACATTCCCAGACTGCCATTGTGCCATTTGGTGGAGCACTTGCTAATTTTAGATTAGAGGAGGAACACACTGGGACAATTAGCCAAGAGCCACTCCTGATTCTTGCTCCAACCCATCCTCAGACAAAATCAAACCCAAACAACACAACTGACAGCAACTTTCCTAACACAAACAAAAAACAGAGGCAAAGGAGGATCCACCATGCTTTTTTTTGGCAGAATGCATCTTTTGGGGAACATGTGCCTTTCAATCTCAAAAGTAAGCACTGGAAATGGAAACCCTTTTCCCCTCACACAAAAGACCCACCTGGGATTTCAAATCAGGGACTGTTTAAGGGCAGAGGGCAGGAAAGATGGCCAGGGAGCTCTCCCAAAGAGTGCATGCCGCAAGATATTATCTAGTTGCAGAGATAATAATATTTGGCATGATATAGTTTGATAACACTCAAAACCATGTCCATGCTGAAGGGCAAGAGCTCTTCTACCTGTCCCTCCCCTCTGCATCATCCCGAGGGACACAAGTACAGCAAGGAACAGACTGACCCCCTGGACATAGGGAAGGGAACCCATAAATAAATATATACAAACATCATACCTTTAACAACACAACATCTACAGTCCTGTCCACCTTGGAAATGTCGCACAGGCTGTATCGCCTCTTGTGGCGTTCGTACATTTTGTCCAAAGAGCTGGGAGCAGAGCAGCAGAGCCCACCATGAACCCTGGGCTCACCACAGCCCCAGACCTCTCACATCCGTGCTCAGAGGAGTCCCTGTGTCTCAGCACACCAGCCTGCCCGAGCTTCTTAACAGGAAAACGAAAATCCCAGCGCTGCGCCCGGCTGATAAAGTCTTCTCGGAACAGATTTGCTTATACAGGCAATGCAGGAACTTATAGCAAACAAAAGATATTTGAAGACAGCTTTATACATATAGGATTATTTTTTTTTGCGACGGCTAAGAATGGTATCAGCCTTCCTGTTACAGTAATAATAACAAAAAATTGTTTTCCAGACAACTTTGATATCCAAAAAGCACCAGAATGAAAATCCTGCCCAAAAAGAGAACAAAAGCCAGATGTGTGCAGCAGGAATACTGACACTCCAAGTGGAAATGCAGAAGGTAGGCTCAGCCACGATGGGTCTAATTCAGGAAGAAAACAAAAACAAACCAAAAAACCAATCTCCGTATCCAATGCAAATACTGTCAGCAAAGCGTTTTGTTTTTCACGCCCTCATGCACTGAAAGAAACAACAAAAAAGTACTTTCCTCCTTCCGAGTCAGTTCACTGTTCACCGGGCAAGACGGCTTGGGTTTGCGTTAAGTTTAAATTTCTAATGACAGCACTGGGCAAAAGGAAAGAAAATAATGAAATAAAGCCACTCCCTCCTGATTTGGGCTGGGACGTCACTGCTTGCCTTTTTAGTCCTGCACCAGTGTTCTCCCGGCTTTCAAATTTACTTTGCAGTTGTGGGAGCATGATTCACAGAGAGGAAAAAAAAAAGAGGAGGGAGTGGGGGAAGAAAAAGAAAAAGCAGCAGCTTTTCATTGCCAGCCTCTTCCACCTCTGGCTGCAGGCACTTGGTGTGTTTGCTTGGTCCAAAACGAGACTAAGAGCAAAGGGACGTGTTTTTCAAGAGGTAAAAAGACTCTTCCCATTCCCCCAGGCCAGGTGAATGAAAGACAGTTTCAAGGTTAATGCTTTCCTAAACCAGGAACGGAAACTTATGATTTAATCAGCGCACATGGGAAAAAAAAAAAAGGAAATCAGCCATTTACTTTTTTCTTGGTTTGTTTTCAACACAGAGCAAAGATCTCAGCAACTAGTTGTCTAGAAAATACAATCTTGCCTCTTCTATTCTAGCCTGAAAGGGAGAGCTTTTTTCTTGGGGAGTGGGGGGAAAAAAACCCCTGAAGTTTTTTGTCTTTCTAATGCCGGGGCCAGCGCGAGTCTCTCTGCTCTCAATAGCTCATTCACATCAGCTGGGCCCTGCATGCTCACTGCCACATGGTTTCCTGTTTTCAAACTGCCCCCTTGCAGCCCCCTCCGCTTTCCACCCCACCCTGACCTCTCCAGGGATGAAATCTTTCCATACTTCTCTGGCTTTAGACATTCTCTCATTCACCGATTCAAAAGGGAATGGGGGCGGTTCAAAAACGCAAGGGAAAAAAAGAGAGAAGAAAAGGGGAAGCAGAGTTTTCGGAGACTGGGAGTTTGTAGCGACAAGAACTTAACTTGCTGTTTTGCTAGATGGGAAAGCTGAAAATGCAGCACTTTTTAATCCCAACCTAGAAAGCAGAAAACACAGAATTGGAAACAACACTTATCAACCCGAGGTTTGACTGCCGACCTCCAACAGCCACCCTCGGCAGCGCCAGCAGAACTGGCCCACCTCCTGCTGCTGGGATTTGCTCCGCTCCTGGAGCTTAGTTAGGGGGTTGTAGGTCTTTTCATCCAGTCCTGTAGGGTGGTCCTGGCTCCCTGGCTGTATAAGAAGATTTGTGGCCACCAGCTCAAACTCTGGCAAAGGTGACTCAAACCCTGCAGCCTACTGGAACGGATAAAATGCAAGTTCTCGGCATCTGAATGCAAGATGAGTCTTCCAAAGGAGATCTAAACCCATATGCTGCAATCAAGTCCTCCAGCTTCTCTCTTCCCAGTGCTACCCAGTGTTCTGACTGCCTGAACACGCTGCACCACAGCCTGCCTGTGAGTAACAAAGGAACTGACTCCCTTCTGTGCCTGTTTGGTAAAACAGCAAAATGCAGGAGTTTACAGAACCACCACAGGCTACTGTGAGCTCCTGGATGTGCCATCCCCTCCGTGCAGTCAGACTACACAAAAGCACACCCTGCAAATTTAGCAGACTCAGTAACCAAGCAAAGGGCTTCTTCTCCTGAGACTGGATGACACCGTGGCCAGCCCTGACACAAAGGCTGGCCCTGGGCCTTGCAGCTGAGCGTATCCTCAGGCACTGGAGCAGGCTGGGACTCGCAGCAGGTGAGCTCTCCCAGTGGGGGACATAGGTACACTCTTACCTAGTTAGTCAGTGCCAGGGTCTCCCCACACTTCCCTTACGCTCCAGTCTCTCCCTCATATCCCAAAGCTTCATCTCCACCACACCACCAGCTGAACTGAGGAGGATTCCTCTACGAGGCCGTCTTACAGCTACAATCCCTGGCTCAAGATCTCAGCCAATGACTCCGTTCTCTCCAACAATGAGCAGAGCTTCTGCTTTCAGTATTAGGACACGCACAATGTGGTCGTACTTTGGGGACTTTCTGGAGCCACCAGTTTTCTCCACAAGTAATGAGTCCCAGCAGTCATGTGCCCATCGAGACAAGGAATCAGAAATGGCTGTGACAGCATTCCAGCCCTTCAAACACTACCATAAAAGGCAGGCAGGGATTTCCTCAAATCTAAATTTACAAGACAGGAACCCACAAACAAAGTATGTGAATTTAGTTCAGGTGTAGGAATTTGCAACAGTCATGGTGTCTTAATGATGCTCTAATGTTTCATTATGGAGCACCTTTTTTTTTAAACTGATATAGCAGATAGAGTTAATAAATTTAATTACAGCTGCTGATATACCCAGCCAAGATTTAGCCTAACAACAACTGCACAGCTCTGCTCAGACACTCTATTTAAAACACCTCACCTTTGATCCATAGAGTTCCTCTGGCAACCAGAAAGAGATGCCCAGCTGCAGGGCTCAAGGAATGCCCACCATCCAGAGGAGGTGAGGATCACTAACTGTGACGGTGCATCTTCCACAGAGATGCAAGATGGGTCCAACTTGCAGCTGCAACAACACCCAGCCTTTTGTGGCTCACATTACCTCCCCCTTCTTGCAGGTAAGGGGAAATGAGAAACATCTCAAATCAAAGCATATGGGAGACATGCTGGGAAATGTGCAGTTTTCACAGCAGGAGGCAAATTTTCCAGAGCTATGCACAACCATTTTGGGATGGCCAAAAGCCACAAGTAAACCAGTGGGGGCTTTCATGGGGCAGCAAGGAACAGAAATCTCATGTGGAAGGTGCAGACAGGTGGAGAGAAGCAGCCAGGTAAGCTACCAGACCCACAGCAGGCCGGGTGACTCTGGACACAGGATGTGTCCCAGGACTTGGTGCATGTCCTGTGAATCAAGATGATGACCTGCCCTACTCATTGATTAAGTGTCGAGATCTAGTAAAGGTTGTCAGTTGATCTCCTTGACTCCTCTACACCTTCAGCCATAGAGGGAAAGAATCAACACACACCAAGAAAAAAATAACCCCTTCTCTCCCTTTTTAATTTAAGCTTCCAAATCCTTAATTTGCTCCAAGAGTTTTTTCTGTAGTTATGTTCCTGACTCACAGCAAAGATCAGGGGGCCAGTGACGACTACAGACACCCAAAGTGCATCTCATCTTCATTTCCAGACTTTGCCGTTGAAGGAAGGTGGGGGAGGAGGGAATGTAATATAAACAAGTAGAAGATAATGTGCCAGACACACTCTCCCTTGGGAGACCATCACCCTCTTCCCACATTAGGTGGGGCTTTTGCTGCATTGTTTCAGGCTAGAAATCTTGCCTTGCACACAGCCTGCCATCCACAGAGGCACTGTCAGGCAGACACAGAACACGACTCAGCCCGGACGGAGCAGAACAAAGGCTTCCAGTCTCTTTTGTCCAGCTATTTAGGCAGTCCTTGAATGCCATAGAAGTGTTTAGACAGCATATAGCATTTATGCTCTGAAACACAATTAAACAGACAGTCAGAAAATAAAAATTAAATTGAAAAAACCTACTCTAACAAGTAAATAATTCTTTCTTTTTTCGGCGAGTTGCTCAAAATGGAGAGGAGACGCGAGCAGCAGCCCCGGCCACCGTCTGCTGATGCGACAGTTCTGGGCTCCTTATTGAAAACATCTGGAAGCTCTGCGCCACTTTGTGCAGCCAGGAGCTTGAAACTATCCAATCATTTCATATCCAAACCCAAGTCCAGCGCTGCGGATTTCAAGGGAAGGAAAAGAGGGGGAAGAAAAAAAAGAGCAACCACACTTGATCACGCCATATGATCTGTAACTCATCCAGATAAAACTCCTCCTCCTCCACCCGCTAACAGACCTCTTAATGACAAGGAAATCATGGTTATCCTGAAACAGACTGAACTATTGTTATCTGTTTCAAATTACTTTTGCCATATCGTTATGAAACACTGCAATGATGCAATCTGCAGAAATACTCAGGCACATTAACTTTTTAAACCATGACTCTGATAGGAACTAATGGAGCAGCAGATGAAAGGGAAAAATTCTCCTCTTTTAAGCAAGGCAAAACCCACTTTTGGGCACTAAAATGAGGCAATAATAAATTCATCAGACAGTAAGAGAGAAGAATTACAATTGCAATTGCTCTTTTCTTAAAAGAAAGCAGCTTTTTGGGAAGGCTTTTTAAAATTTTACCTTCCTGGCTCTTGCAAGGATAGACAAAACAAATCGCTTTTTTCCTAAAACTAAATAAGGCAAGGAAAATCTGTACTCTAATGCTGCAAAGCCTGTAAGAGGAGCACGTCCAGTCTGGAAAGGAGAGCACATCCATCCTGTCTGCTGGGAGGGAGGTCAGCACCCACGTGAGACCAGACCAAGACGGACACTCAAACGTGGATTCTGAAGCAGACCAGGCTGCTGTTGACCACAGCAAGCACTCACACCACAGACCTTGATCAAGAGCCCTGGATATCTCATGGCATTTCTCATGATTGCAGGAGCACTGCAACACTGAGAAGAGTTTAGTGGCTGACCCAGTCCCACTGTGCCTGTCTGTCTGCATCCCTGTGGGGTGGTGGCACATCAGACCAGAGCTGCATCCCTCTGGCCACGGCATGATCCACCAGTGTCCCAGCAAGCTACAAGTGGCTTCAAAAGGCTGGCTGTGATTTTGAATTCCCCTACAAGGTAGGGCACAGAAAGAAAAGGAGTCACAGCGAGGGATATGGACAGTCCCCCACCACCTGTGGCAAATCCATGCTACTCTTAAGGGAGAAAGCCAGTGATGCAGCAACAAACCTTCACAATCCTAGTCATAAAACACCTCCATATTCATCAGTCTGATTTAATCCTTGGGCCAAATCATCCACAATACCAACACAAGTTTTATTCTCCAGGCTGGGACTCTCCCAAAACTTAAATCATATATTCACACCAAAGTCTGGAGAGAGGCATCACCTCACAGAGCAATGCTTTGGGACAACACGACTGGCCTGAATTTAACATCAAACAATCCACTGTCCAGCTGCAGCCTGTGTTTGAGCTCAGACAGAACCAGACAGAAACAGCTAAAGAGCCATGAGGGAATGAGGAGGGCTTGGAAAGCTGTCAGACACGGATATATGGAGCACGTGTTTTGAGAAAATACAAAAACACCTTGAGAGACCTTCAGCCACTTCCTGACCTTCCCTTTTTCTAATATTTCTCAGAGACTCAGTCTACATTTTTCAGGAATTTCTATTGTCCAAATAACCTTTAGAAAAATGCTGAAGCTTTGGTCAGCCACAGAACATGCCTGAACATCCTTCCAGAGGAAGTCAACTGCCCATCTTACAGCTCCCAAATGGCTACAGGAGAAACACAACCCACTCAAGAGATTAGCAACCCCTCAGCTGACTCTACATCACTTTGCAAGATCTGCTTCTTCCTTTACCAAAAATAACTGCAGTTGGGATGTCTAGCTGGCTGCAGTGCTGTGGGATCTTGGACCAGCCCACAAATATTTATTCAGCGTGTTATGGGAGTTGGGAGAAATACTTCTGCTGTCAAGCACTGGACATGTTGCATTGCTCTGTGAGTTTCAACATCCTAAAAATCTCATCCTACACTAAAGTTGGTCACAATAGATTTGCTTATGTTTTCCTTTATGGCTTTCAGTTGCTGTCAATAAATATGTAAATTTTACATGCATACAATGAGTGATAATCTTTGCTAATTACTATGATTCTCCTATAAAGGAAGGATTACAATATTGGGGATTTGGAAAGATAATGACAGAAGTATTTAAAATAGTAATTTGCATTTATAGGAGTTTTTAAACCACCATAAACACTATACAAGCCCCTTGAAATTGGTTTGCACAGACCATCCCTCAAATACCTGAAGGCCTGCTCAAGTCCAATCAAGCAATGTCTAATAATTTGTCCTACAGAGGAGTTAAGGAAGAGATCATTGCATTTGTCTCAAATGCAAGAAAAACGGGATGTTTCATTATCTATAAAGCTTACAAATTCAAAAATCAAAAGACATTTTCATTTTTATATAATCCAAAATAAAAAAGCATATTCTGACATGATTGGGATAGATACAGGATATAAGAAAGTACTGATTTATACAACTAAAAACACATTCTGCTCCCCCATTACAACACATTCTAGAAAGATTGAATCTGTGCAGTTCAAGATATGAGGTTAAAAAATATTTCAAGTTTTTGTGCAGGAAAACAAGGCAGAGTGCAGGAAACATCCCTGTGCTCTGAAATGATCCCCACTGCTGTGGGGAGGGCACAGGAGCAGGCAGACATCGCCTGAGCCACTCCAGGATGCCTCAGCATAACACGAGATCAGTGCCATGAAATGCCTGGTGCATGGTTCTAGCTGATGAATTATGTCTTTAGCTAAAAACAGAGACAGGGCAGCAGATTATGTAGATGAATTGGCGGATAAAGCACAACAAAAATGACGCATGGCATGAGTGAGTGAAATTAATGGACAATATAAAAATGACACATCTTGAACTGAGGAAATTATTCAACTTTTACCATTCTTTCATGCCTACAGTTTAAGGCACTGTAATCTAACTGAAAAACAGAGACAAGTCATTCAAATGAATAAATCTTGCCAGAAAATGATTCAGTTTCCCTTATTTTATTTTTTAATTTTTTTTTTTTTTTCCTTTTTAACTGAAGTCCCTAGGACTCAGCCCTTTGGAAGCCCACACGACTCAGTGTATTGTCCTGGCCAAGCACTCTGTCCAAAGGGAAAAAGTTATCTTTTCTTTCATCTTGTAATTGAAAATCTGGGAGGGGAAGTGTTGGGAAAGCAGAGCACTGTACAAAGGCACCCATCATACTCCCAGGTCAGCTTTTTGCCTGGCTGCTAATGAAGGCAGTGGATTGAGGACACTGTGGCATTTGTTTTGCCCTTCCAATTTTTCTGTTTGCTTTGTGGGAAGGAGGATCTCAGTCCCCACGGGTAACTGAGATGCTCTGAGTGCAGCCAAGCCCCTCTCCCAGCAATAACAGCCACTCCAGATTACCCTGCTACCTACACCCGCACTCAACCAATATTTTCGTGCCCTCTCTCCATGCATTTGGAAACCTGAAATGAAATCCAATGCAAACTTTCAGAGGAGGCATTTGGAATCCAGCTCCTGCCTGGGAGGTCTGCTTTAGGACCACATGAGTATTCCTTTGCTCACTGTTTTATCTGTTTCTCTGGTAGTCCTCTGTAAAGAATATTAAACAAATATGTCTTTACAGCTCAAGAGCCCAGGAGAGAATGTTGACTCTGTGGAAAAAACCCTGGTTTTATCCATTTTTACCCCACTTTGATCCCTCTGGACTAAGGATGTATATACAAGGGTAAGGATTCATTGGGTCCACAAAGCCATCATTAAGGAGTGCTACATCAATCCAGGCTGAGTATGCGCTCCCTTACAGCCTGATTTTAGAGAGTATTTTAAAAGGAATTTCAAGGCATAAAACATGTATAATTTCAGCCAGATACGTGCAAGCATCACCAGTAATAAGGAATTTTCTCAACAGTTGAAGCTGTTCCAGAAAAAGAATAAAATATTTATTCTAAGGTTATAAACTAATATATCCTACACCTCTACCAGCTTTTCAAAGATCCCTCTACAGTAACATTTGTTGTTGCAAAGTTAAATCCTAACTGGAATAATGGGTCCCAAGCCCTGCTCCTGTGCCTCTCCACTCAGCTAAAGCTAGGGAATGTCCCTGCAGACACAGGGAATGCCAGCACAATACAGGTGCTTTAGGAAAGTTTTAATTGCTGAGTTTTTGTGCTGCCCTCTTTCATTCCCCACCTGCCAGAGACGATGCATTTCCATATCTTTAACATCTTTTTTCAATAGATAAGTACATTTAAGACAATGGATTATGATAAATGGCACCAAAAATGTCAAAAAGCAGCATTTATTATATCCTGCAATTTCCCTGAGTTATCCTGATTTGCACTGTCCCAGGAGCTGCAAATTGCTGTGCTGCAAATAAAGAAAATGGAGCATCTGAGATTTCTCACCAGTGACTTCAAGGAAAGAGTTGGTTTTGTTTTCTTAAGAAGAAAGAGGAAAGTGTTATGAAGCTTTCTCTTCAGCCTAAAATCCAAAACATTTACAAGAATCAAGAGCACAAAAGCTTGCAGATAACCAGCAGAACTGATGCCAGTTCCATCAAAGCAAACAACTAACAACAACTGGGAGGAATGCAGATTATGCAGCATCCCTCTCTATTGAAAAAAAAAAATCTGTTATACAACAGTTAAATAATTTCACTACTCCAAGTTATTATTCCTCAGTTAGTCCTTTTTGGCTATCATGCAGCACTAGTCTCTTCTGTTTCTGAAGTTTGCCTTTAGGACAAAAAAAGAGGCAACTTCAAAACATGCAAAAATTAATGAAACCCATATGTGGGATACTGTCATTATTCCATGTTTATAAGAGGATCAGGTTTTGTTAAATGGGCTTACTTAATGCAGACGCATAAGCAAAAATACCCAGCAAAAGATCTGAAAGCTATTGAAAGCAAAATATTTCCACAATTTAAACTAAAAGCCACTATATATTTTTGTGCAATTTTGTTTATGGCTTCTCTGACAGCTTATAAAGTTTTCCTAGCCAGAGAAACATCTCCTAGATAAGATTTTACCTTTTTGACTTTCACCCTCATACTGTATTTAAGCTAGGCCAACCTAAAAATCAATGGCTGATGGAAACATCTGTTGATACAGGCACACAATTTTGACTTTTTTCAACAGCTGTTGTTATTTTATGCCTTTTTTTTTGGCTAGGCCAGTTGGTAAGACTGGAAGAAAATAAAAGTTGGGCTCCTTTACTGACTTTGGTCTCTCTTTAGTAGCTGCAGTCACCACCTTGTTCCCTACCCTGCACTGGGAGTTTGGGGGGAAAAGGCTGAATGCCCCCCAAGTCTGGTCTTGCCCACCAGACTCAGACAAGAAATAAAGGAAATCTCACTAAAATACTGTTAGAATAGAATGCTGTTGCTGCTTTCTGCTGGTACAAGGGACTAAAACACCCTCCACTGCCCACCTTCCTGACTCCCATTTATACCTCCAACAGCAATCCACAATAAACCCCAGGTTTGTCTTGCCTCCCCTCCTGCTATTTCACTGCTGGGATCCAGACATCTGCCAACATCCTCTGTAAAAGATAACACACAATATATTTTAAGAGTCAAGCTGCCACAAGATATTTGGTGCTTCAGACAGTGCTCCTTCCCAGACAGAGAAGCACTGCTCACAGGAAGGCTCGCATAAAAACAGAATGTACTTTTCTTGTGAATCTAATGATTGCCTAACAAAAAAAAACCCCAAAACAAATTCAGCTAAAATATCCTATTTTCAACATTTAATTCAGCTGCTAGTTGAAACAAGATGTTTCTATCTAAATTCTGTTTTCTTGAAGGAGAAGAAAACAACTTACAAAGCTTTTAAAGACCTCCAGTCTTTTTCAGTGCACATTCAAACTGTCAAGAGCCAAAGAAAGCCAATACCCTACGCACAGATTTTTTCTTTCCCCTTGCTCTTTTTAACAGAGAGGACTTGTTTAATCTTACCTTCAAATTTCTTATTTCCCTGCCATGCACTCCTAGAGTCTCCGTCAGTTGTGCCAACACTTGCCCAAAAGGCCAGTCATAAAAAAACCCAGTTTAAACAGAAACTGCTTATCTAGAGGAGGGAGAGCCCCAGGTTTGCAAGCAGAGAAGATATTTCAGCATTAAAGAATTCTCGGAGCTACTCCAAGACACAAATTTTTGTTGTCTGCTGCACTGCAAGGATTTTAAGCCCAGAAAGAAGCTATTTATTTAGTCTATATACATAGATTTATAACAAAGGCAGAGGATCCATCTACAGTCTTCTGGGTGCTTTTTGCATCGTTTATAGCATACAAAGTAAAACTCAGCTTCCTCAAAGACAGAAAAGGAGAAATAAACAAGGCTTGACAAGAAAAATCAAACACTGTCCCCCAAATATACAGCTATGAACTAAAAAAGCTTTTTGAGCTGCCTCCTGACATCTCCTCAAAACACATTAAAACACAGAATTTGCAAAATGCCCTAAAACCCATTTCTGCCCATGCTGCAGGGAGGAGTTTCTCTCACCCCATCCCTTTGTAAGACCCCAATTTTTACAGTCATGCCTCTCTTTGGTTATCTACAGGTAGGAATATCTGGACATGATGTAAGCAACATTCATTCTCTTTAAAAATTTCAAAAAGGTACATTACTGCTCTGTTTTAACCCTGAAGCTAAAACTTATCTGCCTCCTCCTGGGCAAGCAGGTCAGTAAGCATTTCCTCACCTTGTTATGGCCAGTGAGTTAAAAAAAGAAATAATAGTGGAACAAACTACCAAGGAATCCTTTTGTAATCTCACTAGATTTTAACAGCCCAACCCTCTCCATGTTTTTAGTAAGAATCAGTACAGTATTTTGGAAAGGCAGAAGATGTTTCATACTCCTAAACACAAGATGATCTCAGATTGAAAGTAACGTTTCAGAGAACTGCACCTCCACTCTTTGAAAATGTGTATTTTGGAAATATTCCTCCTAACCACTTTCAGGCATTTAATGTATCCAGCTGTGTTAAGAAACCAAGCAAAAGTTCAGTGTCAAGTAGTTCAGGATTATGATTTTTTTTTTTGATTTATGGAGGTAAGCATAGTCTCAGACACAAGACAAACAAGTCACTTGATGCTAAGCAGACTCAGTACCAGAGCTCAGACTAATGAGCAAGCAGGGGAGAGGCTTCACGTTCCTGCCTCTTATCTCAGCAGCTGGAAGGACACCACATGAGGAGGGAGAGCACAGCCAGAGACAGGCAGAGCCAGCCCCCAGGTACCTGCAAACACAGCATTGGTGCTCCAGTGGGGAAGACGGAAATGCTCCAGGAGAGCAAGGCATGTGGTATTGGTACACATGCAGGTAAGAATATGCCCCCAAATAACTAACTGCAAAAATAAGGAGAAACTACTATTAAGTGGCTGTAATGGCATCAGGTCAAAGTCTTTAGGGAGAAGTAATATCTAATCAAGCTGAGGAAACCATAAGCCACCCCTCAGACCTTCTGCAGACCTGAAAGGAGAGCAGCATAAATCAGGTTAAACACAGAATAGCAACAATTCCTCTGTTTCAAGCTACACAAACAGAAGAAAAAGCAAACAAGGTAATCCAGAAATATTTGCTCTATTTTTTGGATTAGTCTCCTGGGCACAGCTACCGCCTTCATTTTCACCAAGTACATCCCTGGCACTAAGATGATAAATACAGCAAGTAAGAAGGGAGGGAGCAGTTAAGTTCACCACTGCTCAAGAGAAAATCAGAAAGTTTGCTACATCAAGTACATGTTTATTTAGGCATAAATTTAATGTATAAGTGAAGCAGAAAGAGAAGTGGAAGAAGAACTTCATTATCTGCAAGAGACCAAGTGCAAAAGAAAGCCTAGTGTAGAATTTGCTCCCATCTGCTAATTCTTATACAGCTGATGAAATATATTTTATTAAACCATTGCAAAACATTTTATGTTCTTGTTACAGCCTCCTTGCTGGGGTTATTCCAAAGCAGAAGTCCAAAACACAGACCACAGCAGTAAAAAACCAAAGTAGCAATGGAAAGGAGGTACAGCAGCACCAAGAAAAAACTCTTATCCTTTGTGTCTACCTGCTCTGAGGTCCCAATTAAAAAAGTCACTTTCGTCCATGCTTTGTATATGTCATTTGGAGACACCTCTTCTTTGGCATAATTTATGACTGGAGTCTTCTACCAAAATTCAGAATTTTCTTATTCTTGAAAGTTTCAATTAATTTGGTGCTATGACAGCAAGGACAGCTATGACTGCCCACAGTCAAACACAACACCAAGGCACTGATCTGACCCTGGAGATTTTAATTCTGACCTGCAGCTGCCCCAGTTCAGCCAAACCTGCTCCCTCACAGACTTTTATTTTAGTCATCACATTCTTGGACACGAAATGACACAGTCCTTCTGAGTGGTATTAGAATCATCCACTGCAACATTAACCATCTATTCTTGTTTCACAAACCCAAGCTTAAAAACCTCTCCACCACCACCAGTCTGTCCCGTAGAACTGCAAAGATGTCCCTGCCAAGCCATCAGTCTGCTCAGTGCAAGGATGCTGCATGAAGAGGCAAACATTTAGTTATCACCCAGGCTTTTATCTCATCTGATGCTTTAACAGTATTTTGAGCACAGAAACATTCTGCAAGTCAGCTGAGTCACCCTGGGCCACACCGGGATGTGTACGTAACAGCAGGCAGAAACAGACACTGAGCAAAAACAGCTGAGATGCTGGAGGAAAAACAACAGTTTCCACATTTACATGGAAATAATATAATAAGGGAAGGCAAACAACCTAAAATAGGTGGGAAAAGGCTGAGAACAATAACAAAAAGGGAAATCTGTGAAAGGACCAGGAGGTGACAGGCATTTTGATTCCACGTTTTTATGGAAAAAGTTTGACAGTACTTCTTATCTTCTTTGTCTCATCATTCTTTTCATCCTTTGCTGGGAGTTAAAGTCAGACATGCTATGCCTGGATAATGCTAGAGCCTGCTTCATCAGTGCTCAAGAGTTCCTGTTCATCTCTCCTGTCTGTCCCACGACTACTCACAAAAACTCAGAACAAATGTATGGGAATATAATTAAAATCTATTTATTGCATTTGTATGTTTTTTCTCTAAAGTGGTGTCAATTCCAATAAACTGCAAAAAAACGTAATCTACAGAAAAGCATAAACAGTGGCCTGTCTACACTGTAAGGGCCAGCTCTGGGTTCCAAAATATCAGAATGGAACTAGGTAAGTTCCTTCAGAAGGATAAAAACCCAGTGATCTGAGACACCAAAGTACCCATGTCTCATAATAATGCAGCCTCCATCAAAAGTCCACATTTGGTCTCCCACATTATCATCTTAGTTTTCTCTATATTTAGATCAGGAATTCAGTGTGCAGTAACCATGTCTACTGTACAACAGTTACACCACAAAACTTTTAAGATATTTCAAACACAAGTAAAAGAACCTATAGGATAAAGGAGATTGGACCTTTCAGAAACAGCACAGTATTTTCCTTCATGAGATACAATATTCAATGCCAGCATTCCTTTGCTAGTCTAACAGTCTTAAACATCCATTATTTTATGGAAAGTATGCATCCATACTTTTATGACTGCATAATAAATGAACGTATCAAACCACTGGAAGAGAGCTCCAAACCCAGGATTTTCTGTACTTAAAATCTGTTAGGTCTGTATTTTACAAACTTGTAAAATAACAGAGTCCTGATCCTAAAAAGGATCTGAAAGCTACTTTAATACACAGATGTAAAATAATTTATGAGAGAACTCCTTTGTCTGAAGCAAGCCATAAGTGAGCATTGCAGAACTGCAGTTATTAAACAGTTGTCTTCAATCTAAACCATCTCAAAACTACAGCCAGAATATACAAACATCTCTGCCTCTGAGGCAACAGCATCTGCAGACGAAACTGCAGCTAGATCTTGGTGCTTTTAACAATGAGTGTGAAAAAATAGAGGGATAAACTTCACTGCGACTGGGAGGATGGCAGAGCCAGATGTTTTGTTAGAGAAAATGAGGAAAGGATGAAAAACCAGAGTATCAGGCAGCAATCTTTGCCTCTGAAGCTCAGTGGCTGAAGGGGAAGGTGCAGGGGAGGGGAATTAACTCACCATCTCCAGAGATCAGCGGGGGCTGGCACAAGCCCCGTGGCCACGGTGGGAGCGGCACAGGCGCCTTCATCTGCCCCGAGCCAGACCTGGGAGCAGCATCCCTGCACTGAGCTGGGGATTTGGCTCCGTGTCCACGTTCCTGCCTCGCCCCTTAACATCCGTGAATCCTGTGACTGAGCTTGGAAACTACTGTCTTGAGCTGGGGATTATCAGCATTCTGCATAAAAAGGCATCGGAAATGCAGCACACAGACAAATTCAGTGCAGGACAAAAAAACCCTGCCACAATAATTGTATAAATGCCTTCAAGGCGTGAGTAATGGTAAAGGCCAAACAAGAACCTCAGCCTGGTTTGAATTTCTTTTTCTTTTCCTTCCCCCAGCTTTTATTCTCGCTCCCTGCAGCTTGTGTGGCGATGCCCAGAGCAGCCGGCGAAAGCCGGGGTGATGTGGCCTACACAGCCATGAATTCACTCAGGCCTGGCCAGCTGACACAATTCCCTCACAGAGCTCGGAGCATCCGGGGCAGACACAGGATGCTGGTGGGTGTGAGAAAGGGCTTGGCAGATGACTAGCCCAAAGCCCTGACCTGATGGGTAAGTGTGTGTCAGCCTCCAGCATTAATGCCAGGCTTAGGGCAGGCTCCCTTTTGGCTCGGATTTTCCATGTTTACTGTAGTTACAGGACAACATTTACAAAGAGAGGGTTACACAAGTGATTTTAAAGAGGCAGGGTGAGAACACAGCCTATTGTTAAGGTTGCACTTTCTACCACCAGACCTGGCTCTGATTTGTTTCCAACACTTCAGCCACTTGCTCTGAAATTGCCCAAGCTGTTGAGGAAATTCCTATGCTATTCTACAGGTCCTCTGGAAAAAAGGGATTTGCAACCTCCATCCCGTAATATGTACATATGTACACCCATGAAGATGAAGAAAATGAACTTCAGTGCATACAGACAAACTGAATTTTGTTAGGTCCTCAGGGTGAGTAGTTTGTTAAAACAGTCAGTTCCTAAGAAAATGAATTGGAGCCTGGAGAACTACAACAATCCCTTGCCTTGGGTCACCAGCAAGGTTCAGTAGTTTGGAACTGCACCAGACTCTGCTCCTCAGCACCAGCCACAGGAGGTGGGTGACACTGTACACCTTGGCCAGAATTGTATCAATTCATCTGATGACTCCAAGGAAGAGAAATATGAGAGATTACAATTGGAGGAAGGAAAAATCTCTGTATTCTTCACACCTACTGTCCATCTCAACACTTACCTCAGTGCCATGTGGGTCTCTACTCTCTCCCATAGGCTCTTTTCCATCCCCTTCTTCCCACCCTCATCTCCTGCAGTCCTGCTGTCCCAGTCCCCTTCCTTCGCTCACCCTGCCAGATCTGGCCAAGCAGCTCCTTGCTTTTCTCCCTGTTCAGCAAAGCACAAACATGGGGACCTACAAGCCAAAACCAAGGGGCAACAACAGACCTGAGGCTCTGTCCTGACAGCATCATCTCTCTTATCTCTAGCAACTCCCAGGGAAGGAGGTTTCCTGGCCTCCCTAGGTGGTCTTGCAACAGTTTCATGATGGTAACAGGATGTTTTCACAACATCCAGCCTAAATCATCCTGGCAAATTAGCAAATCAGTAAATTAAACTGCCATGGAAATCTGGAACTTTAATAACCACTATTACATGTTGGCAGACTGCTGGATTGCACAATGGTTTTCTTTTTGCTGCATCGAACAAATTTAGTTCTTTCAATCTCTTCTCACGTTTCTTCATCTCTTCTCATTGTTTCCCTCTGGACACTTTCCAATCTGCCTGTGTCTTCCTCTGAGCAGGGCACCCCAAACTGGATTTGATGGCACTGATGATGGCTCCACAGTGCCACACACATCAGTCACCTCCCGCTCCTTACGGAGGACACTCCTTCAAATATAACTCCAAACAAGATTTGTCTCTCTTGCAATAGCTCTTGCAGTTGGTTCATTTGTAATCCATCACAAATCCTCAACCTAATTTTAACCTATCCCTCTCCAGCTTAAACCTGACTTGGTAAAAATGCATTTTGCTTTCTCCTTTGCAAATGCAGCACTCACTGTCTGTTTTTATCTCTTATCTGGATGTGCTCTCCAATTTCTTAAGGTCACTCTGAACCCTGACCCTGTTCTCTCAAGTGCCTACAATCCCTCCCAACCTGATATCATCTGAGTGTTATAAACATACCTCCATCTTCCAAATAATGACTGAAAATATTGCAAGTTTTCCCCCAGAAAGTGACCTTGCTGATACATCAATTGTTACTGCACTACTTGGATCAGTGGAGGGATGTAAGTGCAAGAGTTTTCTAAGCTTCATTCTTGTCAATTTCTGAAAACACAGACTAATGAAATACTGATTCCTCTGGTAAAGGTAGGATGCATTCAATTCAACAGGAACTAACTAATACAGTTAATAAATGCAATGGGAAGGCTATTTCCCAGTGAACTCTGCTCCTGAGGTCAGCCAGCTACAACTTCTCAGTCACAGGCTCAGACAACCCAGCAGCACAATGTTATCCATCCTGCCATGTGAAGACAAAGATTCAGCAAATAATGAAATCACAACCAATTTCTGGGATCAACACAAGAGAAGCATATCAGGGTACAGTTCATTTTAAACTGCTGCTTTACTTTTATGATGCTGGAGCCACAGGCTCTATTTTAAATTATTTTAAAATCACAGCATGCAGAAGCCAAACCAAATTTCTCATCAGAGTTAAAAATTATTCCATTTTAAAAACACTGAAGTCTCATTTTAATAGATCACATCAAGTTATTGTCCCAGCTCTACTCAAGATTCCCAAAAAAAGCAGGAAGATAAGGACCAGGAGAGTCTCCATCAGCATAAGCAACATGCAAGGAGCCTGGGAAGTTCTGGTTACTGAGTTTTACAGCTGAACAGATACAAACCCTGAGAAAAGATTCTGGAAATTTAAGAAATAATTAACTTAAAAACTCATTTTAATTGGAAAAAAAACATTTTTTCCATTATTTTCTCTTCAGTGCTTAAAACCCTACACACCATTATTTTCCTAAACATTTTTTAACAGCAGCTTTTCCATGAGGTGTAAGAATCTTCTGAAATTACTTCAGGAGAAAGTGTGAGATCTCACATCTGTAACATCTGGCATCACAGATCCAGCTAATTCTAAAAATGCTTCGCAGTTTTTCATTCTTCAGAACCCAGCTTAGAAGAGAAAGCTTTTCCCCTTCTCTCTTCAGAGTACTCAAGCTACTGTCCTTCAGCCTGACTGAACTGTACAAGAAATTGCACTTTAAAATTCCAAGACTGCTTTTTTTTTTTTTTTTTTTTTTTTAGTAACTTGCGCTTATGAAAAGCAGTGTGCAAATTTCTCACCCATAAAATAGGAGTTAGCAATAATTCCCACGATCCAAAACTGCCGACAGCACCAGTGAGTCTGCAAAATACCTGCAGCTCCTGACCAGGGGCAAGCAACAACACTTCTACTTGCAGCAAGTTAAGAAAACCACCTTTACTAACAACATAATGAGAATCCAGTGAGCACCTGAAAGACTCCTGGCTATAAAAAGCAGCAGCACTAAATAAAGCAGAGTCAGGACGTGGCAGGAAAGGCACAAAGCGCGATGGTGGCTTTCACCGGCTGCCTCTGACCCAGCCCCCATGTGTGAACTAAACTATTTATAAGCCTTACACTCCTTTTTAGTTGGGTTTCTTTTTTTTTTTTTTAATGACCTTGATATAGTGCAGTTGTTATTTTGTTTCTGTTGAACTTAGCAACAGGAAACCCTGTCAGTCCTGCAGCAAACTTTCCATTCCCCTGGCACTCCCATTCCTGCCTCAGAAAAGCCAGATTTCTAAAGAGGTGTTTGACAGTGTGGGAGGGAGAGGAAGAGGAGAAAGCACACACACAAAACCCAAAATGCCTGTAAAACATGTAAAATGGAAGCTAAATTCAATACTATTTTTTTTTCTTTTTTCCTTGTTTGAAAGCAAAAGGCCATGTCCTCAATTGCATTTTCTAAAGATTTCTTACTTCACTACCAGATTTGGAAGTACTGGTCAGGAAAATTACCTTTAATAAAGGGTCATTAAAAAAAAAATCAGTAGCACCTTTCCACTCAAACATTCCAGTAATGAAACACTTCCATATCAGACAGCACAAATTTTGGCTTGGAAAGTTATTTTCTCTAGTCCCTCGCTAACTCACCAAGCAAACAGCTACAGAAATTAAGCCTTAACTTGTTAAAAACATAATAAACCTGATTTTATTACAAGCTTTGGCAAGACTGTTCTGCTGCTCAAAGAGCTTTACTGCATGATGAGCAAAGATTTTTGGAGCTCCACCCTGCAGTGGAAACTCATCCCAACAGTATTTTCTCTTTTAACAGCTTCATAATGGCAGGGAAGACACAAACACAGCTGTTCAAAGGCAACATGCTCCAACACAAGGCTGCCATCAATTTGCCATTTACAAAACACTTTTTCATGAACGTGCAACCCACATAAAATACAGGAGCAAACACAAATCCATCTAGGAAAGGTAAGACCAAAAAAACCACAGCTATTGACAAAGCGGAATATGTATTAGTGGTGCTTTAAATGAAAATTATGTTAATATAAAACTAAATATCAACCTTTTTTATCACAGACAATTCTTAAATATGGCAAAGCACAATAATAAAATACAATACCAATGGATTCCTGATTCCTGGCATGACCTTTTTATATTGTTTCACTGCCATGAGTAATATGACATTTCCCCCCACATTTGATCCCTATATATCCTCCCATTATTCATTTTTCTTCCAACTAAGGCACAAACACTCCCAGCCCATGATGCCTTTAGACTTTGGAGTCTGTGTACAAACCAACATAAACCACAGCCATGGCCCCTTCTGCCAAAACCTCCGTGGAAACACAAAGCACCAGGAGAGATGGACAGACTCTCCAGGACCACCCTGGCAGCAGCAGTGCAGGGACCTTGAAGGTGCTCTTGGCCCCACACAGCATCACCAACCTCAAGTCCATTCCAGGATGTGGCTTTTGTCAAATCATACACAAATCTTGGTACAACCTTGCCCCATGAGGAACTTCTTGGCCCAATCTGTCTGTGACTGGCTGAGAAAACATAAATGTGCCTGAACCCAGGAGTTGAAAATGCAAGGGCTAAAAAAGCCCAGGCTATCTTTAAAAGGCGAAAGCAACGTCACTGGGCATCATTCAGCTTTGCAGAGGCCACAGAAAGAAAAACAGCAGGTCACAGCAGCAGTGACATTTCTTTATAAAGCATCGCAAAGGACAAGGTGACAACATCTGCACTCACCGCTTCCTCTGTGCAGTCCTTCTGAAAATCCACCTCGTCCTCAGTTTTCATTTCCAACATCCCTGTGCAAACAGAAGGTCCACAAAGGCAATTTAAAACCAAACTTCTTTCATTGCTACTAACATTTTTTTGTTTACTCAAACCAGTCCCCTCCCCCACCTAAAAAAAAATAAAATAAAGGGCCCCAAGGCCCTGCAACAAGTCCATTTGTACCCCTACAAGGCCATTTGATTTCCAAATTTTGGTTTAATTGCTGACTTCACTGCTTCCTTGCTATTCATTTTAACAACTATCCTGTCTGGGACTGAAGCAAACTATGAAACA
The DNA here is from genome assembly GCF_014805655.1 of Passer montanus. Classification (NCBI taxonomy): domain Eukaryota; kingdom Metazoa; phylum Chordata; class Aves; order Passeriformes; family Passeridae; genus Passer; species Passer montanus. The sequence goes on from NW_024369929.1 coordinate 11,658,280, forward strand.
GCAGTCAGCATAGGGTGAAACTCATGACAACCTGCAGGTGAGGCCAAGCACATCTGCAGGCATTTGTTAATGTATTTTCTTGGCTCCCATTCATCTACATAAAGAATCAAACTTTTTGCTATTTTTCTCCTTACCATAACCCAAAGGTAACACAAGAAACCAGCCTTGTCTGCCCTCAATAGGTATTTTAAGCATTGCACAAAAAAAAAATAAAAATCACAAGCTGCAAAAACTCAACCCACTTGCACTGCTTTACAGATGAGAGAATTACCCCCCTGGACTAGGAAAGCAAAACCTCTGCTGCTGGAGTTTACAAAGTCCCAGCTGACTTTCCCCTTCTCCACACTCCTGTGACGGTGTCACCACCACAGTTGTACAAATTTCATGTCCCAGCTGCTTCCTGTGCCCAGCCAAGTTTTCATTAGTCATCATTCCCCAGGGGTTCCCCCTGCTTACCTTTCTCTGGCAGGAAGTCAACATCGTCACTCCCTTTCATCCCTAAGCTAAGGACTCTCATGACACACAGGACACTTCAGAGGAGTGAAGTGATTTGACCAAAGCCACCCAGATGGAGAGTGGCTGCGTCAGGGCCAAACCCCCCTCTAATCCCACTCCCTCTCTCATTTCTACTAAAAACAAACACTGGATGGATGACAACGCCTTCTTAAGGGCGACGTATGCTCGCAGTGAGTTTACCCCTACAGGGATTTAGCAAGAGGAGCCTCCCATCTCCATGGGGAAATCCTCCTAACAATCGTCACTAATGGTTTTCCACTGCCTTTAGCGTCTACCCTTGTTTTTTGGGACCATCTGGTTTTGCAATGATTTTGCTTCGATTGCATGAATTTGTGGGCAGACTCAAAAATCAGAGATAATGCTACAAATTTTTGTGAGTTCCATTTGCTGGGAGATGTGCTCGGGGTCATGGCAATGCCACCATGGTTGAGATCCTGATCCAAAGACAGAACATGCAAGCAACAAACATTTGGTGCACTGAGGACAGGAGAAGCAAGCTCACCCTGCTGGGTAAGAAATGGAGGATGAAGACATTTTGCCCTCAGGATGAAATTCAAGACAATTTTTTCACTCTGTCACTTCTTCCTAAATTTCTGTTAAGAAATATCCCAAAGGAAAAGCACTATAAAGCTATCACAGAGGTCTCTGGGCATAGTGCCTCTTATTGCAAGTGTGGCACCGTTAGTGACATTTGTTACCTGCTCATCCTGCCACTCTAACAGGGGAAGGAAATCATTCCAAGAGCTTTTCCATAGGGAAAATGCCACCAATAAGAATGAGGTTAAGACTCATAAGGTGATATTCTTCTGTCAAGGAATATTTTCTTGAAATGGTGAGACCTACAGGAGATATTTCTCCCAGGAGAACAGCTGAGAAGCAGTGATTACAGCATTTGTTATTTAAGACAGCAGACCCCAACCATACAATCTAACCTTGCTTGGTTTGGTTTCTGCCAAGAAATTGCAACTACTCCAAGGTGTTTTGTCAGCACAAACCCATGGCATCTCTTCTCTTCTCAGCCAGGCTACTGTGGGATGATTTCATAACCTAACTCCTTTCTTTTTTAATGAGTAGCATCTACCTGCCTGACTTGCAGATAATGTGCTTGCAGAACCCATTACTCAGCTCTACTGCAGCTCTGAGTCTAAAGCTAACAGTAGGAGGAGATGCCTCAGGAAAGCAGGATCTACCTTCATCAGCTTCCGTCAGGGCTGTGACCAGTCACTAGATACCTGTCTGGATAAGGAAATTAGCCTTTTGAAGTCTTTGTTTTGGGGGTAGGCGGAAACTAAGCAAAGGCAATGAGATAAACAGGTGTATATTTGGGAGCAGCTTCACAATATAAATAAAAAAATTAAAGACCTCAATGATCTGGAGTAATGGCAACAGCAATTATCAGCTGATTACAACGCTGATAAATTACCATGACAATAAACCCCTCTGACTACACGAGTTTCTGAGAAATGGCCTTGTGACCTACACTTCCTTTAGGAAGGTTTTATTGTATTCCACCAAAGAAATATGTGATTCATCCTGAGAACTGACGAGTCTGAGTTCAGCACGGATACAAAATCCTCTGTACAAATCCAGACCTCAGGGAAAACTCCCCAGAACTGCCACAGCAGAAAAAAATTGAGGCTGCCACTGAGCTCATAGAAAAACATGCTACCCAAGGCTAGATGCCAACATGAAAAATGTACACAGCAATAATTATAAACAACAAATCAGTTCTATTGAATTGCTGCCATATCAGAGTTCTAGATGGTGCTCTAAAGGAGATCAGTGTCAGAAATATTTTAAATAGCGAGCTTGGATTCATAGCAGTCACTTGTCTCTGCTTAAAGCCAATTTTTTATTTAGGCTTCCCCAACATTTTGATTCAAACTAATACTAAAGTACTGCAAGAGAAAATACTACAATTTAAATTTTTTTGTGTGTGGCATCTCATTGAGCATGAACAATTTCTGCTTAAGGACATGTCAGACCATTTTATTCCAAGACCTTTCAGCCCTAAATCCTTATGTATTTTAAATCAGTAACAGGATCACCTCTATTTTTTCCCCTCTTTCCATATCCTAATACAGAATGATGACTTAACATTACTTTCCTGCTTTAGCTACTATCTTATTGGACTGTCTGGTCCCTTTTCCTTTGCAAACCTCACCTAGACAGTGTCATGGCTCCAAGAATCCAACCAGAGGTAAAGACCTGGACTGTACAAATAGAGCTGGCTGAGCCAGAGGCTCCCAGGAAAAGGAGCCCAGGCAAGTATTGGTTTACAGCCAGTCCCATCTATTGAACTGTCAAACTAACACAGCATTCAAACAAGTTCTGAAAACAGCTTTCTAATCCACTTTTAGATCTTTCTATTTATTTACTAGTGATCTCTTGACTCATGTTTACTGGTGAGTTCTTGACACACAAATATCCTAAAAATCCTGAACTCAACAAAAAATTTGCTGGACCCTCCACTGAGACCCCTCCATCCCTCCAAGTCTTTCTCCTGCCCTCAATTATTCTGCTGTCACATATCAGAACAAATTCTCCACCATCACCCCATGCTGCACTTAGACTGAAGAAACAACTCTCAGCATTAGAGCAGTGAAACAGCTTTATAACTTCACAACTTCATGATTTACATCATGGCAGATTTTCTTTGAATAATTTAAATGCTTTGCTTTGTTTGTTTGTTTGTTAGGTGCTCAGAGAGCAAGAGGCACTGTATCATTTTCTCAGAGCAAAGAAAAAATGGCAACTGAAAAAGTTCAGCTGCTTCCATTTAACAGCTGCCTGAACAGGTGGGATACACAGATCAGATTAGCTCCATGCTTCAGCACCAAATTCACCTACTATTAAATCCCAGGCTGGAGCAACAAACCTATTTCTTTTTCATTCAATGTACCCTTCATCTCCCTTCCTGGAGTTACCTGGTGATGTTTTCCATCAGCTCCTGCTCCATGGACCCGAGGCTTCTACGCTGTCCCCCAAGTCCCACCGCTCTCTCCCATCACCGCTCATCCACCGGGAATGTCAGTCCCACTTCCCAGCCCACAGGAGCCAGGAAAACTCATCACCCGAGTGCAGCACTGCTGAAATGCACTGGCAAACACCACCAGCTGCTCTGCCTGGCAAAAAAAAAGCTCTGAAGCCCGGAAAAGGCGGCGGGGGAAGGGCTCGCTGTTTTAAATGACCTAACACTGCCAATTAGGAAGCAGCTTCGGGCAGTTCAGAGGGACACTGGCAGCTGGCTCACATGGACAAGAAAAGAAAATCAGAAGAGCCTCCTTGTACCCACTGGTTCCACACCAGCAAAAACAAAGGGGAAAAGTGAAGGAGTAACACCCTCATGCCCACATGAAAGCTTATAACTTTAAAATAAAGTAATCCAAATAGCTCAAGCCCATTCATTTCTTCTCCAGCAAGGATTTACATGCTAGAAATTCTTCTGTACGAATTCATAGGAGATGATGCTCTGTTCATACCTCCAGTACCAGACAAGCAACATGTATTTGAATTGGAAGTTTTTACATGAAACTACAAATTATTTGTTTCCCAGAAGAAAAACTTCAAACACTTCCTCTCCAACACAAGCATCCCGCTCTTCCTTCCTTTCTTTGCTGATGACGTGACAGAGACACGCCTATAAAGAAAAACCTAAAAAGTAAAAAACCAATTGATTTTTCCTACCTGTAACAGGCTCAGCTCCTTGCACTGCCAGGCTGACATTCTTCTTCTTTGCTGAAGAACTGCAATCCATTTGTCCATTAAGGCTGGCTCTGGCATCCACTGCAGTCTGGGGCTCAAGCCCCACTTTTTCTGCAGCAGGTACTTCGTGGGAACAAGGTGTCTCTGCTGCAAAAACCACTGCATCAAAACTTCTGACCATTTTAGGAACTTTATCCAGAGAAGAGGCACCATTAGCCGACACCAAACTCTTCACTCCCACGTTTTCCAGTGACTCCACAGCCTGCAGGTGGCAGGAACACGGCGAGAAGGGCACTGCAGGTACAGCTTGGCTTTGCTTTCCATCGGGCTCAGCCGAGCCCTCCTCCTGAGCCCCTGTCAGGGCAGGAGCAGTGTCGTTGTCACCGGCCGGACAGACGGTGTCGGTGCTGGAGTCGCTGTCACACGTGGGCTCCTCGGCGATGGGCTGGAGCGCTGCCCGGGGCAGCACGCTCTCCGTGTCCTCCTGCTCCTCTGCATACACTGCAGCTGGGGCTATTGGCACCGGCCTTGGCACCTCCTCACCCTCACAGGCATCGCTCAGGGCTCCTGCCTCTGAGGTGTCCTTTAACTCCAGGGTGCTGCTGTGGGGCGATATTTGTTGTAGGGTTTCAGTGGGGTCTTGTTCCTGGTTCAGCCCAGCATTGGGACATGGGTCACTCTCTGCACCCAGTGACTCATCCGCTGATGCAGGCCCATGCATGGTGCCTTCTGCTGCAGCCGCGGCTCCAGCCTTGCAATCTTCTTTGGATTGGTGTGTCGCTTTCAGCCCAGCATCCACATTGCTGCTGCCCACCACAGGACCCCCCAGACTGCAGGCAGAGGGTTTCACAACAGCAGCAAGAAGTTCCTCTGACAAAACCTGCTCATTGCCATTCACATGAGCCTCCTGCTCAGGCTCAGCTTTGCCTCCTTCAGCTTGCTGTGCGTGGCCCTGCCCTGGGGAGCCCTCGTCCCCAACATGGTCCCCAGGCCAGGTGGCAGCTGCCCCGCCATGCTCCCCACAGTGCTGCCTGGTGAGCTCTGCCGAGCCTGCCCTCGCCGCCACCGCTTCCTGCTTTTGTTTAGATTCCTCATTATGAGTTGCAGAGGGCGTGCCTATTAAATTATCCTCGGCACAGTCTGCGCCCTTGGCACATGGAGCTGATCCAGGGTCGTTACCTTGCAGAGCTGCCTCCTGCCCGGGAGGTGCCACTGCAGCATCTCCCTCCTGACTCACAGCCGGCCCCTCTCCTCTGGGTAGGGGAGAGGGAGATTCCACCTTGCTGCTCCTCCCCTCCTGCTCTGAAGTGCTTTCTGCTTTCTCTGCTCCAGCCTGGGCAGGCTCTTTCTCTGCTAGTCCTGTGCTCGCATCCTCTGGAGGGAGCGATGCTGGCTCACGTTCCTCACGTTCACCCTGCTGAGCAGTGTCTGGCTTGAAGCTGTTGCCCATTTCACCTTTAACACCACTTTGAGCAGCAGAAGGGGCACAGGCAGCAACTTCCTGATCACCACTTGCAGAATCTTTGCTTCCTCCATCTCCACAGCTGCTGGTATCAGTTCCTACTGGCTCCTTTTCACTGCTCTCCATGGCTGCAGCCCCATGGTCAGCAATCTCACCACGCTCCTGGCAATGTGCAATTTCTGCACCACTTTCATTAGATCCACCAACGTCTCTGTTTGCAGGTTCAGCATCAGGGCCATCAGTTTCCACACTGCCTTCCAGTGAGGGCAGGCTGGATTTTCCATCTGTGCAGCCTGCTTCCAGCAGCACTTCTTGCTCCCCACTCTCACTGCTGCCATGGTCTTCGAAACCAGCAGCAGGTTTTGATGTGCCTGCAGGAACCTGCACCCCATTCACTGCTGGCAATGCTTCTGCAGTGCCTGCAGTGACCTCCTGCCTTGCTGTGACACTGGCATCACCCTGGCTTTCCGTGAAGTCACCATTTACCTGAGCAGTGCACGAGTCCACATCAGTCTCTTTGTTACTGCTGGTCTTGCAAAGGTCATCAGAGGCGCTGCCAATGTCACCACCTGCATTTGCACCGTCACAGGCCGGTACCACTCCCACATTTGCATCCTCCCCATCCGAACACTCAGTGCCGTTGAAACCACTGAGTAAGGGCTGAGCAGGGCTGGATGACTCTTCCTTAGCTGGGTATTTCTCTCCCAGCTTTGCAGTCCTCTCACCAGGCTCTGCCAGCCCATCCTCTGCCCCCTTAGCCCTCTCAGGTGCCCCGGCACAGTTCCTGCACTCAGTCTGGCCCATGGCCACATCCAGGCCCCCCAAGGAAGCTGGGGTGTCACCTGCAGCTGCAGCCACAGCAGCAGCACTGACAGCAAGCTCCTCTGCAGTCTGCACTTCCTGATGGGCACTGTCTGTACTGCCCACGCCAGCTTGATCCAGAACAATTCCAGCCGATGTCATTCCAGCTTCCTCATTTGTATTTCCAGAGCATGGAAGACTTACAGCACCATTGACACTTGCACACAGGCTCACAGTGCAGTCCTCATCTGATATAGTCCCAGAGCCCTCTGCAGATCTTAGCCCCGCCTCTCCTTCCTTTTTACACAATATCTCTGTGTTTTTACTTTCATAAAAGCTGGCTGGGCTGTTTGCACCCCCCAGGCTAACTATGTCTTTTGTTGCATCATTAAAAGCTCCCAGACTGCTGCTGTTGCATTTCTCCTCCTGCTGGGCTTGGTCTGAGAGCTGCCCAATGTCCAGGTGAACCAGATCAGATGGGTTTTCCTGCCTTTCTTCTCTTGCCATTTCTTCCAGGCTCTGAGAGGTGGTGGTCATATGACCCTCTGCTCCTTTAGCACAGCTGTCTCCAGAATCTCCCAGTACAGGCTCTGTCTGCTGCCTTAAACTCTGTAACAACACACAAAAGGAAAAAACCACAAGTTTATACTGTCATGCAGTTGCTCAAGACCTGTATGTAGATAATCCTATTCCACATGAATCCTATTCCTGGTGTTATCCAGGACAGAGCTACAAATGTACTGCAGTGGGTATTTTACATGTTGGTTTTATTAGCAGGAGGTAATATTGAAATTATTAGAATGACAAAAACGTTGGTTGACAAGAACATCTAAAGGTCATCTAGCCCAACCACCTGCCTGAAACTGGCCTACTGCCACTGCAGCATCAGGTCAGCCATGACTTCATCTTGCCAAACTTCCAATGATGGAGTGCCCACAGCCTCTTTGGACAATCTGTTCCCATGCCACACAACCCTCCCATGAAGAATTTTCCCTAAAGCCAGGCCAAACAACCCAAAGTTGAAATTTGTCTCTTTACCCCACTGCTACACCATCTGTCGTCACTGAAAAGAACTGTAATCTTGGTAACTGCTCTTTGAGAAACTGCAGTCTCAGCTCCTGAGTGCACTTAAATTCAAGATCAGTAAAGAGCAGAATTCAGTCTACCAAATAATGCAAATATATACCAGCCTAGTCCCAAAGGACTTCAAGCAAATTCTGCTTAAGAGAAGCTTCAGATCCCCACCCAGCACTCCCCAGCTCTTGCCAGCATTCCTCAATTTTCTCTCCATGGATAGAAATGGGCAGATATGGGCATTGGCTGGCAATGTCCAAACACACCAACTGTCTCCTGCTCACAGCACTGAACTAATAATTTAATCTATTCCTGAGAACTGCAGGCGTAATTAAATATCTGAAATTTATTTCCTAGCTGGAAATAAAAATTTCAGAATTATGACATATTATTAAAATTAATACATGCATTATCATGGAACAGTAGGACCATAATCAATTCCTCTCTAATCTGCCTTTTCCTTCCGAGCACCTGCTTTGTCAAGCTTTTACAGTTTGACACAAACAAACCTTTACTTAAAAAGAATCGTCTGTTTCAATATTTCCTTTCATATTCTCATCTCTGTAGAAGAGAACATATCAATGTTCACATTTTAGAAATAGGGGCTTATTCAATTACTGAGCAACCCTGGTCCCATAGTGTACACCCAAGATAGTGTTTTGCACAGGTCTGCTTGGGGTTTTGCTCCACAAGCTTTCCAAGGTCACACTAGTTTCTGACTAAGTGCCTGAGACTCTCCACGTGTATAAAACTCTAATGAATTACGTAAAATCTGAGCTTTTCTTGCAATTTCTGTAAAAGGATTTTAAAAAAATGCATGCATATTAGGAACCTAACTTGAACAGCTCCCTGGAATTTTTGTTTTTATAAATCTGAGCTTTTCTTGCAATTTTTGTAAAATGGTTAAAAAAAATGCATGCATATTAGGAACAATATGCAACTAACTTGAACAGCTCCCTGGAATTTTTGTTTTTAAATTTTTAGTTTTCAGAGAAATAGAACTTCACACCAAAACTGGCAGCTTAAACACCCTGATAATTAAAGCAGCCACTATGTTAACTGATGCATCACAGGGAACTTCTGGGTATTGCATATACTATTAGTGGTTAAAATCATCACTGCTACCTTAAGGATATTGCATTTGCTTGTCTTTCCACACTCTGAGGTTTGCAAACACTGAGCAGTGCCACAGACTCACTGAGTCACAGACCACTAGATGTACTTCTGGTGTTTGCTACCAATCACCCTGCTATAGAAAATAACCCTGCTGGCCAGCTCCCATCTATGCTGCCAGCTATGCCTCCCTGCTTTGGAGGCATCCCAAGCCAGGTTAGCACTGGAGGCAGCAGCATGGCATCTCCATCTCCTGAGTAGCATCAGGGATGGGACACGGGGCTCTGTGTGCAGTGGTACCCACAGGCTGCAGATATTTTTTGCAAGGGCAAACAGCGTGCCAAGCCTTTGGTGGCTGTAACCCCACAGCAGAGCATGGAGACTGTGCTCATGGATCCTAGCCAGGATGGACAGACTCACAACAGTGACACTTGCTTGGGAACAAGCAGGGTTTTGAAAAGGAGGGGCCGCAGCAGCTCCAGCATCCTCACAGTGAAGTCACTCTGCTGATAGCCGGAAAAATACAGCCATAACCAAAGGAAGCCAACAGGCTTTCAACTGACCCAAAATAAACCTAAATGAAATAATTACAGGGCTGCTTTCCAAATTCAAATCAGATTAGATGTGAAGTAAAACAGTGGTGGAAAGCAAAGTCTATTTCTGATTTCATTGTCAGGCAAAATGTTCCCAATCTGGCATTTGCATGAGCAAACAAGCAGTGAGCTGGATATGCTTGCCATGACTTAGGGTCTTTTGATGGAAGAGATTTCACAGTTAGCCTGGATTTGCCACTCATGCCACCAGTTCCTGTTGAGATTGGGAGTAATCAACATCTCAGGTATTCAGGAAGGCTGAAAATGGCTCAGCATAGCCCGTTCCTCTGCTCATTCCCCCAGCCCACTGGCTGCACACAACAGTTCTCCCCTCCCTTAGTTAAAGCAACAAAAATATCCTGTTTTTTAGATTCTGCACCTCTGCAACCCCGGATATGTGATCTGATGGAGGAACACCCACAGGTGATGCCAACGGCAACAGACACGTGGGTGTTTCTGAGAAATGGCACTAAAGTGTTCTGATGTTTCACTTTCCCAACTCAGACCCTGTGGCATAGATTTTAAAGCAGCAGGAGAAAGCCCTTCCAAAGCCCTACAGCTCCTGTGGAACAACCACCACAGAGTTTGAGAGGAGCACAGTGAAGGGACCATTATGGACACAAACCTTGTGTGGCCAAGGCAGGCTTGCCCTCTGAGTCCTACACTGAATTGCTACTGAAACAGCCATTTTTCCATCACCCATCTCAGAAACTTTCCTCTCAGTGTCCTCTCTGACCCTGAACTTTTCATCTGAACAGAAATGTCTCCACTGTGCTTAAAGCCCACACCCCCAGCCTCACTCCAGAGCCTGCCTTAAGCTGCCAGACTGGCAGAGGGTCAGCATATCTCCAAGAGGTGTTCCTGCCCATCCAAGTGGGTCCAAAACTAACAGGTCAGGCAGGAGTTGGGAGCAGAGAGGCAAAACAGAGCTGATGTTGCACAGCTCTGAGCCTGCTTCTCTTCTGAATGAGAACATTTGCAGCCTACTACAGCTTAATCAGATCTCCCCATGCTCAAATAAGATGCAAATGGACAGGTATCCACCTGGATGCTTGATAATGAATCCAAAGAAAACGCCTAGGGAAACATGCCCTGAAGGATGCTGACATGTGAAAGTCCTCCCCAGGTGCCAGGCTGCAACCAGCCAGATCTTCTTCTCTTCCATCCCCTCAGCCTTTTGCTCACCTGGTGCTGGTGGCTCTGCATGTGCATCTGCAGGTGCTGAATGTCCCTCTCCCAGCTGGCTGCTGTCCCCTCCTTGGCCTCAGCTGTCAGCAGGTACACGTCGAGCCCGCGGTGGTGCTTCACGCTGTAGTCCCCCGAGTGCACAGTGTGGGACAGGGTGCTCCACGAGTCCGGCTCCCTGGCTCCCTCCCTGCAAAACAAGGCTGGGTTAGTGGGCAGGCGAGCAGGGATCCTGCAGGGCAGGACAGGCACGCTCTCCTTCACTCTGGACAGCCTCTAATCATGGGAGTGAGCGGAGCATGGCACTGGCTCCAGGGCCAGACAGACAGATACACAAACACACTCCTCAGTCTTGAAAATTAATGTGATTTAGCACTAATGCCAGCCGCAAGGTTTATTTCACAAGGTCCTTCTCAGGTAGAGATCAGTGGTTTTTACCCCAGACTGTGACAGACTAGCAGCTAAGGGCTCGACAACTGCTTTTTAAATCAGATTTATCACAGGTGAAGATCACCAAAGCAGCTGTCACAGAACAGCAGAGACCTCAAAGGCAGAACAGCAAAGGGATAAGTTGGAAGGAATGAAAACTATTGTGGTACAACTTCTACACCAAAGCCAGCACACTGCTCACAAACACCCAACAGTCATCAAATCGCAGCATTTTTTTCACTCCTGAAATGAACTGAGCCTGCTCTGTGAAACTGCCTCTGTGCAAGGTGTTCTCAGTGTTGTGAGACAGCTGTTTTTCTGCAGCACTATCATGGGCTTTCTTTTTACCAATCCAAAGGAAAGAAAGCAAAAAAGATGCTGTAGATCAGAATGAAAAATAATTTAGTAGGTAAATGAAGTCAATAGAAATTTCTATTCAGTCCTCTCTTTTTGAACATTAAACCCTGATTTTCCACCACTCAAAGCAGTAATTCCTCAGATCTCACCTAACTGCAGAGCAGCTACACTGGCCCACTGAGGTGGTGAGAAAACAGTGAAGTGTTCACTACCTTCAGGTTCACAGATTTCATTTTGAATCAGAACTTATTCAGGAACCGAAAATCTGTTTCGATCACCCCAGACAGAGCAGCTTGTGCACCACCCCAGCAAGCCCTGCATCCCCCAGGAGTGACATGGAGCCAAACCCCAGGAACGTTACACGAACAGGGGATGACACTGACCTGCTCAGGGGTGCAAGAAATGGGAATTGCCCTGTCTTCCTTCTACCAGGGACACATCTACTGACACCCAGTCCCACCTATGAGCTGAGTTAGGGATTGGACCAGACGACCTTTAAAGGTCCCTTCCAAACCAAACTTCTTGGTGATTCTATGATGTCCCCTCCCTGTTGCAGAGAGCAACCATTTTCAGATCTCCCTTTCCTGCCCAGCTAGAAATTTCCTTGGAAGATGCAGAGCTGTGCTTGTTTTTAAATAATTAGGAATTCAAGAAGGTATATAAACACAAATGCATGCCATCAACCAGGTAAAACTACACATAGTTTTCAGAATCTTTGCTGAGAAGTCTTGCTCTAAAATCCGCAAACATTGGGCAAGGGCCCCCCAGCAAACCACAGGGCTATCTCTGGGAAGCCAAGCAATCTAGAAAGCAGTCATAATGAGCAAACACCATGATTAGCGACAGGAATGGGCAGAGCAGGGTGGGGAAACAGTCAAATGGTTCACCAGAGGCAGAGAAAGGCACACACCCCCTTCTGTGACTCATCTTGGGTTGAATCTACCACCATTCTCCACCATTTATCTCACTCATGACTTGACTTCAACAGAATTACATTTGATTTAGGCAGAATCAATATTTCCACAGAGAAACAGAAGGAAGCAGCCAGTTTCTGATGGTGATTGGTATAAATCCACAGAGGCACTGAAGTCAACTGAGCCATTACAAGTAACTAAAGCAATGACCTTCCTTTATCAAGAAAACACAGACATTTCTGTCTGGAGTGTTTTTCTCTTCAGCTGCCACGTATGAGAAACCACTGCACTGGGGGCCACTCTCAAGAGTGCAACAAGGCAGTGAGCACAAAGCCCACAGTCACCCACTCACGGGGACAACTGCAGCCGATTAAAGAACAGCGCGCAATGAGTCTGCTCCACTTTCTCATCAGCTTCAAGGACCCTCACAGGCATCTCCAAATCAGTACCCACAAAGCTGCCTGCATGACTTGTTGAGCCTCAAAGGGTCCTCAGAAACTTCAAAAGGCTCAATCTGGAGCAAGATGACAGGCAGAGTCCCCTGCAACACCGCGCGTGTGTCCACCCCTCCAGCAATCTGCAACCTTCACACGGCCCAGATGGATCAAACAGTCTCTTTTGCTTACAAAGAGAGCAGTTTCTTTTCAAATTCAAGTTGTCAGTCTGTGTTACACTTTATGAAAAGCTTTAAACCTTTTGAGAAAGTAAGAAGTTTCTCATATCCAGCCAAGTACAAACTCCAAGCTCTCATTCTTAATAGCAGTCATCTTCGTTACACAAAATTAAGCAGTGAGATAGAGAATGGTTCAATCTACTGCCTCCTTCAAACCATCCCTTTCATACTTTGCTCCATCCCAGCACTAATGGTCTGAAGCAGAGAGGACAATTGAGAATTCACAAGTGTTAACTCATTTTCCCACCACTGTTCCTGTTGTTCAGGTAATCACTTCCAAGGCCATTTGAGAAGACACTCCTGCTCATTTGCCCTCATACACCGAGCTTCACTGTTTGTGCCTTTCCTGCATGTCTCACTGCAAGTCCTAGGTTTTACTGAGATGATAAAAACACACTTTCTTCCAGGAAAAAAGCTTTGCTGTTACACATTTTGTACTTCCTGGCTGTGAAAGATGCTTATTTTGTCCAGACTCTGAATTTTTGAAGTGGTTGTACAGAAGTGCATATCCAAGCTGCTCTACTAGGAGATAAAAAAAGATATGCAAATACTTACTGAAGATTTATTAGTAAAAATAGGTATACAAACTCCAGCCTTCAAGAAGTTTGAAAATCTGCTTTTGTTCAGCACAAAAATCCAGTTTGCTGTGCTTTGCCAGAAACAACGGAAATCTGTCTTCTTATGAGATTTAACTATCCTGGGTCAAATCTTTCTCATCTTCCCTTTTCAACAGTTTCCCATCAAAATACGTAACAGATACCAGTGAACTGAACATTTTGTAAGAAACATTTCTGAGCTCAACTTTCACAGAAGAAAGTATCTTGGTTAAGAAGAAATGACTGCCTGAGAAGGGTGATAATGTTCACTAGCTCCCCCCTCTGCATAACCATGACATGGGCCACTGAAAAAGCCTGGAAGAAGTGCTCCAGCTCTGGTCAGTCTTCTGTGCCATGAAGGCAAACCCAGAAGGGAAATTTTTGGTTGAAATGAAGAACAGACTTACCAGCCCACCCTTCATCTGCAGAAAGGTGGCTTAGAGAAGGATGACAGCTTGAAACAGAGAGAGAGGAGAAACAAAAGTACTTCAAAATACTCTCAGGCCATGTCCTGCTCCATCTGGGATCTGATTAGGTGGCTGAAACTAAAGGATCACCTCCTGCCCATTTGGCATGTAAGACAAGATGACAGACCACAAAATCACAGAATGGTTTGGGTGGGAAGGGACCTTAAAGATCATCCCAGCATGGGCAGGGACACCTTCCGCTAGACCAGGTTGCTCCAAGCCCCATCCAAGCTGGGATGGGACAGTAAGAAGGAAGTGGTTTTTATTTAAACCTCCCAGCACTGCCCAAGTAGACTGGGCCCTTTTCAAAGCAGAGCTACACTGTACTTGTGTGCTGAATCTCTCCTCTTTGGGCAGGGGAGCAGAGAGTGAGTGGCGGAAAGGAAAGCCCACACTGCACGGCTCCTGGCTTCTGGCAGATACGGGCAAGAGATATTAAGAAGAGGGAAGATAAGTGAGAAAAGGAGAACAAAAAAAACCCCAAAAAAACAACAAACCACCACCTGATCAAAATCTCTGCCTGACCTCAAAAGCTGCAGAAACTGCTCAGTAACAAGGGTCTGAAATTCAAGGTACTGGCGCTTGCAGCAGGCGTGTTTTCCACTAAAATGAGACAAGGTTTGAGCTGCAAGGGAGAGGAAGAGGAGGGAGAAGGAGATCAGAAGATGAATGAAAAAGCCTCAGTGGGTTAAGCAAAACTTCATGTAAGGAATATCTATCCCACAGTTTCACAAAGGGGTGAGGAAGGCAGTATGGGAACTCAAGGTGTTATTTCCTGGGGATATCCCCTCCAGATTTTTGAGCTGAAACAAAACAAGCTCAGTAACATCGCCAACTCTTAGGATCTCACTGCAAGCCTGACAACAGTTGTGGGTTTATTCTAAAAGCATCAGCCTCTAGATCCATGTGGCAAAGAAAAAAAAAAAAAGGAAAAATCTATTTTAAAAAATTAAACAAAGCCTGTACCATTATGGCTGTATGAAAAGCTTGGAAAAGGCCATAATTTAGATGCTTTTATCTGTAAGATAAATAAAAACGCAATTAAATTGAATTCTAATCTTACATTCTTTTTATTACTATTATTATGGTATCACAGTGAAAATACCAGATCAGACAGACTGTGATCTGGGATAAACAAGGAATGGTACCTACAGGGAGAGGACTGATGGTGATTTTGCAACATGCCCACAAGTGATATGGAAGAAGAGTTGTCTCCGCAGAACATCTCCACATGCTGCAAGCAAGTGTGATCATTGGCTCTGCAACACACCCCTGAGAAGAAGCTGTGCCTTTGGCTGCCTCTGACACAGCAGATTACAAACATTTCTTCTACAATCATCTGTTCAAACTCCAGCCCCTACCATGAATGTCACTGCTTGGAGCAAATCTGCTCCAGAGACTAAATATGAGCATCCTAACTGGGTATCCAGCTAGCCCATGCCTGAGGCCAAAAACCCAGCAGTTCTGGGAAACCACTTATCTGCACTTTCTAAATTTATCCCGAAACAGAGTTGGTCTCTCATAATCACTTACCAACCATACAAGGCTGTCCAGCACTTATGGCCCCTATAATTTTTGGGAACACTTCCAGATAAGGATTGCTGGGGGAAGGAAAATAACTTCTTCTTATAACTTGGGAAATAGTCTCAAATCTCTTCTAAATCTCTTCTTTCTCATCCTCACAGGTCTGTTTCCATGATCTCCCAGGACTACAATTTCCAAGTGGGAATACAGAAACATTAATATCACATGGACTAAGCCTTCTCTCTCTTCTGTATTCAGAAGTGGTTACATACAAAACAAGGAGATGAGGGAGCCAAAGAATGAAAAGTCTTCATAAGGATGTGGGAACACATGAGGAAGTCAGTGAAAGTTGGAGCCTGATGTGGGGTAAGTAGGTGGAAAAGAGAAACACAAACCCTTCCTGCTCCATCACGTTTACACCTGGTTGCCCCATCCTCCCACTCCCAGTCTGCTCCTCTGCTGTGGCCAGAAGAAACCCACAGCACCTCAACATCTTTCTAATCATGATGTTAAAGCTATTAAATGATGGTGTTTCAGCAGAAAATCCTACAGCCACAAAACTAGACCCTGTAGACCACTGGCCCTCCCACACTGCTCCAGACAGATTACTGTCTGTAGCAAAACAGCATCTCCTTAACACACCCCTCTCTGAGTCCTCTTCTAGTGCCCTTTTAACATTTTTGAATCCCTCTTAATACATTAATCTTGTGCTGTCACTTGTCGATATGAAGTCAACTGTTCTGCTGCCACACACAGCAAGCCATACCTCAAACCCAGCTCCCCAAATAGTAATCAAACGGATTTGTTGTTTGGTTTGGAGTGGAAGAACAGATGGAGAAACATCAGCACTAATTCAATAAACCTTACAGCCTCTGATTCTGTTTAGCCAGAAATAAAATGTATATATACCATGTGACTGATTTTAAGATCATGCCTAAACACTGTACTGAACATAAACTGGTTATTTCTGAAATTAAACACTTGCTTAAAGGCCCTGCTAAGTTGGGGTGGAAAAAAAAAAGACGTACAAGGCAAATCCTCTTGCAGCTCTGGCTCAGAAAAGCAGAACTTAGCTATAAAAGTAAAGTCACTGAAAAAGCATCCTTATTTGAGAGGCACCATGGAGATTACAGCCCAGACTACACCAATTACTTATGTAAAATCAGAACAATAGCAAGTGATAATCATGAATTTAAAAACATTCACAAAACCCTTCTGCTACCAGTGAGTTATTCCTCATGTGTGTTAATTAAGTAATTTTAACTTTGGAAATACAGACTTGTACTAATTTACAGTTTCACAGAGTGAGCCTCCCGACTGTTACCAGGAAATCTGAAGGGAAGAGCAATCCCAGAGCTGTGCAGAAACACTTTAAAGCAAAAAGCAGAGAAACCAGCAAAAGTAAAAGAAGTTTACAGTAAAAAACTCAGAGACTGCTGCAACTCTTTGCAGGGATTAGAAAAATGCAATTTAGATTTTTCTTTAAATGGGCTTTATTTTTCTCTTGCTTCCCTTTTTCAGAGGACATAAATCACTCTCAGCTGTGAAGGAACTAAAAGCGTTTGGCTTTGCTGGGGAGAGAAGTCTTGCTGGACAGAAATAAAATCAGCAACCAGATCAGTGTTTGTATGTTTTAAAGCAGCACTTCCAACCTCTCTGCAATCCCTCACGCTGCCGGTGCCTTGAAGCCATTTTCCCCACTGCTGTGAGAGCCCTGCAGAACATGGAGCTGGCAGGGGATTGTGTTACTGCCCTGACTGCACTGGGAAACACCAACTCCTGCACTCTGCAGCTGTCCATTTACTCAGGGAGTTCCACCAGCCCACTAAACAACTGTGCTGCCTCTCCAGAGCCAGCACCCTGCAGCCAGCATCGCCCAGCTCCAGCACTGGGGAGAAACAGGCTCCAACCACAGACCATTCACTCTGGAATTAGCCGAAGCTCAAAGGCTTTGCAAACTGTGCCACTTCCAAAGTTATCTTTACAGATAAATCTTTATATATATTTTCCCCTACTGCACTTCTGCACTATCCTATTCCATTTGCACTGCAGGACACTGTTTACTGCGCAGTTTTCATCTTAGAGATAAAACAAGTCCCCTCAGGAATGATACACAACTGATGGATGTTTCTTGATAATGAATGTTTATTTGCTTATATGAATATTTATTAATGAATGCTGCTATTGATTCTTGATTCCTAGTGACCTGCACGGGCTCTGTGACATCTCCTTGTTTGGGCCCCAAAAGAAGCAGCCCATGCACCTTTCCTATCTGAGGATGAAAAGGCAGTGCACACCACAAAGCAGAATACTTCAAGTGATGGAAAACTTACAGACAAAACACCTTTTTTTTTTAATTTTTACATTAAATACTGCAAAAACGGAGAAGGAAAAGTTCATCAGATAAACAGAAATTCAAAATGTCACCAGTGAAATTAGTTTTTGAGAAAAATATTTACACTGCAACTGAATCAAGATACTTTGCAGACAAACGAAGGCAAAACAACAACGGAGAAGGTTTTATGTCTGCTCTTTAATGATTGTATCCTAATTATGGCAAAATTTCACCCCTTCCCAATGCTGGCTGGGAGAATCATTGTAAAATGCAGGGTCCTGCAAATTAGCAAGCAAGAGAACAATAAATTCCCCCCAAGGATAATGCATCACAAAACACGCTGCATTCATTTATTTGGCGTAGTGCACTTTAATTACTTGTAAAAATAATGACTCCTTTGTAGGGGCCCTCACTAACATGCGTTGCTGCTCTGTGTTTTGCTGAGTGGGACGAGCTGTGTGCCAAATTTGTGTGCATGGATTATACAGTGTGAGCACAGGCAGAGTGCAGAAAGGAGGTTGTACAGTGTCCTTTGTGTTTTGACAGCACATAAATGACACTCGCTCTCTTCACGGAATTTTCTGTGTTTCAAAGCTCAGTATTTCTCCTGCCAATAGGGATTTTCAAGTCTTGATCCCATCTTATTGCAGAAAATGCTCAGCATAATAAAAAAAATCACTGTTGGGGAATCAGGGTGTGCCCATTTTTTTCACATCACCCTCCCGTGGGGAAGGGCTGTGACCATCCCCATGTCACTGCTCCAGTCAGTCCCAAGGTCATACCACCATCACCCCACCCACTGAGAAAGGGAACCAGGTTTTCCAGCTTCCATGGATTTTGTAGGGAAAATAGAATAGAAGGGTTCTCAAAGTCACAGGACCTGTGGCAAGGCCCTCAGATGTTCATACATTGTATTTCCACACAGCAGTAAAAGAGGAAAACAAATCATAAAGAACAGTTTAAGGATATACCAAGAAGAACAGGAATTGGGACCTTGATGGTAACATGTCTGGAGTTGCTCGTGTCTTATTTTCAAAGACAAACTGCAAAGGTCACCAGAGAAATTCCATGGATTGGGCCAGCAGCATTCCATAAAGCCAGTGACACAGGACAAGGTCATGGAATCCCAGTCCTGTTTTCATTCCATTGAGTGAGAACTGCCATTCCAAAACTGAAGCCAGTTGTGAAATATTTCACCAAATACATGAATAGCTGTTGTAATAGTTTTGTTTACTTCCCATTTTTATTTAAATTACCAGCTCTACTCGCATTAGGGTTGCAGTACTTGCTGAGAGCTCTATAATCAAATTTTAGCCAGCCTAAGCTTCCTGACAGTATGTAAAGCCTGTTAATGTGGATAGTCTCACCTTGCTGCAGTTACAGGATGAATTTGCACATCCCATTTTTACAATATAGCCTGTGAGATAGTTGTGTTTTCACAGTATGACTGACCTTGATGGAGAATAATGCAACACTGTCAATCCTCTCTGTATTGATGCCAGCAAGGGCAGCAGGAGAAGGTATTTGGGTGTAGGTCCCATCCCACTTTCTCCTTCAACCTTACTTTCCAAGTGACTGCCTGAATTTAAGGATAAATCTTAAATACAATCACTCCAGCCATACAGATAATATTTTCTGCCACTCAACAACTACAGAAAGCAGAATAATTTACAATTCATATCAGGGAACATTGCGTGATAATGTGGACAACACAGCAGACTCCTAAACATGACACTGGGTCATCCAACATAAACTCCAAGCATCTGAGAAATCAATTCAGAAACAGAAAGTTTATAACAAAGCTTAAGAGAACCAGGCATCAGAATAACACACACAGGGACTAAATCTTTTCTCCTATACAAACAGCCCCCTTGAGATTTTTTTAAGCTCTTTGTCTTTATTAGCCTCAGCTATTAAAGCTAGATCTTCAAACATTTGCTGCTCAAAACTAACTTGCCATCTTCCAAAGGATTCCTTGTAAAGCAGTGCAATAAATGCTCATGCCACTAGTTACTTGCTATGTGTTGTAAGACCTGGCTTTTTCTCAAGACCATTTACAACAGACCTGCTTCTGTTATATATTCTGTTCTCCTTTAAATATTTGGATGAATTCTTACCTTATTTTTTTTAACCTACACTGGTAAAATGTCTATTCATCTCAATATGCTGCCTTAGTTCAATATAATGATCACTATTTCATTTAACTAAAAAACTCCCTCTCTAAAAAGTAAGAACACAACAGTCCACTACCACCACAATGCCTATTGGCTCCCCTCTTTTGGGCAAGTTGTGCTTGCTTGAAGAAAACCTTTTTTATTTGTGTTTGCATAAGATTTGTATCAATTAGTCAATATTACTGTGACTCACTTTGGACTTTACAAGACAGCTGGAAGCAGAATATTGAGCAACAAGAAAATCCCCCCCAAAAAATTATTGCATTTCCCCTAAACC
This sequence comes from Passer montanus, assembly GCF_014805655.1. NCBI lineage: Eukaryota > Metazoa > Chordata > Aves > Passeriformes > Passeridae > Passer > Passer montanus. Next base: position 11,678,475 of record NW_024369929.1, read on the forward strand.
CTCAGGACTGCCCCCACTGCTGCTAGCAAGAACGGTAAAAGCAAAATTATACCAAAACTGCCTTTAAGGATGGAGTACAGCACTCAGACACCATTGAGTGATAATGCACAGCAAAGCCAAGCATGGCAGAGAATGGAAAACCAGCAGAGGAACCACCAAATGATCCTTACTCTGTCAAAAGCTGGTGCAGCTTCTGGTAGCCCCTCTCCAAGGCCAGGCTCACAGGCGTTGCCCCTTCGTTGTTGTGGATGCTGAGAGCTCCTCTTCCACCCGGCTGCTGGAGCAGAAACCACGTCAGCCGCAGCAGACCCAGCCTCACCGCAAAATGCATCAGTGTTTCCCGAGGGATGTTCTCTGGGAAGGGAGGAAAAGAAAGAAATGAGAATTTGTAGGCTTGTGGGTTAGGGGAAATGTTGTATCTCCACATCCCAGCTCCACCACACAGCGGCTGGCATGGAGCTGGCAGCCCAGAGGAACCTGCAGCACCTGGAAAAACAGCCTGGTTGCCAATATGCAGGAGACACCAGTTGTGAAGTGAGGGACATGCTTCGCTGGGGCTGGAAGTGCTCAGGACCTCTCACGCTGAGACTGACCACAGAAGTCCATGTGAAAACCCTGAACAGCCTCAGCCACCACCAAGCTCCAGCACACCCAAGCAGAAGCGTGGTCAGGTGGGTTTTCCTGGATATCCAAACCTCCTCCTCACAAAACCAGGACCAGGTTTTAGGGACAGACAACTTTTGTTACCTAACAGGATGCTGATTTATCCCCAGGCATGAAGAAAAAAAAATCAAGGGTTTTCTTTCCTGGTTTCATTATGCCTCAGACCAGCTTTTCTCAGCTTAATACAGTAGCTCTGTCATTCTGAGTAGCAGCATTTATAAACTACCAATCTCCACTGCTCCTTTTTGTATTTAATAACTGTGACCTTCTAATTTGGTAAAAGTCACTCTAGAGCCTGAGCTTTCATCTCAGAAAAATAACCCCCTACTCCAAAAGCTGCAGCCCTAGAATGATGCTCTGAAAAGCTTTAACCAGAAATGAGCTCCAGATGCACTGCTGAAATCCAGTATTTGCAGATCAAAGCTTGTTATTTCTGTATGAAAGGCAAAAGCATTTGGGTTAAAAAAACTGCAAGAAATAAAAATTTGTTCTTTTAATTAACAAAGGATTTTAGTATTGACTGACAGCAACAACAACAAAAAAGCACCAACTGGGTCTCAGAAAGCCATGCCAATGAGCATGCTTGGTATAAACCCTTTAATATCACAGAAATGATTTATTGGGTTATTAATTTGGGTTCCGGCCAAATCTATACAACAGGTTTTAAAATGTACGCACATAATAGCTTTTTGTATTTTTTTCTTTAAGAAGTGTGCCCCAAGAGAAGTCACTTCTTCAAAGTGCTGCTGTTTTGCTTGCTTATTTACTTACTTTAGGGACATCATTAAGACTTTTGGTGAAAAACAAAACAAAGCAAAAACGGGCAGTTCTCCACTGCCTCACACACAATTTTTCACAACTTTTTGGATCCAATTCTGAAGACCTAATCTGCATGCAAGAACCAAAGGCTTTCTGGCACCATTTCTCTTCTGAATGACTCCAAATTAGGTCTCTGGGCTACAAACCAAATCTTCCCCCTAACCTCCTCTTGATTACCGTAAAGCAAAACCGAGCTGCCCTGAATACACGAGTGTGTCTGAATGGAGGTTCCAGCTGATCAGAGAAAAGGGAATGGCTGAGCTCTCCCAGAGACAAATTTTCAGCTTTTGGCTAAGCAATGAAAAGGATTTGGGTATTAAATGTTACAGGGAGTAATGATTTAGAAATAGCACAACATGGAGGTTAACCAGTGGTTGCAGCCCTGGATTTAAAGAAAAATAAAAAATAACACAGCATATAGACAGACAGAAGAAAGAGTACTGATCAGGCTGCAAAATGTGGATACAGGTAGGAGTTTTCCAGAGTGAAAGCAAATACCCAACGTTTTACTCAAAGAACTTGTACACGCACAAAGCTCCCACACTACCTGTACACTGACTGGCAGAGCCAACATTATTAATGGGGTGTAATTCTTCCTACAGAGATGCAGGAGGCACAAAAGCACTTCTGTCAGAGCAAACAACTGCCATCCAAATAAAGGATGTGTTGCACTGGTCCGACCACGTTCTGCTCTTGCATGGGATCTCCTGTTATGGCTGCTTTGTTGAAAGGGAAAATCATCCTCCTAACTAGAATGGACAGTTTTGCCCCAGAGCTGAGCAGTGCAGACCTGCAAAGCATAAGCACAGATCCCTGGACCAAAATGCTTCCTCCTCCTGCAGCTGAGAGCATTACCAACAGGGAGAAGCATCTTCTGCTCACCAGCTCATGGTTCACCACTAAATACACACTACCAACTGCAAGTTCTGCAAGACGCAGGCAGATATTCCTCTTGTCCCTGAGCCAAATGGGTGCTTCTCTCTGTCTCATATGTCCAAAGATGAAGTGGCCCCTCCCCAGCTGTCCCAATCTGCTGATATAACTGCACCTTCTGAGAACATCCTTCCTGTTCTACTGAAACAATCTTTATCACTGAATCTGTGGACAGGGCAGCTCCGGAGTGTGGCTGGAGGTGTCTGCAAACGCAGCTGAGGTGAATGTGGCGCTGCCCTGATGCCTTTGGGCAGTGACAGGGTGCACACAGCATCTGTGCAAGAAGAGGTGGCGCGTTGCCACCAGAGCATATTAAACACACAGCCTCACCATCCACTTTTGGAAGGCTCTGCCTGTCACAGTGCCTGGCACGAGGCCACCCTAACAGATGGGCACAGATGATGGCAGCAAAGAGACAAAGTGCTGTACATCCAACAACTGCAGGGGCCCCAGGCACTGGCTTTGGAAGGTTCTGGAGTGTGCAAAACTTGCATGGTGACAGTTAAAAAGGCATGTGCCATCTGTGGGCCGGATTAACTACTAATATATAATGAAAATACATCTGTTGGTGTCTGGTGTTGCTCAAAACTAGACAAGAGCTGGTCTGCATCAAGGATGGACATTTTGCTGGATGGAGAGGGGAGGAAGACAGACATATCCTTTCAGACTTCCTACCTTTGAAGGGATGAAGCTTGTCACACAAAATTCTGGAAATCCAGGCAATGATTTTATGATCTTGTCATTGTACAATATGTCCCACACATGAAAGAATTTCAACAAGCTTTAACATGCAGAAGCCAGAGCCCCTTTCCTACTACATTCCAAGCAAGACCTCCTTAAAATGGCTGTCGTTTGAATGTCAACAAGAAGCTTCTGGTAATTAGGAAATTGTGGAAACACAAGACACACGATACTGAAAAGGCCAAGATTGTTTTGTTCCTTTCTCGTTTCCTAGTAATAGGCAAGAGTTGAAACATACGATTATTGCCCCATAATGGCAGGGTACTCTAGTCCAGCTGGCAAAACACAAGACTTTGAATATATTATTTTTGTGTAATTGTTTTCTGCTGTGATACATGAACAGACAGTTTATCTGTGCAACTGAGGACCAAATTTCCATAGAAGACTGTCATATGTACTTTGCTAATAGTAAAGGATTAAGGTTTAAAGTGCTATTAGCACAAAACAAATAAGCATTGAAGGGACAAAAAAACCCCAAACCTTTGAGTATGACATGCCCAAGAACACTAAGTAAAAACTTGCATTTTAAACCTGATTAAATAACAAAAAAAAAAACCAAAAACTACTGTTCCTTTTTAAGAACAACTTTCCAGATAGAGTAACCTACACCTAATGTTCAGTTTATCCTCCATGCTCTGAGACATCTCATGAGCAGCCATGGAATGGGGTAGCATTGCTTCGTCTTTCTGTGCTCATGACTTGGTTCTCACCCAAACTCATGTACTTAGCAATTTGGAAATCTACCATCACATCTGGCCTCAAAATCTTGCTTTCTGCTGGAAATGTTCTCACTGTTCAGATCAATCCTTGAGAAACAAGGATAAAAAATCCCAGAACCAAGCTGCCACTCACCACGAGATCGTAGAGGAAGGCTCCAGCAGACAACTGCTCTGCAGAAAGGTCAAGGCAAAGATGTTGTGTTTGGAGTTATGAGCTCAGTTAATAAAAAGATGTGTGGGTAATTCCTTTCTTAATCTGATAAACAAGAAATTTTTCAAAGCACACCAAAAGATCTCCATGTCCCCATTCTCGCTAATATCAAAGGGAACAGGAACATTCCCATGCCAACAATTTCTTGGCCACAGACTAAATGGTACATCTCAGTCTTGAGCAGCGCATTTCTGATGCTGTCTGAACAAGAATTGCTTTCTGCTTCCCACTTTCCACTGCAGAGGGCACTAAATTTAGGTATGGAAAAGGCTTTTTACTTCTTATCAAGGACTGCTGCTGAACAGAGCACTTTATGCTGTTGGCACTGAACAGATTATGCTGATTTATACCATACCATCCTTTATCAGAGAGCACAGAAGCTGAACAGCAGACTGGAACGGATATGAAACCCAACCAAAAGAACACCTGTAACTACTACATTGAAAGGGTTCCAAGAGAAACTATAACAAGAGCGCAGCAGATGAACAGATTAAAGCTTCGTGTCTGAAATACATCATCAGTAGCATAACTTTAGCATCCCCCCATGGGAAAAAAGACTAGGTACTAGCAACTAAATTCTGAAAGTTTTTAAAAGGTTTTTTAGGATTTTTTGTTTAAAATAAGATGGGTTTTATTGGTGACTTTCTCCCTTCAGATTTCTCCTTTCATGCAAAAAAACCCCCAAATCATGATCTGTATTCCTGGTGACACTCATGTCCTGTACATTGAAATCCTACTGGTTTTGTACATGAAGTCATTAAACCCATAATCCTAATACATTCAGACTATTTCAAACCAGGACAGAGTTCTCCTCTATACCCACCCCCCACCTGGTGAGGTCATGGAGTTTAATTTCCCAAACAGTTCTTATCAAAGGACCACGTTTATCCCGGAGCACTTCTGGGAAGCTCTACATATTCAACACATCAGTAACTGCAATCAGTTAAGTGTTCTATCTAATCTGATGGTCTCCTGGTTATTTTCTTGAAAACCTGGCTCACTATCTCACAGAAGTCCTTAAACTCTGAGGGGAATTGCTCCATATCATGGTGATCACAACAACCCCCTGCCAACACCAACCAGCTCCTGAAGCACCACCTCAGAAAGCTCACACAACCAAAAATCAACCACAGCTCTGGGTTTCACCACTCACTTTTAATAAGCAAAATGGAAAGAGGGTTTCCTCAAAGGTTTTGTCAGAATATTACTTCCAAGTTATTTTGAAAGTGATCTGTTTACTAGTGATACAATCATGCTCTCTAAGCTTTTCATACCTGAGCCTCAGATCCTCCCTAATTTTTTTCTCTTTTTTTTTTACCCCACTGCACTGGAACATAAACAAGCCATAATCATTACTCATACCTCAAAATATTCAGTTGTGGTTTTCTAGTTAGCTTATTTTCTCTTCAGTAATTTAAAATAGAACATCACAGTCCTGTATTTACATTGCATACATCCTCAGGATACATATTAAATCTTGATTTCTAGACATAAAGTGTAACAATCTGTTCCATTTAAATAGCTGCCTTTAAATGCCACTGAGAACAGTAAATAGCCCCACTTTTGACAGCAGTAACAACTATGTTCTTTGGAAAGTTACGGTGCACTGGTAATTATTAAGACAGACATGATTATATGGCACCTGAAAGAAATGCTGTGTTTGGAATACCACAGTAACAAGACTAATCCTTAATTATGGATCTTCTGAGATTGTGGATGCCATTGGAGCTCATACAGATAGATAACTAAGAGCAAGGCCCAGGAACTGCAGCTATGGAGGGACAGTGTATGGTGAAGAGCAGAGCTGTGTCTCAGGGACTGTGCTCTTCCCCATCCACACACTGTCCCAGGCTCTCTTCTGCCTCCCAGCTCATCCCACCAAATGTTGAGTACCCTCCGCCAGTCCCAGCAAGAGAGAGGAGCCCAAGCACCTCAGATGTCAGCTATCCTACGTGTTCCCAGCCCCAGTTCTGCAGCTGTGTCTGTTCAGTGACACAGCAGATGAGTTCAACAGCCTCAGGAGACTGAGGTGGGTGGAACGTCCAGCAGCCTCTCTGCCCTCTGGGGTGACAGCAGTGAACTCCCTGCCCTCTGCTCGAAGCCTGGCCAGGGCTGGCTGCAGGCAAAAGCAAGGAAAAGCCTCCACACAAAGCCACCCTCTCCTAAAAATTCAGCCTGGATTTGTGCTCAGCGGTAGATCTTGTACCCAGCTTCTGCCTGAAGAATGCCATTACTTCTTAACTTTTACAAAAGTTAGACTTCTACTTCAGACCTTTGAAAAATTGACCTTTCAGTATGTTTGACAACAGCAGCCTGCTCTGAGCAGCAGTTCCCCATCAGGCTGTGGCACTCGGGGAGGCTCCCGGCCCGCTCCTGCCTTCAGAGGTTTTACTGAACAGCAGCGTTTTGTTTCCAGCCCACAAGAGCCCATAGAGACGTGCCAGCTCAGAGGCAGCGCTAAACATCTTTCAAGAAGGGATCTGACATTTTCTTTTGTTCTCATTTCTATAGTATTTTCTCCTTCGAGAAGGTTATTTGAAGTTATCTGGTGCTGACATTTAGGGAAATGTGAAGCATGAATTGCAGTGGCTGTTCATAGGTAGTGAAGCAGCGCAGGACAGGGTGTCCCACTGCAGGCATTGGCCAGAATGTGCATAATTGTTCAAACACTTGTACAGTGCAATCTCTGCAGTGCTTTTCTCTCTCCCACACACAAATTAACACTCAAGCACCAGTATAAGGGTGCTGTATTTTAGCACAGAGGTTTTTCTAACCTAGCACTCCATCATAAACCAGGGGCATCTCTTCCATCCCACAGAGTTTCGTGACCAAAAGGATGCCTCTGCATGCAAATCCTTCCTGTCACAGATACAAAAATTCCCCCAAATTCCCTATATGCAAATATCTCCCTGCAAAAAAAACTACCAGATAATTCTGCCTCTAACAAAAAGGAACATATTTTGCAGTGCTAATATTCTCGAATTAAATTTGCATTTAGTGACATTATATTTATTCACTTCTACCTATGTGCACCTCATCACAAGATGCCAAAACACTCAAGAGTTACAGAATTTGGCACTAGAGAGCTCCCCCTTCTCACTGTGGATGCTCCACAAGTCCATTAACATACAGAACCCTGCATAACCACAACTTCCAGGCACACAAACACATTCTGAGCAAACCAACTTAAATCTTATGGCCTGGTTTCCCTAAGTGCTGATTTTCCAAAGAATAATCAAAATAAAATTTTAAAAAATGCAGATCTCAGCCTTCCAGCAAAATCAACAATTCAAAGTTTTTGTTAAGATCACTGTGATCATATTTATATCACTTAAACCAGAAATGTCTGCATTATCACAACCCTTTTCAGATGCAGAAAGAAACATCAGTGACTTTGACACAGAGGAAAAGAATACTAAGTGTTTATCTCCTTGTAAACAGATGACAGCTGCTGAATTTCTATCAAGGAGCCATTAAATATGATCAAATATTTTCATGTCTGCTAAGAAGGGAATTGTCTGTCCTTGTACTGAGCTTTACAAAAGCAGTCAGAAAGCTGGAGAAAAATAAAGCAGGAAAATTTCCTGTGGAAAACTCTGTTGCAGTGAGCAGAACTGAGCCTGCTGCTCTGAGCAAGCCACATCCCAGTCCTATTCAAGTGTTTGTGGCATTGCATCTTACAAAAGATAACAGATGCCTCACAGTCACATTCCTGAAGTGAAACTGTTTGCCAAAATACCCTGGAAATTTACAGCAAGGATTTGTACATACTGGAACTAGTCTCCCAGTCCCACGTGCGTTTCCTTTCACCCCCTTGTGACAAAATAAACAGAACTCCAAGGGCACAGACACACCCCAGCACTCTGAACACCTCAGCACTTCTGTTTCAGCAGCCACCAGAGACTTTGGGCCAGCCTTGGGATTTATTTATAAGCTCTCAGTAGCCTTCATTGCTGTGGTTAAGGGTCAAGTTTTCCCACCCTTCCCTTATTTGCAAAATTGTCCTGGCTTATTTTGGGGAACTGCAGTGTTAACCCATCCTGTGTGCAACCAGGGATGTGATATAAACCCTCAGGGCCAGAGCCTCAAGTTCTCCAAGAAAAATCACATGTATTTTTCATGTCACAGTCGTTTGGCACCTGTGCTATAAAGCCAACATTTACTACACATGCCAAATTTCTGGCACAAGGATATTTCCAGGAGCACCAGATATTCTACACACAGGGTGTGCACTATGCTGATACACATGCCAGTGTTACACACACAAAAAAAAAACGTTTTCAGGCTATATGTGAGAATACTGACTGTCAGCTCGTGCTTTTTCATAAGAGAAGAGCCGGAGAAATCATGAATCACGATTTCTTATATATATATACACACATATATATGTTTATATTTATGTTTATATTTATATATTGTATTTTATATATTTATATATAATAAAAGTATACTATATAAATATATATTATATAATATATGATATATGATATATAATATATAATATATAATATATAATATATAATATATAATATATAATATATAATATGTTATATATTATACATTATATATTATATATTATATATTTGGAAAATATAATATTATTTTCTATAACATAACATCTATTATAGAAAATATAACATGTAATATAGATACTATATATACATATATAAAATATAAAAATTATGTTTTATATATTTTATATCTTACATATTTTAAGGAGGCTTAAGGGCAAGATATGGGATGTGGATGGACATCACATCCCATCTCTGAGCACAGAGGCCACCACACCCTTTGGAAGGTACATGGCAGGCTCCCAAAGCAGGGAACCCTTTCTCCCAGGCTTTTCACCTCTCTCCCAACCTGCAAACCTCACTATGCCCCAAAAGTCCTCACCTGTCAGGGACTGGTCTGCTCCCAGCACGTTCCATTCTGCCGGCAGCTTCAGGTGTCGAAATGCCAAGGCCACTTTCTCATCCAAAAAGTCCACGTCTGCCGCAGGTGGCCTTGACCGGTCCAAGAAGCGTGTGAAATTCAGCGCCTGCTGGTTGCCAGCACAGGTGGCCAGAAACTGGGCGGCATCGTAGGCTTCGTCCTGGACAAACTGGAAACTCTCTTCTGCCACAACCAGAACGGGGTGACCTTCTCTAGAGGCACAAAGTGCCACCTTCACTGTCTCACAGCAGTCATGGCCTGCAAAACAAAATTCAGACAAATGGTAAAAATAAAAGAAAAATGGCATGGGCTGAGGAAACACAACTGAGCAAATCCTTTGACAGACACACTCTTTGCATTAAATCTAATGAGACCAAGTTATTGAGGGTCACAACTCTTAATTAACATTGTCTTTGGAGTTTATATGTATCATCAGAGAAAAGAATGTATGACTCTTCTCTGTCCCAGTATAAACCAAGAACTGTAAGCCACTCAGCTATTTATAAACAGCAACAAGCAATCTCAAGAGTTTTAAGTAATTTAAGTAAAAGGTTTTGCTAATGTACCTGAAGCCAGGTTATATGGACAAACTTTTCTTTTGCAGCTTTGCAGGACTCCAGTCAGAACTCATCAGAAACTAGAACCTGAGTGCTGCAAAACTACGTACTCCAAATGTTCTCACAATACTTGGCTTCGTACCTAAAGCCAGTTTATAGGGACAAACTTTTCTTTTGCAGCTCTGCAGGACTCCAGTAACTCATCAGAAACTAGAACTTGAGTGCTGCAAAACTACGTACTCCAAATGTTCTCGCAATACTTGGCTTGCACTGAAAACATTGAAATTTCACCTAAAACAAAGGCCTACATGGCTACCAGAGCATGACCTGCCTGGACATGCCCTGTGTGTGCTCACTGCTGCACCTGCCCCTTGCATTTGGGTTCACACAATAAAACTAAAAACTAAGATGCTTCTGCTAAATAAAAACATGGAAATGGCCACTTTCCATATTTACAAAACAAGAGGGTTGGAAGTCTGGTAATTTCATTATTTATTTAGGGCAGGGAAACAGGAGAAAGGAGGCATGGCAGCAATTTCATTGACTCAGAAACTTGAGGGGGGCAAAAAAACCAAACAGCAAACCAAACCAAACACCTTTTCGGAATTTTAAAAGGAAAAATATACTATGTGTCCAACACAACCAGAACTTGTAGTTGTCAGACATGCCCCTTCAATAATAAGGTTTGTGTTTCAAGTTCACTGTGTGGTACAGTTTCTTGTTCCAGCCTCTGACTGACATCATGGCTGTTTTTGCCAGAACAGCATGGACCCTGCACTAATTACTGGAAAAGCTTTTTTTTTGCCCATGACCTCAGCATACTACCACATTCACAAAACCCTGATTAATTAAATACAAAATGACGATTTATTTTTAAAGGCTTGAAAATTCCATTTAAGCCCCTATTTGTGGTCAGTGGGAAAGTTTCCTTCTTCTGTTGGGGCCTTTTGCTGTTGATTTCCCTGACAAAAGGGAAAATATGTCCCTAATCTTCATGGTCTTTCAGCCAACCTCACAAATCTGTTCTGAGGCTTTTGGCATCTGTACAGATTTTGTCTACTGAAAGAAGCAATCCTGAAGTTAATTGAAAGGTCAAAACTGCTATTAGGACACTGCGGGTAACACCAAAATTGTCAGAGATGAGGCTGTGGCTTCCTGAGGAGAGCAAATGCAGCTGGAAAGGTATCAAAGGCAAGTGGAGAAAGGGAGGAAAACACACAGGGATGTTGCTGCAACTGCTCAATACAACCAGGATGTTCTGAAGCTGAAAGGTGAGAAAACTTCTTTCCTTCCAGCACTGAATACCTATTAGCAAGAGGATGATGTGAAAGCTGAAGAAGTAGATTTGCTAGTGCTGCTGGTTTGAAGAATAGGGGTAAGAAGAACTTCTACTGCTCTTGAAAATATTGCATGTGCATTCTAATACATTACTGTATTAGTACTCAGCTGCCCAGATGGAACCTATTCACAGATTCTACTCATCCTCACAATAAAAGCCCCAAATGCTCAAGGTAGAAGTGGGGAGGATGATACAACTTTGAGAGAACTTGCCTTTAAGGACATTTAGAAGTGTACATGTCTCCCCCTACACCTTCCTGTTTGCTGATCTTCCTAAGGACATCAAACACAGAGCAGGTAAGACAATTTTGTTTCCAGCCTCCACAAAAGCAGTGATTTCTATGCACACTGTGAGAGGATCGTGCTAGCCTACAGGAGCTGACTCAAATTCTGCAAGCTGGGCTCTCCCTAACTCAGAGCAGTGGAAGGTTGCTAGAATGCAGAGTTTGAAAAAAAAAAAACAAACACAGCAAAAGCTTTCTTAATAGCATGAGGACAGCTAAACCTTTTATTCAATTTTTTAAAAATATTTTCTGCCTATTCCCATAAGAATCCCATCTGCAGAATAACCTAGAATACAACTGCTCTGCCAGCAGACTTTCAGGATTGAAGCAGCAGGCCAAAATGGCCCACGAGCAGCTACAGAGAAATCATTTGGGACAGTCACTTCCTTGTCACAATGCCAAACAACTCTGCTGTGGGACAGCAAAGGCTCCTCCATCAAGACAACAACTACAGAAACCTCTGTCAAGACGTGTGGTCTCCTTAAAGCAGCACATCACGGATGTACACAGAGTTCCCTTGGATGCAGTGTGTGTTAAACACCAGCTGCAAAAGGCAACACAAGGAAAGGTGATAAAAAGACCATGTCCTGACCTGTGGCCAGCAAGGATTCTACTGAAACTTCCCCCAACATTGAATATGCAGCCTAGAAAAGAAAATGACAGACCTGACAATCCATTTTTATCTAACAGGATCAAACAAGCATCACACTAAACCCTAGGGAATGCTCTCCAGAAGGGCAACAGCTTGCAGCGCTTTGATGATCTGCTTCCTCACATCTGAGAAGATGTCAGACACTGGGGCAAGAACATGGGACAGGTTCTGACTTTTGGCAAACAGTTCAAATGAAAGGGGAGCCAGTATGTAACAAGAGCAGAGAATACTGAAAAGATTGCTCAAGAGGTCTCTGCCCCACTGCTTTGAAACAGCTACAGGAACAGTGTGAGCAAACATGTCCCCAGTACAGGAACCTTCTGAAGGAACCATCAGTGGGGCAACTCTCCTCACCACATCAAAGATCCAGTGGCCTGGACTAATATCTGAACTTCTACAGCCCTTGTCCCAGAGCATGACCAGAAGGAAGCTGAGCTCTTGAACTGAAGAATTCCTTACTGGGAATGAATGGAGACACTTACCGAAGCTTGCTCTGGGGAAAATACGAGAATGAAAAATAAACACATGGTGCTCTAGTCTGTCTGTTCATCTCATCCCTGAAGAGATGAGATGTATCAGCATGATAGCACTGCTTCCTCTACATGGTACTGATGCAGATCAATGAGCAGGAGAACAGGGGGAGATTTCTCAGCTGCAAGTCATTAGCAGATAAGTTAATGTACAGCTTAGACCTGTCCATCTAATTGCTACCTGTGCCTGTGATCTGGGGTGCAGTTAAAAGGGCAGCAGCTCAACTCTTCTGACTTCTTGTTTAACAAGGCCTACATGGAGACAAAACACCCCTAAACAGAGCTTTATTAAAAGATGATTTCATTTCCTACTCCTCCAAAAGTGGAAATCCTGTCCAAACCTCCTATTTTCAGAATTCACATTGGTGCTATCAAACAATGGGCCCCCAGCCTGGGCAGCTATTTAAAGCCCTGCTGGAAGGACATGTTTGGGTTTGCTTGGTAGGTGACTAAAGACTAATTGCATCCTCCAAGTCACCATGGTGGAGCTGGGTTGAAAGAGGTCTTACAGAGAGATTTAAGGACAGGAAAAGCAGACAACAGATGTTGTGAACCTCATGAAGGATCTCAGATTTGCACCCAAGATGCATCCAAGAGATGTTGTCATCTGGTGGCTGTGGTAAAAGGAAGCCAAGGGATCTCCTGTGACCACCCAGAAAGTGCTTATTTTCTGCTTCAGAAATCCTGAGTTCTGGTTCTGAAAATCAGAGCCCGTCTTTGAAGTGTGTTTGTGAAATGTATTCAGTTACTGTATTGACTCTTGCAACACAGGAAGCCTTATGGCATACACGGGCACAGCACCAGCATTGGACAGGAGCCTCTGCTTTTCCTTTCAAACCTGTCACTGGAAAGGTGAAAGAGAGATTGAAGAGTGGGTAAAGACTTTTTTAAAGGCCTTTACACACTGCAGATGCCCTAAAAACCTAGAGAAGTGTAAGACCCCACACATTACATCTTAAATAATTTCAACACAGATTCAATCATTTTTTCCTGTGACTGATGTCATCTAGTACTGGCATCACTTCCTTTTAATTATACTGCCTCAAGCAATTAAATACACCGAAGAGGATGAACTGCAAAAAGTCTTCTTGGCTATGCTGTTTTAGTCTATTTTAAGGGGTTTTTTGTTTCATAATTAGGAGTATTTTCAAATCCACAACTGGTATTGCCAAGTGTCCATTTGTTATGCAACTTGTTTACCCTTCTGGTCTACCAGTACAAAGATTGTAATTCATGAAATACAGCTTTTTCTATGAAGAGTTGTTTCTTACGGGAAAACACAGTCTGTGGTAGAAATGAATAAAACATCACCATATGTAAAGGATTTCACAGTAAAAGAAAAGTTGGAAATGAAGGTATTTCCAAGCTAAGTGAAATTAATTTTTGTCTATCCTTTTAACTAGCAGAAAGTAAGGAGAAAAAAAAAACCCAAAAAACCAACAACTCTGAGAGCTATGGAATTAAGAACTAGTTAAAGACTGAAGCTGCTTCTCTGCCTTAGCTTAAGAATGGAGAGAAAGCTGAGAGTGAGTCAACGGGAATGTGTCAGCCCTGTGGAAAGTGCTGGCAGGCAGCTACCAGCAGACAGACAGTCTCTCAGACGCTTCTTCTACTTCCAGTTTTGATTCTCCTCCCCTTTGAAACCCACACAAGAATCCTGCACCTTTTGAATTCAACAAACATGTGAAAAGTGATTTTGGTATTACAGAGTTTGGAGTGATACAAGACATTGCAAGAGTACTCACTGAGGCAATTATATCTCACAAAATTTACTTCTTGTTTTGGTGACCTGGCTCACAGACAGGGTGTTTCTTACCCTTCACTTATTTCATCGGGAGTGCTGCAGCTCTGGATTTCTGGACTGTCTCTCCCTGTTCAAAATTTAATTTCAAATTTCCCCTGTGTCTCCCACACTTTCCAGACCACCAGTCGTTAAATGCAAAGCAAAATGCATGTCTAACCATACAGCTGCTATGGTGATGGCATGCAAACTTTTGCAATAAATGCACAACACAAATGCTGGAGCTCCCAGCACACCAGTTCCTGCAAGAAAATTCCCTCAGATCTCCCCAAGAGTTTCCTGATGCTCAGAGGCCTCCACTGGCCACGGCAAGCTGTGGTTGGGATTTTTGCTTTGTGTGGACAGTGATGAGGTCATTCCTTCTTCTGCTGGTTTATTTGCCAGATGATGATTTGAGGATTTTTATTATTGGGTTGGGTTTTTTCCCAGTGGGGAAAAAAAACTGCTCTAGCAGAGAGACAAGAGATGAGGCTGCTGTCTTGCAATGAATGTTTCACTTCCCTGCTTTGCACTGATTTCCTTCACTACCACATGCAATCTGCTTGGCCTCAGTTACCCTCCCTACCTTACAGAGCTGGTGGGAAGAAAAAAATGCATTGAGATTATGGCAATCTCAGCTGCTGTAGGAATAAGGACTTGCTGAAAAGCTCAGTTAATAACCAACACCAGGAGGATCGGCGTCTGTGACCTAAGAGGACATATCCATCCCCAACAGTACAAACTCAGCAGCCAACAACAGTTAACCACAGCAGCAGAAATGGTATCACGTCTCTACTTCCTTCCCTGCTCAGACTTTTGATGCTTTCTTAACACTCAAACTCCAGTGGCCAAGCTTTTGTACTGAGATCCCCACTGGAGCAGTGCCAGTGCCATTACACCTCCAGCTGCCACCTGAATGCTGTGCCTGATACAGCAATGCTTGAAATTGTGCTGTAGAACTACAACTGTGCCTCTGGTACTGAGGAAAACTGCTTCCATTAGGGAGAATTTCAACCAGATTAATTAGAAATTAAAGAACTGTAGTAGTGACAGTAAAGCCAACAGTTAAATGAGGTTTTGGTAGCTTTTCACTGAGACAAACAAAAGCTTCTTGGATGATGTAATGTGGTGTGTCCTTAGGCTGGCAAAAGAGGTACTGAAAGCACACAAAACATCATCTCCTAGCTAATTCTTGAATTTCAGTAGCTAATT
Source organism: Passer montanus (assembly GCF_014805655.1). Lineage (NCBI taxonomy): Eukaryota > Metazoa > Chordata > Aves > Passeriformes > Passeridae > Passer > Passer montanus. Next base: position 11,693,846 of record NW_024369929.1, read on the forward strand.
TTGACACGTCAAGTTATGACTGATCAGCTCAGATGAGAATCTGTTTCTTACAAGAGGAAATTACCTTCCTTAAATTAACACAGCCAACAGCGGGGCAGGATAAATAATCCATCCCATTCTTCAGGGCAAGTGCATAAATAAAGGTAAGTATTCTGTAGCTTACAGACGTGATGGATCTGTATTTATCCACATCTTTAGGTAAAATAAAGATGCTCCCATAAATTTACAATCACAAGTCCTTTCTTTTATTCTGTACAGAAATGAAAGCTCACATTTGAACAGTAGGATATATATACTGTTATATATATATTCAGTGTTTAAGGCTGATGATAAAAAAAGCATAGGAAAGAAGCAGATTGCTCTAGAAATTATATAAGATGCAGCAGTAATTTAATTCTGCAGTGACAAGCTTTTATTTAGGTAAAGTCTTTCAGGATACAGAGAATTTTCACATACAATGAAAATTTGTGGGGTATTTTGACAGCTTATATTTCCATTTCATTTTCTCTAGTTTTTCACCTAAAACAACTTTATGTTGTTAAAATTTCTTTTTAAATGTGATTTTATTTGAAAGTTTTGCTAAAAGATTCTGATTAATTTTGGCAGCAAATGCAATGAAATAATTTGTCTGTCTTTTACACTCTTGTACATCAAGAAACCCACTGAAAAACTCAAGAAACAAAAATTACAAATGTGGGCTTGTTTTTACTTCAGCTTGAGCAGAATTACAATCACCCTTTTCACCCCATCTGCTGATGGACTTCATCTGAAGTCTCCTGGGGACGACATGAAATTTTGAGGACTTGGAGCAAGATTGAGGGAAGAGCCTCGGAGTCCAGAAGGGATGCAGAGGAGGTTCAAGGAAGGCAGAGAGGCTCCTGAGTGAATCAGCCCTTCCTTAGTGCACCTGAGCTGTCCCCAGGAGCTGCTGTGCTCGCAGGGATGTGCAACACTCCTTGCACCACAGGAACAAATGGAAGATGCTCGGAGCTGCAAGTAAAGGGTGAGATTTTGGCTAAAAGCTGCTTGCAGGAGTTTCCTTGCAGAGCACTTGCTAAGTGCCCTGGGCTGGGCGTTTGAACAAGGGCTGGTCTCACACACACTGTGTGTTGTTCATGGCTAATCCCTCCGAGGTCAAATAACGCTCTGAGTCACCACAGCCATCGCCAAGGCAACTGTGGAACATACAGAGTAAACACATGATTACAGATTCACTGTGCGTCCAGGAAGGAGGAGGAGGAGGAGAAAGAGGAAGAGCTGCACTGAAGTCATGCTTCCACTGAAATCAGTGTAGTCAGTGCTGAGACAACACTGGACAAATGCACGGATGTCAGCAGAGGGGATGAAAAATATTAGGCTTTTCCCCCTTCTTGCTTTGCCTTTCCCCAACAACCTCTTCATCACTGAAGTATTTTTTTTCTTAGGCAGTCTCACCAAAATGAGGTATGAGTACAGATGTATGTGTTATCCATGCAGCTATTTTACATCTGAGATGTCATCTCTTCCTTGCACCCAGGACAGTGCAGGAATGAGACTACCTTCCTGAAAGGTCCCGTAAAACTGTCTGAAAGAAGCTGTATTTTGGGACAGCACCCATCCTGGTCCAGCTTCACATGCCACAAGATCATGACTACAGAGGGTAAAAAAAACCAAAAAACCACCAACAAAACAAACCATTATTGCTAAAAGAACAATTGAAAGAAATTCCCTCTTTTCCTTTTGAATCATGAACGGTGTCAGATTTCCCACAAACAGCACCAAAAGGAGCTGCAGGGAGCCCTCCCCAGTGACTCAGTTACATCTGGGGCTGGCAGGACAGGCAGTGCCCAGAGCATCACTCTGGTCCCACCTGGCAGCCACCACCCTGGGCACATCCAGCACTGCTGCAAGGGCAGCACTGATGGGAAAGAGTTGTTCCTGCCCGGAAATCCCATCCAGCAGGCTGGCTCCCACATGGGCTGGAGGGAACACTGAAGCTTTTCAGTTCCTTTCTTGGCTCAGCAGCCACAGCCCCGAGGGAGAGGTGAAGTCATTTCGAGCAGGGCTGGCAGAGCCCCACGCCCACCACACAAAAGCAGGGAAGGAGTCACCCCCTCTTGCTCTTCTGGGAGAAAATAAGCACTAATCTAATTGATTGCACGGGGCTCCAGTCATCAGTAGCCATAAAAAGGCTTCTCTTCCCAAGCCAACTGAACAACATGAACAGCACAAAAAGAGGAGGAAATGAAAAAAAAAAACGGAGTGGCCGACTTTTAGCTACTCATTCCCAAGAGAAAACAACTCCAAATTTTACTCCACGTGCATCTCTCACAAAACAATACTTAGGAGGTAGATGAAAAGACAAACCCAAGAAAAACACTTGATGGCCTGAGTTACACTGTGTGTAGTGAAAATGTCAGGCGTTTTTCTCACACTGGTAGCAATGTGCTGCATAGCAACAAGTCAGAATGAAAGGTTAATGGTGAGGACTGCAGCCTGGAACACGCTCATTCCCACGGTCCTGAAGTCACCAAGGAGAAATGCTGATTGGTTTTGTTTTGTTGGTGGCACAAAGGATAAAAACAGAGGTGGGCTTTCATGTGGAAACCCACCTCATCTGAACCAGCCATGGAGAGATGGCACTAAGCAACACATCACCTGTACTGCAAGAGCTCCAGAAATTATCTGTGAGCTCTGAGCTGAACAGGATTTAGGGGAAAGGGTTCTATTTCACCAGGAAGACAGCAATGAACCTCATCGAATCAAGCAAATGATGAGCGTAGCTAAGACTTAGTGGGCTGTCTACCATTTGGGCAATAGCATCCGTAACTTTACAAATCTATCTTCCACCATCTTTGCTGCATTTAAAAGACTTTTATTATGTGCATGTGTAACTGAGCTTTCTACAACAGCATCTCGAAGTTACATATTAAATAACTGCAATCTCAAAGTCATATAATTCTAGCGAAATCAAGTAAGAAGCTTTTAAAAGGCAAAAGCAGTCATCCAAACCATGTGTTCTGTTCCTTGTGAATGTGTAAATGAGAAAAGAGTCAACCATGCAAACAGCATTACATTCCAGTCCACTTGTAGTAACCAAATTTCACAGACTGATACATTGATATGCAAAGAAAGACAATTGTTTACCAGGAGAAATTGTCTCCAGACTCCCAGGATTAATCTTTCTCGTGCTTGTGCAGTGTTGGACAGTTGATCCAGTGAAGACCAAATAAAAAACTACATCATCTTCAACTTTATCTTCCTCAGTCAGCTGCACTGTAATAACAGAGTCACCCTAGGAGAAAGGACAAGAAACAAGATTAAGTTTACATGACCAAGAACTGCATCATCTAAAATGAAATTACTCTTCCTGCAAGGTTCACACTCTCCATTCATACACTCCTTTCACAGGACTCAGAGCCCATCCTAATTTTCAGATATGCAAGTCAACCTCCGTATCAAAGCCAGTCAACATCTAGGAAACATGCTGAATACAGCTCTAGGAAGAGACATGCAGAAATCTCCAGGGTATTTTCAAAATAACAACTTAAAATGGTGAAATCACACCAAGTCTGACAAAGATGTGCACACCCCACACAGGGGTTTCTGTACCCACACACACACACAAATATATATAGACATATATAACAGAATATATCCATATATCAGAACATAGACATACATAACAGAAATGAGATAGTGGCCAAAATTGCCTCTGCCCTCAGAAATTTGAGAAAAATGCTCTAATTCTTTCTTGAGCTCTCATATTTCCCCTGTCCAAGCTATCACTGCAACCAGAGATCCAGCTTGATCACTGAACATACCTCTCATACACAATCCACAAATATACAAAAATGCCAAAGTTTCATATCAACTGAGATTTTTTTCCCACCTTCCTTAAAAAGAAACACTGTGGTGGCACAGACAGTGGTAGTGCTCTTCTCACTCATCTATAAGCTCATGCAAATACAGCAGTTCTTCAAGCCATGAGAAAAAATCTCTCATGATCTGTTGGTTCAACTCTCCTGCTTATTAACTCTCCACAGTATTATGGAGGGTTTACTTCAGTATTTCAGCATATTTTATCATTTAGCTCATCTTTGCTCTCAGGGAAAATTATATTTATAAAGGGTGCAGCCGGTTATCACAGTTAACCCAGCAAAAGGTACAGTAAATACACCTGAAATTCCTAGACCTGCATGGGAAAGAATAGGGGCAATATGAACCAATTTCAGTATTCCATGGGGAAGGAAAAGCAAGGAAAGAGGATGGCTTACAGCTACTGCAGAACTAAGTGAAGTGTTTTCATTTGATGAGAATATCGTAATCGACTCGTTTAGGTAGGAAAAGACCTCTAAGAGCATCAGGTTAACTCAGCACTGTCAAGCCATATCTAAACATGTCCCCAAGTGCCACATCTACACATCTTTTAAATGCTGCTGGGGTCTCCCCATACTTTGTTTATTAGCCTGAAAAAATTATATAAACTACAAGGTACTGAGAACAACAGTCTGTGATGTGACCTTCTGTCCCTTGTCTACGGAGATCAGAACCAGGTGGATGCCCCAGTTTTACAGAGCAGCTGTGGCTGCCAGCTCTCTGCCACCAGAGAGCATATGGTTACAGCTGCAAATCTGGAAAAGATTTTATTATTATTATTGTTATTGTTAGTACATATTATGTAATTCTGATTTGCATATTCAAAAGAATACACATGTAATTTCCTTTAAAACCTCCCCCTGAAGATCACTGAGCTCATCCCTTCTCTTTGTCAAATACAGCCATTGCAGAAAATTCCCAGACTTCCAGGCCTTCCCATACATCCATCCCGCGTTAGCATCACTTCCCACGCTGTGCCTCACGTCTCCCCCTTCTCTCCCTCAGCTCCTTTCACATTTCCTCCTCCAAGCTGATGTCCAGCTCTCCTCTGATCCAGCCCATCTGGCACCTCTTGCCAGGGGCAGGACTGCACCTTGTTTTATACAAACAGGATTTTGCAGGGCAAGTTCACGACCAGCCACTGGTCTTAAAATCAAATATGTGGGTCAATGCTGTGACACAGGAAAGAAAACCACAAATTCAAAAAAAAATCCACAACCTAATGGAGCAGAGAGGGTATTTTGTATTTTCAGAGGTTGCAGAGTTACACACGTAAATTTTAGGAAGGTCTCACGCGATAATAGCAGACCAGACTTCCAGCTGGGGAGGAAGGAACCATGTAGCAAAAATCTATCTTATATAGAGTCAGTGTTAAAATAAAAACAGGTGCAAAAAGAAATAAATCAAGCTTCAAATTCAAGCATGACCAGTTCACATGCTGAGTTGAAAACTAAATATTCAATTTCAAGCAAATGGATCCAGATTTGAGCTGATGTTCAAAAAAACAAAAGCTTGAGTTTTAACCTACAAACCCTTTGTGCATTGGTTTTTTATATGTGTCTTTGTTCAAACATTTCTCCCTTAAGGCATGAACATACAAAGTACTTAAACAGATTTAAAATGCAGGTGACACTTCAGAACACACAGCACTGAGTGTTTAACACAGTACCTGTTAAAAGAGATTTTCTTTTATCTCAGAAGTCAAGTACAGCTAGTCTAATTTTTGTGAAATCAAAGCAAATTGACATAGAGTTCTTGTGAGAAGGCACCTGTCTATCCATGCAAACTACTCACATTCATAGGAAAAGCAATTTAATTTGCATCAATATTGCAAATGACAATTTGTATATTTACTTATTCACAGAAAACCTAGTAAATACATGTAAGAAACCTCAACACCAGAGGTTCCACATAAACTGAAATCTAAGCTGGAACTTAAACATATAGCTGAACTTTTTCAGATGCCTGACCTAATTCTGAAGGTGGAAGATGGTCAGACCAGTGACCTCCAGCAGATCTTTCCAAGCCACTTGTTCCACTCAGATTTTAATTCACTTCATTTCAGTTATTGCTTAAGTCTAGGAAGAGCACAAATTATCATCAGCTGGTATCAATTTAAAAGGTTCTTCAGCTGTGTCTAAGCAGCACTTCAGGGTGGGAGGGTTTCCACCACCCTGCTCCCACCTCTTCTGGAGGATCCTTCAGCCAAGACTGTGGAACACTGAGCATCTTTATCTTATTTGTTGGATTCTTTAAGTTGTCTCCAAATATCTTTGGTGAGACTGATAATGTGCCACTTAATTGCTGTGTGCCTCAGTTTCCCTGCAGGTATTGCCTGAGCTAACTCAGAGTCACTGTGCCTGGTACAGGTCACTGTGCTGATGTGATCCCAGAAACAGAAAACTCTCCTTTTTTTCTTCAACACACCTCTCTACCTCCCAGTTACTGACAATTTCATTGTTCACTGCCAATTTTAATTTGATTTTTAAGTTATTCAAGCAATGTATTTATTTGGAAAGGAAATAATGCACAGAACAAACCCCTCTCTTTCCAAGATTTTTGGACTTAAAGAAAATCAGTTACAAATGCAGCCAAATTCCTCCAACCCACATAGAAGATTTTCCAACAGCCCTATTGCATTCAGCCTCCAAAAACATTTTAATTGAAGTATGTTTACCTTTATTCATTTAATATTGTCCAAAAAATGTCATCTGTTCAGGATCACTGCCACACAAGGTGGTTATTATAACCCTTCTTTCATCCCAAACGGCTAGAAATGGGAGGCCAGCCTGCCAATATCCCTTTGGTGAAAGTACAGACAGATCAAAGCCATTCTCTGGAATGCTCCAACAAATAAGAATAATTTAATTTCAAAACTAGTTTGGATCGACTAATATTTACTTGGCTTAAAGCCCATTGGAAATGAAAACATTCCATCTTGGTCCATTCATGAAAGAGGCCACCCTGTCCCTTGTCTGGATCTGAAAAATCCCTAGTCTCAGATGTAATGGGATGTAAAGAAGGTGGATGGGGCTCTTTCCTCTACTCATATTCCCTTTCCAAACCACAGGGAGAAAGCAAGTCTGCCTCACCATGGGACAGGTGCACTGGAAAAGCCAAGCCTGACTTTGAGCTTTAAACTAGAAAAGAACATAGAAAGGCATTTTGAGTGGCCCACCTCTGAAGTTTTGGCAGCAGAAATACAATTATTTCTAAAAAGGCCCAAATGCTGTCATTAGAACTAAACCCCAAAACTATCTGGACAAGGCACCTGTTTTTCAGCATGATTTGCTGGCATTAGAACAACTCCACCTTCTTAGCAGTAGTCTCTCCAGCGGTTGTGGATGGTGTGTAGGCAAAGCACAAACACTCCAAGTAAGCCTTGGAGTTAAAATGGTCTACTCGCCTTCAAAGGCTTTTTTTTTTTATATATATGACCTCAGCAGTATTTTTAAGTGGAAATGAAATGAACAAAATTTTTAAGCTAAAAAGAATTAGGATCATTTATGTTATCACCTCAAAAATACCATATATCTTCCAAAAAGAAAAAATGGTTGTAAGAATATAAAGACATCTTTCAGACCCACTTCAGGGTCTGGAAATCTGTCTGGTTTGGAGGAATTGGTCATCATTTGGGACCATGAAAACAGCCCTGGCAAATGCAGAATTCCAGACCTCAAGATGAAAACCATGAGTTTAGTTGGCCATAGGAAAGGTTCCCCAAGGGATATCAGCTCTACCAGAAACAAGTACGCTTGTCAACAACAGACTGGAAAAGGGGAAAAATTATTCTTAACATGCTGGCTAATAAATTTTAACACTTCTGAAAACAAAAACACCACCAACAAAAAAACCCAAACAAAAAACCCCCAAACAAACAAAACAAAAAAAATCCCAAAAAACCCCCACCACATACCAAAAAAAAAAAAACAAACCCAAAAAACCCAAAAAGGTATTTTTGTAGCTGAAGCGTTTCATTTCTAAGCTGGTTTTTCCCCCATGGTTCATACTGGGAATTTTAAAGAACATTACTTAAGCCACTAACCACCCCCTGATCTCCACACACAGAATCTAAAAATACTTATGAAAATTAAGTGTGCATTAGATGGCACTACTGCAGCACTCAATTGTTACTTCAACAATCTTCTTTTCATAAGAAAACACCAACAACCAGTTATCATTAATTTATTCTACCCAAAAAAGAAAAATGCAAAAATTGCTGCTGACCATTGACAGCAAACTGTGGCTGTTTTCTCACAGAGCACAAATCTGCAGAATGGGAAGTCCATGGGTTAGATGGGTTGGAGATTCACATGAAGGAAAGAAAGCTTCTCTCCCTAGGTATTTCCTTCTAAGAGTTGTTGTAGATTTTTGGATTATGATTCTTTATTAAAGGGGCTGGATTAGATGAGTAAAGGTAACCTGCCATTGTAACAAGTTTGCTTTGTTTCCGCTACTCATAACATGAATCAGGCCCTGGTTGAGTCATTGCTTTATTGCAGTTTTGCTTCTTCCCCTTTGGGAAGCCCTAAACTGCTCCCAGGAAAGCTTCACCATACCCAGTACAGCACAAAATCACAGCTGTGGCTTCTTTTTCCTCCTCCTCCTCCTGCAGTTCAGGTTCGTCGGTACCTTTATTTATTAATTTTTAGATGGAGTTGGACTCACTGTTACCCCAGTTAGTGCTTCACACAGAGTACCCAGGATCAGGCTGGAATTCCAGCAGGAGACATGTCTTTTCACATCCCTGTGCTTTGAGTTTCCCCATCAATGAAATGGGAATCATGGTCCAAACACTGAGTATTTTTCATCCAAATGACTTTAAGGAACAGCTGGCTTTTCAATCACATGACGTTTTCTTTGGAAAGGGTGCAACAGTGACAATAATTAAGCTAGACAAAAATCAAAGGGAAAGCTGAGAAAATTCCACCTCAAACTGAAAACTGCAGAGGGGTCTGAAAGCAGCTGGAACATGGAAAAGTGAACTGCAAGGCATCTTTACAAAATGCAGCAGAAACCATCAAATAAGGAAAAAAGTACAGTATAATTGTTTAGATGCTCAATGATCCATTACCATCTAACTCTGTCAGTAAACAACAAGATCAGCAGCTAAACTTTTGCTCCCAGACAGTTCCCATATCTCAGCTGAGTACCCTGGAAGATCCCTCCCATCTAAGGTTACTTTGGGTTGGTGCAAACTTGTGCTTAAACCCTCAGAGAATGACATCTGGAAAGGACACATGGACATCCCCATGCAGAACAAAACCATGTGCAGCCACACAGGCTCCTGACTGCAAAAGGAAATGGGGGTTTGGGCAACTATTTTTAGAGCAAACATGACAGTGCTCTCATCTCCTGGAATAACCCTTTGATTGAGAAAGGCTTAGATCCCAGTTTTTCCAGGTCTGAGTAAGTGTTCCAGCCAGTCAGCTGTGACACAGCACTATCACTGCTGGCTCCAAAAACCACAGAATGCTCTTCTTCCATGGCAAGAAAATAACCTACATCCACCAAACTCTTCCAGGCTGCTATTCCCAGGTTAACAGATTAACAGCTCACACATCTGGGGATGGGTCCTACCTCCAAAATACCCAGCTGAGTCCCCTTCCCTCTCTGAGTTTGTCAGTGGATCTCAAATGCCTCAGCCTGGAACACCCATTCCCTTTTCCAGATGTGGCCATTTAGCCTGCAAGCTCCCAGCATATGGATAGAAAAGGAAGGGACCATGGGAGGAGGTCAGAGGTATCTGTTACAGCAAGATAACAGCAATCATTACAGACATCCACAATTTCACCACTACAGATTGACTCAGAGAAGCACTTAGTGTGGGGGGAAAAAAAATCACATCAAACACAATTCATTCTGCAGAACCCTAGGCCCCAGGAACAAAGGTAGGGCTGTGAAATGTGTCTGAACATGAGCAGCTCTAGAAATCCCCCCTCACCTGGAGATATCCCCCATGATAAAGGCAGTGACCTGGGTCAGGAGCAGGGAGAAAGATGGATGTCATTGGGGTGGGGTGTTGCAACCTCCTGCAGATTAAACCTTCAGGGAAAGACTCCAGAAATAAACAGAATGGCAAGCTGCCAAGTTTTGGGGCAGATTGTGTCCTTTTTCATAGTCAATGACTTCAAACTCCTTGATCTTAAAGCATGAAGCAGTCTTCCTAGTAAAAAAAAAAAATCCCCACACAAAAGAAGACAACAAGAATGACTCAGTGGTTTAAATAAAATAAATAATTTTTTTTTAATCAACTTCCAGACCTAACCTTATTTCCTTTTTAAATTAACAGCAGTTCTATTATTTCTACCAGTGAAAGGTTTCAGGTTAACAGCACAGATACTGAGCACCTCTGTGATGAGAAAGCCAGATTTTGCAAAGCACCCTCTCATTCTTTGGAAAATACAATCACAGACCATTCTGTCTTGCCCACAGGCCACCAAAAGAGCAGAATAAGAGCAGACATTTTTCTGCCAGCCCACAGAGCAAATCAAGGTGATAACTTCCATATTTCATTAACACTGCACTGAGCCAAGTGATCTCCTCTTCCAATAATATCCACAAAGCCATGACTTGAAACAGACATAGAGACAAAATAACCTTCTACTCTCCACTACTTTCATTCCTCAAAGGTGAAAAAGAATTTGGTCCAAAAATAAGATTAGCTTAGCACATTGATGGATAAAATGTCGACACAAGCACAGAGTCAAAAGACCATTTATTCAAGACACTTAGGGCAAAAAAGAATTTGTGGGAAAACAAGGACATTTATGATAAACAGCTCTGAGCTGTTGCCTCCAGGTCCAAGCTGGCTCTCGTGGATCCATCCTGAGTGCAACCTGTGCTAAAAAACACAGCATGGACACTCTCAACTTGCATGTCTGCAGAGCCAACATTGTTAGATTTATTAACACCACCTCACAGCCTCAACCACAGCCCAAGCCAGTCCAGGTGTCTAATCCTGCAGCAGGATTTGCTTGAAAAGAGATAAAAGGTCTGAGGAGGGCAAGGTGTGGATTTTCTACTCTGAACCAGTGCAAGCAGCACAAACTCCTGTGGAAATGGGTATGCTCCAAGAAATCCATTATTAGTGGCCCACATCCTTTGACAAAGCATGTCTCTGTCAGCCCCCAAATCAATCATCTCCAAGATGAGTCTTTATTGAGTGTCAAGATGCTATTATAACCATTACACACATATTAATCCATGCAGCTCAAAGGAGATCTCTACAGAGTGCCGGCAGAAATCCATCAAAGTAACAGGATCTCGTTAGTGCTGAAAGAGACACATGATTTATCTTCATGCAGAGATCTTCCTGACATGCCACTCTGCTAGCCAGAGCCAGGCAGGTTATTAGATTGGGCTGTTAATAGCTGGTTTAGCTGTACCACTGCCTTAGCACGGGGCTCCACGTGCTCTGCAGCACTCAGAGCACGCAGAGTGCATCAGCCCAGTGCCAGCCTGTGCTGCACACACACAGCCCTCACAAAACCACACAGCCAAGGTCATTTCTAACAATTTCTGGCATGCACGAAAACATGGTAAAATTAACAGTACAATTAGCAGCAAAATCAAACTTAAGGAGAAAAACAGAAAGGATAAGAAGAGTGCCGTTCACCCTTCTGTACTAGATGTAAACACTCAGGGAAAAACTGCAATGGGGACATTATTGTTTTGGTGGATTTGGCAGTATAGTAAAGAAAATATTCATTTAATTTCCATTTATTCAGGCAGTTTAGTGTTAGCCAGGCTATCCAGTTAAAGAATTGTGTACTTTCTGGCCTGAATAAGCAAGTATTGACAGTAGCCCCAAGCCCTTTCCACCACAAACCCTGTACAGCTCTGGTACAGAGAAGGATGAGTAGATGTACACAAAACCAGGAATACATTGCGGTTAACCTTTAAATTATGCAAGTCTCAGTGTAATGGCACAATGAACACGAAGACAGGACACAAGAAAGAGGGGAATTTCTGTGTAGCAGAATGTCCCCTCCAGTACCATCCAGTTTCCACAAGTACTGGTCTTACTTTAGGGCTTTTTTTTTTAAATTCTAGAAACTACTTCAATCAGTTCCTAGAAAAACACACCCAAATTGATGTGAATGTCTTGCTCTGGCCTCATCCTAAAGCCTCTTCTGTTCTTCATTACATTTACGAGAACCAAACCAGGTAATTTTATAACCAGCTGCTTGAGTGATTGATAGTATTTTCTACTAATTGCCCATCTAGCAATAACAACAAAATTGCAGTGCTTAGGAGCAATAGAAGGCAGCCTGAATGTGTGCAGTGACTAAGAGAAATCCAGCTACTCTTGGCACCAGAAGGATGGAGAGAGTCACAATTCCTGGAAGATAAAGTACATATGATGACATATTATTAGAAGCAATCTTCTACCACTGGAGTATTTTCACAAATAGCCTTGGGGTGTCTTAAAGAAAACCAAATGAAAAAATCAGGTTTGAACACTAAGATCCAAAAGCAGAAGAGAGCTGAAGGATGGCTTTTTCCTGGTACTTCAGCCTCCTCTACAGTACAGCAAAACCTTCAGAGAGACAGAGCTCAATGTGTTCCAGAGCACTCCTTTTCCTGCCAGCTGCAAAATATCCTCACCAGTCTTTAAATTTTTCACAGCTGCAGTATTTAGAGCTACTGCAATGACTGAGGCACTTTTCAAAGTGACATTTTTGCCAGCAGAGAACAGAAATTATTATAATCATTACCTTACTGATGAAGTAACCCTCCCCAACCACAACTGCAGACAGGTGAAACTTTTGTAATGTTTAAAAGAAACACTTGGAAACATCAATAAAAACACAGGCAGCCCTGAAAATGTGTCCTGTGACAGAACTGCCACTTGATGGCACTGCACAGCATCGAGCTGCAGTGATTCACAATTATTTTATTTTCCACTTAAGCACAATATGGAATTGCTTTACTGAGGCAGGCAGAGGATGAGCACTCGCAGGGAGACCACATCCAACACAGCCTTTGGAAGCAATGGGAAGCACTGCAGGCAGAGTGCAGAGGATTTGGGAAGGTATGTGAATTTTTGGTTTCATTTTCACATTTTCACAAGCACTGCTCTCACATCAGCTTTGCTGTCAGACCTGCCTCCAGCTGAACAAAATGACTGTCAGCACTTTGTTACAGGAAATGCAGCAGGGCATGTATCCTGAGGAATGACATGGAAATGTGTTTGTTCATTCTAAAGGTAACACAAGAATACATCCCATAGTGGAACAGGAGTTAAAGAGTATTTTCATCCTCTTAAACCCAAATGCAGACCTCCATTGCTTACTTCTCCTGACAGGAGAGGACACAACACTGTCAGTGATGCTGGGGATGGGACACCACCTCTTTTGTCCGTCCAGGTACTCCCAGCTCATCAGCTACCACAAGAAATAATGAATCCCAAACACAGAGCCCAAGACATATACATAATTTCACCCAATTTTAATATAACTCTTAGTGTGATAATAAAAGGATTCCTTCTGCATTTTGAGAAAACAGGAGGAAGCAATCTAACAGCTCCCCAAAACCAGATCATTGTCTCTACTTTCCCACCCCTACCAGCTGTACCAGCTCTGGCATCTTCTGCAAGTCATATTAAAGTTCACACATAACGCTGCAAAGTACTGGTGAGTTAAGGGCAGAATTTCAGAGAAGTGCTCCAGACTTCAAGCCAGACTGTTTATTGTTTACCAGCACTTTCACACCCACAAAACAGGATCACAGAAGCAAAGTTCAAATAGATAATGAGAGGAGGAGGGCTTTGAACCCATATCCAGCACTTTTAGTTTCAGACAATATGGAAGAATGGTTGAGAAAAGGCCTCTGAGGTGCAATGTGAGCAACAGTTTCTCCTGGAGGAAGATGCTGCTGAGGTCTGGCAGCCTCATCCGACTTCTCCAGGCAAAGCTGCCTTCAGTAAATGCACCAAAGTGACCATTTCACCAACAGCCCTGTGCTAACATCACACAGATCCCATGAGCTAGAGAATGTCTCCCTTAAGAGGAGCAAGCCAAGCAATCAGCCCCATAATAACCAGACAGAGCAGAGGTCTGCACTGAGGTGTGACAGATCCCAGAAGCAGCAGGGAGCTTGCCAGGGGACATTACTGAGCTCAGGTGGCAGCTGCCAGACATCCATTTCCACAGGAGGGATGGCTTCTTGCATGATGCAGACCAGAGTTTGGGAAGTGGAGGATGAAAAGAATCTAAATCAAAGATCTGAGTGACAAAAACTTGAAAGATGAGGTCAAGCACAGTTTACTGAGGAAAGTATTTTGCCTGGAGAATTAAAGCAGAGCCAGACAAGCTGCAATATACTCCTCTCAAAAAAATCAGTTTATTCAGGCGCCCCAGCTGACTTTCTTAAAACCAACCAAGCAGCAGGTTCTTCCACAAGTAATGCAAGCAAATATTTTATTTGTAAAAGGTGCTCAGAGGCCTCCACTCATTCATTACTGAAAGACATTTTGAAGGCAAGGCAGAAAGCTAGTTTGTCATTAAGAAGAAATCAAGTACCCAACAAATAAAAGACAAGAGGTTTATCAGATCCTCTCACCACAGAGCTGAACTAAACATCAAGGCTGGCTGTCCTCTTGCCTAAGGACCTTGAGAGAAACAAAAACAGGGCTTCTCTATAGTGACTTTCATGAGAAATTCCCACATCAAAAGCATGTGTGGTATGTTCTCCTTTTTCTGCTGGACTGACCTCAGATATTCAGGCATCTCAGTGGCCTTTGTCACCATAGATGCCACTAAGCAAACAAATTCTGCTTTAGTAGAAAAGTAACTTAAGCACAGCTGCCAACCTTATGACAGCATCTTACTGTAGAACTATAAAGTTATTTCATTTTGTCCTTTTGTCCCCCTGGTAGAGATTTCTGAAGAACATTAATCATATATCACACAACAGTGCACAAGTGACACCTGAAGCCAGCTGTGAGGCACACACAGGTACAACACCTCACTCAGGAAGCCACAGCACTTGGGACAGACACTGCTGCCACAAGCCTCAAAACTCTGTATTGTGAACTTTTTTCTTAAATTCTTTAATATTAACTCAGAAGCTGGGGGGAAGGGGAAGATAAAACATGAACATCAGAGTGTATTACAATTGCTTTTCTCAGGAATACACAGTACACTTCGGTAGGGCATCATTCTATATGAATATGTAAGTGGGGGGAAAATATTACAAGCATATCCTTTTTTCAGTTTTAGATTAAAGCAGGAAAAACTGGGAAATTTACAGGAGTTGTTCATTCATTAACAAAAGAGGACCTACTGTACCCAAACCCCAGGTTATATTAAGAGAGGGTCAATGCATTCTTTCAGAGGCTTTTGAAGTTCATACTTCATTAAGCTGCATGACATTTTGCCTTGGAAGTGGGAGCTCTCATCTCTATCAAAAAGTCTCCTTGAGAAACTCTGCAGGTTACACAGCTCCTAAGTAGCAGTTTAGACAAGAGACTCCATCCACAGACCTGATTAAAGACCAAAGTCAATGGCAGCATTTTTATCAATTAAGTGTTTGCCCTCTCATGCAATCACCAGTTATGACACATTTGGGTTTGTCACTCCAAACAACCTGGGCACACCTTAGACAAACCATGCAGAGGAGGAGTGCTGTGATTTAAAACAAGTTTGTTCCTTTTAATCTAAAAGGAAAAGGAAAAAAAAGTTTGCAGCAATACATCATGCTTCTCCAGCTGCTAATCTTTTCCATTTCACACCCACTGATCATTATCACCATGAAAAAATATTCCCGTCTTAAAGGCAGATCTAAGGTTGTAACCCTGGTTGCAATCAAGAGTAGATGAGATTAATGTTTCCCAACGTTTCCCTGCATGTCACCCCAGTGCTTTTCCAAAACATGTTTTCATTCATACCCAAATACTGCTCTCAGGTCACTTTTCTAAAAAAAAACCCAAACCAACACTGATTTCAGAGATGTAGGAGATGCGACTAGGTTACAAAAATGATCAATAATTCTACAGAGACCCCAGAGCCAGCAGAGGCTGAAATCAGAAGGTATGCACATCATTTTTGAAGGGAGATTTTTCAGGACACTCTGTGCAGCTGAAGACACAACCTTGATCATTCTTTCACGTGTTCTCCATATTAAAGTTTGGGTGGAAATAAGGACATGGCTTGTGAGCCTTGATCCTTTTGTAATTAAATCTCCTGCTGAATTATGGGCTGGACTCCCAATTAATGATAATGTTTCTAAAAAGATCAACACTTCACATTTGCAAAGCACTTTCCCATGGATGTTAGCAACAGTGGAGTTTAATCTACGTGACTAATGTAAACAATCTTATCTATAAACAGACAATTAATGAATCACAACAATAAATGGCCACCTAATAATAAACTTCCATTGTTCAGAGCATTGTTAATCCTTTTTTTTTTATACTCCTAGATGATCTGGATATTCCAACACAACAGTGACACGAGCCAGGAAGTACCTTACAATGCTGAAGTTGAAATTTTGACTTTTGGTGGTAGGGAGATACAACTTTTATAAAAAGATGACAATCACTGAGGTCACTACAAGCACATAAAAAAAAACCAAACAAAACTGAAGTTTGTGACTTCTCATCTCCCATCCTCCTGTTCCACCCCAGCCTTGACGGCAAACAGAACAGCTTGGTGCTTCAGCTTTAGACCCTGGGCTCCCTGAGCACAAAGACCACAAGTAAGGTGTGAAACACTGCCCTGCATCCTCTACACTGTGCCTGATAAGAATTCCCATATCAACAGGATGGCACTGAAATACAAGAGGGATGGGAGTAAAGTTAGTTTTGGATTGAATCCAGTGTCTGTACATCAAAAAAGATGCTCCCAACTGCAGTCTGAGGCAGATAACCAAAGGTGCCTGGCTACATGCACTTTTTTTTTTAGCAGCTGAAGAAATCAATGCATCTTAAACGAAGTGGGTTTGAAAATTTTTATTTCAAATTCACCCCACAATATCCAGCCACCACAGGCTCTGCTAAGTCCCAGCACCCTTTCTAAATGCAATTCCCTGCTGACAGTGGTAGGGGTGGGGGAGCTGCTTGTCCCCCAGCCCACGTGAGCACCAGCATCGCTCTATCGCACTGGAGCTAAATTGGGGAACACTTCCCTGCCCTATCTCTCCTGGCACCAGCTCCTCAGCCCCATGACTGCACTGCCGGGAGCAGCTCCCAGGGCCAGGGGAGCCCTGAAACAGTTGGTTAGTGGAGGTAACAACAGCTCTGGGTGACACATACAGTGGCCCTGGGCTCCTGGGGGACAAGGGCCAGCTGTTTGCAGAGCAAAGGAGGAGCAGCTGTCCCAGCCCAAACCTGCAACAATGCTGAGCTCCAGTTCCTGGCAACCTCATCAACAAGAGAACAATGAGGCAAGGCTGAAATGAGACACTGAACCACAAAAACATAACATTAACTATTACAGGATATGTTTTCCACCTTATTTCTAATCTTCACACTTACAAGGGCCAGTAGTCTCATCATTACAGGCCTGACCTCTGAGTGGTCGCAAACTCTGCAGATGATTTTTACAGAGGAGGTAAATAAAAGTTCAAGCAGCCAAAAGAAAATACCAAGAAGGATACAGCAGGTGGTCTTCCTTCCTTTTATGCACACTGATTTGAGTAATGCAAGAATCTCTACGCCTTTATAGGTGTGTATGTGGAAATACCATCTTTTCCATCACCCAAAAAGCTTTGGCCCCAAGTACACTGGAAATCTCAGGTTCCCAAACCCCTTTTCTTAATTATGAAATCTGGGCAACCTGGTAATTACCAGATAGGATGAAGTATGCTTTAGCTCTCTAATTGGCTTCCAGGAACTGAACTGGAGACACCATTTTTCTACTTCCTCCTCCTAAAAGGAGCTCAGTAATGCTCCTGATGAAAACAACTATCTAATGGATCTTTCAGAGTGAAACTCATGGCAGACTTAGTAAAAAAATAAACAAAATTGTATAATCCTTAATCTAAGATATTAGCTTAAAAGAGGAAGATGCAAAGGTTTCAAAACCAAAAGGGTCAAGTGTGGGAGAAACATATTTTCCTGAAAGCAGACAAAGATAGGGAAATCCTTTGACATGTCAGTATTGCCTGTTATTTCCAGTCATTCAAAGAGATGAAATTCCTTATGGAGGAATTAACAGAATACTGTTCTCAGTAATTTGAAAACAAGATCAAGGAGGCTGTATATGAAAAATGGAGTTGCCAACACTATGAAGAAGGAATGTGGTGAGGTTTGTTATTTGCCTCCCAAAGGCCAGGCCACAAGACTGCTGTGTCTGCCTTTAGAAAAATAGAAATACCAGGAAGATATCCTTTTCTTTGTGTTCTGCTGGCACCTAACGACTCCCAGATGAGCTGTCAATTAGCAACACATGGAAAACAAAACTGATCTTAAAATGTATAAAGCATTTATACTGAGAGCAAACAGAAAGACTAAATCTTGACCTTTCAAATTTCCTTAAACTACCACCAAATTTGGTTTTTTCAAAGGGAGCTGATTTGTGTATACACCTGGCCAGGTAAAGAGGAGAGAAAAGGGAGTCACTGATGTATTAATAATGTAACTTATTTGCATTGCAAAGAAACACTATATCAAGTGCTATACAATCATTATTTTACATCAGGCTACATTTGACCTCAGCCCAGTTCTCTGTCACATGGGGATGACGACTTCTAAGTGTACCACTTCAGTATTACATATTCAATAAAACCCCACACAAAACAGTGGGAAAATAAACTAATTCAGTAGATAAGCCTGAGAAAACAAAGCCTCCAGATTAGGAAAGTCATATACTGTTCAAATTACATGAGAACAATTTTGTTCTGCATTACACCATTAATGTGTTTCAACTGTAGCAATTTCATAATATATTTGGACATAAATTCCAATCCCTCTTAATGTGTCCTAAGCTTAAATTAAGTTTCTTCAAAGTCAAGGTACATTCAGTAGACTTGAGATCTAATAAAATTCAGGCAACATTTAGTTTCAAAATTCAGGATATGGTGTACTCCTGGAAAGCCACTCTACAAAATCAGGTCACACTATGTAGTATTTTAATCTTGCTTCAAGCACAGACTTAGGACATCAGGTAGAGAATAAATTCCAATGCAAACTTCTAGTTGGTAACTAAAGTAGGCAAAATTTAAAGTCTCCATGGTCTTAAAGGTCAATATGATCCATTATTGACAACACACAACACTTTCCAAGGTACAGGTCTATCACCAGTCCTGACTGTTTCTCCTTCCTTCCCCTTAAAAACCACATTTGCAAGCAATTTTCCCTTCAGATTTTCCATCCTCTCATCCAGCTGCCCTGGCTGGCGAGGTCTGTGGGCAGGACCACGAGCTGCAGCAGCTCAGCCTGCTCCCAGCATGGCAAGGCAAGGAAAGCAAACAGTTACAGAGCTGGCTGGCAGCTTTGGCACAGACTGAACACACGCTCACACACCCCCACACATCCAGGTCGAATCTGACAGTGCCCATGTTCTCCAACAAAGCTGCTATTCAGAGCCAGGGCAGGCTTGCTCCTTGTTCATGGAGGTTACGAGCTCGGAGAGGCTGACGTCAACCATCCCCTGCTGCAGCCCAGCCCTGCGCTGCCTCCTGGTCCTCCCTGCCACGTTTAAAACTCCAAACAGAAAAATATTATCACAGTGGGCAAGCCCTGCACACTGGGATGCCCTGTTTTCCACACTAGCAGTTTCTCCTCAGCACCTCTCAACACATCAAGTCACACAAGCACAGCTGCGCACTCCAGCACGCTCTGGGGAGGAAAAACAGAGAAAAACAGAAGTGGGGGATACCTGCACAGAGACAGCTCCAAAACCTACTTAAAGCGGTCTGCTGGAAACCAGAGGAGCTCTGTGACTTACCTGAGAGCGTTACCACCGAGCATCTGCAACTGAATTAATATAAATAAACTGCTAAGGGTGCAAAGAGAAAAGAAGCAGCATCTTCAAAAAGCTGATGGGAAGTGTTTTGTGTGAATAGTAAAGTGTTTTAATTGGTACTCACATACAGTGGAGCTTGCTGTGGATTAAGTTTCATGACCTCAGAACACTGAAACAAAAAAGAAAAAGCAAGATTAAGCTATTTTTCAAAAAATTGTAGGTACTTCTCTATAAATTGCTTTAGCACACACACATTCCTTTTTCCAATAAGCACTTTTACTCTTCCCCTTCATGTTCATCTCAGTTCATCTTTCCTCCTAGCAATCCTCACTTCATATCTGCTTTTTATGGCAATTATCAATCCTCAATTGAAATCCTTCCACCAATTTGCCCACTCCCCCATGAAAAGTCATTTATGAGTATTTGCAGTTCTTTCTGCTGCTCAAGAAATCCAACTACTACTTTGTCCAAGGCGATTTGGTGTCATTTTTACCCCTTTCACTGGACTACTTGTTAAAAACCATTTCAAAACTACACAGAAAACAAACTATCAAAAACACTCTGAAGGAAAAACCTTCAGAATATAAGATACTCATATTCTGATTAGCATTTTTCATAATGAAAATCTACCATTACTCATTTTAGTCAAGAATCTTTCCTCTTTCCGGTCTGTCCCTGGAATTTCTCTATAACCTGGTGAAAGTTTCTTACACTGAGCTTTGAATCAGTTGAACCAGAATTTCTCTTGCATTAGTTCCTCCACTCCAGCAGAAAATATTCACTCTAAACAAAAGCTCTAAGTTTTCATTTAATGTGTGTATTAAGAGATCCAGGATCCTAAGATGAAGGAATGCAAAACAATTAAAAATGGAATTTCTGCTGTTACTCATGTCTGCAGAACTGGTAATGCTCTGCAAATACTTCAAGCTCTTTTTTAAAATAGATGAAATACCATTCTGCTTTTCACACCAAAAATGCAGGATCTTGTTCATACTTTGCTCCTTTCCAAATCCCACAGTTTGCCTTTAGTGAGACAGAAATTAAACCACAGCCGAAGTTCTCTTAGCTGATTCCAGCCAGCCTTGCTCCCTCACACGCTCTCTTTTACAAAATGTTTTTGTGCCAGCTGTTTTAAAATACCAGAGCGACCTGCCAAGCTTGTGCATCAAAACAGCCCCTCTGCAAAAGATCCTCTGAGGCAGCCAGTGGATGGACAAGTATTTTACAAGAGTTTTAAATCCAGTCCAATTCCTACCTGTTTTCAACCTTGAGATTCCCCTTTATACAGCAAGAACATTCTTATAGTTTTGCCTGATAGTTTTCACTGTATTTTCAGCTCTTACAAAAACTTACTCAGGAAAAGGGGATTAGGAACAGCAGCTGCCATTTGGGCAGGTGAGCTCCAAGAACAGCTCTGAAAACAATCTTCTCTTGTGCCCTAGAACATGCCTCTGGCAGTTCCAGTCCTACTGAGGGCTCAAAATGAAAAAAAGAAACAAAACCAAAAAATGCACAAAATCTGCCAAGCTCCCTCATGACCTACCTGAGCCTCTCTCTCCTGTTCTGAACTTGGGTGTCCTGAACAGGAGCATAAAAACATTCCCTAGACAAGAGTATTTATTGTATCATACAGAAATCAAATCATGCTTGAAAAAAACCCCAAGCTTTCAAGCTCACTTCACATATGGATTTTTAGAATTTCTCATTGGTATAGACTAATCTCCTGTGAATTCAAATTCATGACAGTTTTTGTTGGGTTGTTTTTGGTTTTTTTGCAAGAGAAGTGCACAGCAGCAGCGAAATAAGGTGACATTGTTAACAACTGGTCTTGTCAAAAATCATGGAAATACTTCCTGCAGGAAGATTTTTTTTCCCCCCTCCTATTTTACTGGACCCTTACATCAGTCACTTAAAGTGATTCCTTGCTTCATAATGTACATGTCATTCCAATTTTTCTAAGGATGCAAACTCAGTTTGCAAGGAGCCAGGCAGGTTTGGAAGATATTTCATTTTATCTTGTTAGGTAGTTATTTGGCAAAAACATAGGAGAAAAACTGAGTGACAGATAAGCCTGAATGACTACTCTGCGTGAGTAAAGGACTAAATTTAGGTTTCTAGACAAGTGAATTTGTCCAACCAATAGACAAGCAGGGAGCAGCCTCTGAAAAACTTTTAAAAAACCTTTAATCCAGTAAGAAGAGGAAAAACAAAAAGCAGATCATACTGGTCATAACCTAGCCAAGATACACAGGGATCCTAATATAGTCAGTAAGCTGGACTACTTCAAGTGTAAAAATGAGGAGGGAAAGGAAGCTAAACTTTGTTTTCTCCTCCTATTAGAGGAGCACATCCTTCAAGCCAATGCCTGCTCTGAGCCCCAGAAAGCCATTTCTATCTTTTTGGGCAGGAAGAACTTGCTGTACCAGATACAGAAAAATGGAGTGAGAATAACTGGCCCTGCCATGAAATCAGAATCTGGACTGCACATGAACTGTCTTGAAAGCCAAACTAACAAGAACAGGTAAATATAAATCCCACCTTCCTTGCTCAGCTCCCACCCAACACCCTCATGGCAGCCCACAGATTCTGTTCTAGCAGCAGCTGCCTGTACTTAAAACATTTATGGTATTTCTCACAAATAGCTAAACCTTTTGAATTTCCGTGGGAGGTTTATCACAAGCTCCATATACATCCAGACAATTGCATTGCAAGGTTTCTAGAATTATATTAGGTTTTCCACCTTAGGATAACACAGTGAAATCCCTTGTATTTGCAAACTGGAAAGTAGGACATGAAATGAAAATCCAGGTTCAAGTTCTTCAAAGCAACAGTGGCTTTAGACATTGTAAAAATCTGCAGATGTCAGTAAAATAGAAAGCTACTGAAGCCTTCTCAAAATGGGAAGGCACCTTTCTGCTCTGTCAAGCACTGAAGAATTAATACAGTGAGTTTTATTAATGTCTCTTCTAGAGAAATTCTGTGTTATTTCACATAAAATTTAATGGATGAGGACAAATGACTGCTCTTCAGTTCTCTGGGTATGGTAATATATGTCAGGGAAAGAAAGGGGAAAAAAATTTATTTGCTTTACTGTGGTTCCCAAAACCTCATCCAGAATTAGGGCCCCACTGGTTACATGCTGTAAAAATGTCAATGCAAACAAAGTTTCTGCCCTGAAGAGTTTACAAATAAGCACAGGCAGCAGGAAGGGACACAAACCCCTCACGCCAAAGCAATAAACCCTCTTCTCATCCACTGCCCCCAGCTACCACTAATTTGGCCATAATTAGGTGGCTTATTTCTTCTAGGCATTGCAGGCAAAGTGTGTATCATGAGGACAAATCTGACAGGGAGGTCAGTGCTCCTCCAGGCCAACCCATCCCATGTACAGTCTGCAGGGCTGAAGGACTTTGAACACCATGAATGCCAGAACGCCTTTTAAATTTTCTCATCATACCCTAGTCAGGACTGCTCTTTCTAGCAGTGGGTTAAATCAAATGCTGGTTTTACTGCCCAGCTTCTGTGAGCTCCCCCACATCCACTCCTGGCTGTCTGGCTCCATATGGAGAATATATAAGAAAGAAAACACAGTGCCACTCTCAAGAGCTGCCCATCAACAATTTTTTTTTTTTTTTTAATGAGAAAGACCTGCAGGATGGCAGAAACAAGAACAACCACTCTTGCCTCCAACAGCAGAGCAGAACTGCAACAACCAGGAGGATGAGGGGTATCTAATCCATGTGGTGTAGCTGGGAAAGCCTGCCTACCCCCTTTCCCTCTCCCTCATGCACTAAACAAACTTCAATTGTAGGTGTTTGAGCTCTTTCAAGCTTTTCAAGTTCAGTTTTTAGATATTTCAAGTAAACTTCAGTTAGACATATACTTCAAGTTTAAGCTGAACTTTATCTGAATCTCAGCACTTGACCTTTTCATTTATCATTGTAACATTTGATTTTTAGAAACATTGATCCTTATTTGCAAAGCCTTACCCATGCACTCTGAGCTGTACCAAAGAAAAAAACCCAGACCCTGAAGAAAACCCAATCCAATCTTGGCCATGAAGAGCTTGTGGTTATAGGCAAGAAAGAACAGCCAAAAAACACAAGAAGGATCTGATGGTCACAGATGGCATGGAAAGCATTCCAGTAGATAAACAGAAATGCAGAGAAAGCAGGATGCCTTTCCAGCTGTAAGTATCACAGCATTGCTGGGATGAAAGCCAAAGGAGGATTTACTTTTTTTTTAGATGCAACAGAATTTATTTTGTAAAAATTATCCTGTAGAACTGGTTTGAAGAGACTAAACTTTGATTTCAAGGCTCTGGAATAACAATACACCACGTAGCCCAAACTACATATATCCTATAGAAATTAGGAAAGCACTACTGATGCTAGTTATCTGCAAGAGAGCAAGACAAACAGAATTTGTTTTATGTATTTCTTTGAACAGGGGCACCAATAACCCACAGTGGGGCAGCCTGCCTTATAGGCAACCCTTTAGGCAAATAGCCCACAAGTTGTGGAAGAGTTTAAAGAAATCCCAGGACTTCCTGGGAGCACACATTCACCTCCCTTGCTCAGCTGCATCACTTCCTTCTATATGGCTGCACTACAAAAATAAAACCAAGGTTCCAAAACCACATCACTTCTCATTCAACAAAGCACAGTGTCCTCAAAGGCACTCCTGGTGGTACAAAATGTTAATTTATGAAGTACTTGGAAATATCAAGAGGATTGGGTTTCAGGCCCTAGAGAGCTGCTGCTCAAACTACACAAGATAAATAAAGATGGGGAAGTGGTAAGTGAGGGGAGCAGAGAGGAGACCAACTGCCCATATACAGAGGAATTCCTGCTGGAGCCATGATTTCATGCAAAGAGAACTAAAATAGCAATGTCTTTCACAAGTTTATTGTTCTCCCCTAATGTCAGGGGAATTGCTAAGCTGGAATATTCCCCTTTTCTTCTGAGTGGTATATGACCTTTATTGTGTTGTATTACCCATCATCAGTCTCCTCATTTTTTTTTTGTTATAACACAATTCTTTGGAAAAAGGCTCTTCTTGGTTTATTTTGGGCTTTTTTGTTTTGGTTTGTTTTTGTTTTGTTTGTTTTTTTTCTTTTTCACCTTTATTAAAAACTCTGAAAATGGAAAGAGACATTGACTTGATATTGGTTCTATTACTTTTGTTTTCTTGTGTGGTCTTTTTCCTGGTTATATTCCTGCAAAGATGAGACCTGCAGTAAGTTATTCTCAGCTTGTGGTATTAGGCAAGATGTGGGTTTGTCCACACACTCTGTTCCACAAGTTTCATTCAACACTGAATGAACACCAGAACTCACCATTCATAAAATGAATGAGCTTTCTAATCAGTGTAATCAGTGTACTACTGCCCTGTCCTTAAAACCCATGTGAAAGGAGACTGAAAAAAACCAGGACAAAACCTACAAATAGCTTTGACAGGAAAAATAAACCCATAGCCCAGTTCTTCAAGAATGTGCGTGGAGAAATTTGTATAAATAGAGTAGCTGCAATTGCAGTGACTAAAATAAACCCTAAGACAAGCACCATAACTCCAAATGCAGAGCAACTTTCTCTGTAGCTGTAATAATACATGATTTTGTATATCTGGTCAGAAACAGGAGGCTGGAGGCATTAGGAGAAGGAACTCATCCCAAATTTATTTAGCAGACACACAGGGAAGTAATACCACCAGCAGATGTCATTGACCCTGGAAAGGAGAGGAGCTGAGGAAACAAGAAACCACATCCCAAACAAGTTACCAGCATATTGCAGCATTGTGTTTAGTACCACAGCTGAGACTAGAACTACTAAACCTCCAGATATTTGTATACAATCACCTGAGTTTATGTAACTTGCTGAACATGATGTTTTCTCACTAAATGGATTGCTTAGGAATAAAAATTCATCCCTCATGTAGCATTTCCACAGGTGATACTGCTTCCCAGCTGTGTCCTGTCTGCAAACAAAAACATATGCTGCCATTCAACTACAGATAAAACAGGAGTGTCTTGGGTACGAGGGAGGGATGAAAAGGAAGTTTAAAGATGTTTTCTGCTGTTCTGGATCTATCATCACTCTCCTCCAACAGCACAGAGGTAACCTAGCAAGCCACCCTCAGGAAAACCAGACACACACAGACTCCTTTCACAAAAAGAAAAAGAAACTTCACAACAATCTTCTCCCTCCAGAAAAAAGGAATTCAAAGAACATATTTAAATGCAAAATCTGCCTAAAATCTGTTGGATTTTTTCTTTACATTGCTGGAAACCACAGTACTGTGGCTTGCACATACAAGAGCCCATCAAGCAGCGGTGGGGGAGTTGCAGAGCTGAGCACTTGCAGAGGGGCTGGAGCCTCACTGCAACACAAGCTAACAGAGCATCACCAATTTAATTGACTGATGATTTAATAAAATGCCCTGGATATAGATTAACTCGCTTTGCTTAATGTAGCTCAGCTTCCTGGCAGCAGGAACTGGCACCACTCTGTTCCTGGGCTGGGAGCTGGGCTGCACCCACCACTTGCCTCACCCAAACCTTTCCCATTACCCTCCCCAAAATAATGAAGCATAACACAAAGCTAAGATACAGGCAAGCAGACACACACACACACATAAAAAATAAGCTTAAACCTTTGCCAGCCCTGTCTTACTCCGGAGCCACACATCCTTAGTCTCAACATTAAATTTCTTCTTTTGGATCATTTCAACCTCATAATTGTCATAAAGCTGGATTACTTAATTCCTGCCCAAAGCCTGGGAAGATATGAAGCAGTGTTGGGTTAACAAAAGCAGCGCTTTCACCATGTAGGGGAAGGCAGAGTTCCCTCTCTGTGTTTCCCTGCTCCATCCCTTCACCTATTAGTAGGTACAAAAAACAAACCTAAAAAACTCAAATCACAGCAGCTATCTCTTTACAGTTCATATGCCAAATTTCAAATAAAGAAAGATACTGTAAAAGTTGGAAAAACAGAGAGTAAAAAAGGATTATTAGCCTTCTCTAATTATACAAACTGATCTCATCCTCTTGTCATAAGCCTCTTTCCTGTTTCCGGAATCTATTTGTGCTACAGAAAGACCAGCCTTTTGTAAATGTCCATGGGTCATCAACACAGGGTAATTAATTTCCCATTTTATAGCACACACATACTGTCAAGCAATTCACTTGTAATCCGATATAACCCTGCCCTCACTTGTAAATTTTTTCCTCTAATATATTACTAAAGGCAAACAGTACTTAAGATACCGATTTGTAAAATCCAAACAACGTTTCAAAAGGAGGCATCATGCTTCTATAATAAAATAAAAATCACAGACCACATCTTCAGTTCAAGTAGCTACATCCTAATAAAGTTAAGACCTAGCAGTCGACTTGAATTAAAGAGCAGCATGTACACAAGAGCACACATATGTTTATACTCAAATTAAGTCCTCCAACAGGTTCTGGGGCAGCTGTTTCACGTATGCATGAGACTTTTATCTCAGGCTCAAATATTAACTTCCAGAAATCCTTAGCAGACATTCTAGCTGCCTCCTCAAATAAGCAAAATCCATTTATACCTTCCTATGCATTTTCTTGTTTGAATACACATTTTGGCAGTAAACTGTGGGGAAGCTCTCAATGAGAACCAGCTCATGTTTGCAGGGGTGATTCTTGACTTTGGGGTTTAACCAGGAACTTCATGAAAATCCTCAGTAAAGAAATGGGCAGCTGAGGCATCATGCAAGTTACTGGTTATCTTTGAAAAGAGAGATGCATTATATGAGACAAGGTGAAGAATGGAAGGAGGCAAGAAGAGGCTTTGGGGAGTACTTCACCCCAGTGCATAAAAGGATAAACACAGTGGAGAGCTGTCAACAGGGAGGAGATGCCTACAGCCTTACATATGCAGTGGAAGTGAGCAAAGCCTCTATTGACTCCCACAGTTCTTACTACAGCACATGTCCTAAAACCTTCTCCACTTCACTATTCTCTGACTCTCCAGGCTCTGCTGTTTTAGGAACTATGCTGAGCAATGATGGTTTCAGTAAAAGAAACAAAGTCCCCAAGCCCTAGAGCTGAGCAGTAAGGCCCTGCTTCTTTCTGTGCTTCCCAAACCACAGCACTTGTACTGCATTCCCAAAAACACAGATCTGCAATTGAAAACAACCCATGATGCCCAAAACATCACACACTTTAAAGCTGACAAATATTAAATATTTCCTAGCATTTACAAACCAGGTAGTTAACCAATGCATATTTTAATCAAGGCAAGCACCAACCTTACCTCTCCACAGCAGAGAGTTCTAACCACAGGTAGAGTTGGAAAAAAATGGCATCAAGACTAAGATGCAGGACATGTTTCCGCTTGCATTTTGGTCTAAGAAGCTTCAGTGCCCAACATTTTAATGTGCTTTTCTTCTCTGAAGAATACATCAGACTCACTTTTCCCTTTAGGCTCCATTTTGCAAATGCTGCCACTGGGGCCCCAGGCACCACAGACTTACTCAGGAAACGCCTGGCTAACTTTACTCCAGAAGAAAATTTCACCAGAAACTTCAGGTTTCCTACAGGAGTACCTGTGCTAACCTCGCTCCCTGTGGCACAGCATGACCACATCTGACACTGCAGAATTACAAACTGTTTCTTCATAATTGCTCCTCTTCTTTCAACTTACAAAACTATGGGAAAATGGTCTTCTCCAAACATACACTTTAGGCAATGAGAGAACATGGCCATTTTGCTGAAACATCCTTTCTGAGGCACAACAGACTCAAAAAATACTCATCATTCACTCAGCAACTGAAATGATGGAGTAACTTGGTGTGGCATTCCCTGCAAGGAAAATGAGAGCTCTGCTCCCAGAGCACTGTATTGCACTGGGAATATCCCACAGGAAGTAAAATCCCAAGCAACAGAAAACATTACATCCCTAGCCCAGAAAAGAGAGAACACTCATTCAAGCCCCATTTTAAAATAAATTAAAGCATCAAATAATGAAAATCCAAGTAAGCACAGCTTGTACCCAGTTCCACTACCCCACTTTCTGCACCTGAGCCTTTCTGCAGCATGCTCATATGCAAAACCCCACATTCTGCAGACACTTAAAACTGTTTCTTTCCACTGCCTTTACAAAGTGACCTTTCAGGCTGGTCCCTCAGGAAATGAATGGGTTAAGTGCCCACAGGTCCCAGCCTCCCCAGTAAATCATTTATTACCCCAGCTCAGGGACAAGGAGCTCTGCAGAAGCGAGAGCCCACGCTGTGCAGCTGTTCCCAGCCAGGCAACTCTCCACAATTATGTTATAACACAGGATTAAGCTCGGGGAGTGGAAATCCGTCCCTTCATTGCTGATGGCTTTTTTCTTTTTTTCAAGTTATGCAGCTATTTTAAATGTTACAGAGCTCATTAACATGAAGTTCATTAAGCAGTAACCACTTTATGAATGAAATGAAAAGATTGTCATTACAAACACAATTATGGAAATACTAGACCAGCAGGTAGAAAAAGGAAAGGGTATGAGAATGCTGCTCCTGAACTCCAAATTAGCCTTTCTTTTTTTCCCAGATCCTTCAGAGGAGGCACACCCAAAAATCAGACGTGAGGCAGAGGCTGGTTCCCAGGCAGGACTTCAGGTGAGAAGCTCTTGCTGGCTGTGCTGGGCCTCCTCAGAGATTTCACTGCTGCAACTGAGTGTAAAAGTCATCCCCCTTGGTCACCCCCAGAAAGGGTCTGGAATCTTCCTCAGCAGTGAGCACAGATTGCTGCAACTCACCACACTCCCCAAATTAGCAGAAAGTTAAGAAATACTATGACAAATCAAGCCACAAATTGCTTCTCTGCAGCTGGTGTCGTGCATTCCTCCTTTAAACATGATGAACTTGGAAGACAGCTCTCAGCAAGCCACTTATTCATTCCTGATAAAGCAGGTTCCATTCATAATCATGCCAAGGACTTAATTTCTTTCTCAGGGTCTGAAAATAGGTATAATTCCACTGCTCAACCCCACTGAAAAAAGGAAAACCCAAATTATTACGATACATACTTGTCTCTCTAAAAGTACCAACAGTTTATGATTAATCCACCCAGCTGTTGCCACAGCTCAGTAACACCAAACGATTTGGATTCGGTCTCGTTAAAGCACTGGTCTCATAGGCAAGACCATGGAAAATACGAGGCACTGCAGAAGGTAAACAGGTTAGGGACAGTGGGAGGAGTAAAGAGAGAGCTTGCAGTGGTTTTCCTTCCTCCCTCCCTTGACAGAGCTCACACATGGCAAGCACCCATTTCCAGGCAAGACTCTGGCAGTTTCTTTGCTTCAGGCTACCAGTTTTTGCACATTCAAGTCTTTTTGGAGAGAAAGGGTGTAACTCCATGAGTCAAAACAACTCCTGTCAGCATTGCAATAACCATATACTCGCTTCTAGGTCAGATCCATCCTGTGATCTGGTTCACCACACCAAGAAGCTGGTGTTAGCTGAACAATAAACCCAGAAGCCTCAACACCACGACTGCTCCGGGGCAGACAGACCAATAGCCGCTGCACCGACCAGGAGGCACCTCAGCTCTGATCCCAGCCAGCTCCTGTGGAAATCCTGGGGCTGTAACCGTATGCCTGCTGCCCCAGGGACATGAAAGCTCTGTCTTAAAATATTAGGGAAAAACAGCTGATGTTTTAAGTGTTAAGTGCTATTTTATACCATGGCATCGGGTTGATACAGGAGGCAACACCACATATCCCTTTTCTAACCCCACCCCACAAAGAGATTGTATTTTATGGCAAAATAGCTTGTTGAATTTGTTCATATTACTGTAATTGCTTTGATATTAGCATCTCCTCCTCCTGTCAAGGCTAAGTTTGACAAATGGCTAGACAATGGGCAAACCCATTGTCCCAAACCCCTCATCTCAATCCTGGTGTATACATAAAAGAGCTGCCAAAACATTTAACCTTACTTTAACTGCATGAAGCAGTACAGGTGGCTCCAAGATCTTCCTCAGGTTGCTCCCACACTCAGCAGAGAGAAGTAGGGCAGGTCACAACACTCAGCTCCTAGAAGGGGGAAGAAGAAGAAAGAGTCACCACTTGCAAGGATCAGCATGGCTGAGAGCAGTCCCAACACCCAAAATGGCACTGCAACACCTTTGCCAAGGGGGATAGAAACCATCCTCTCCCTTGCTAGCCATGTGGGAGGCATGTGTTGCTTCCTGCAGCAGCCCCATGTGGCTCCAGGAGCACACACAGGACAATGGTCACATTATGGATAGGGCTATTTATAGACACACATGGGCATCTGGCACCACCTAAGAATAACTGCACTGCTGAGTTGCATTTGCTGCTGTCCTGCTATTTGGTTTATCCCCAAAGCTGTTGATCTGTTGGCCATAACTACATCCCAAACAATTAAGCTAGCCTTAAGTCCTTTGCATCCATCAACACAGCCCTCCCAGACAGACTCCATCAAACTCTTTGTGGACTCCAGTACACCAAAGTGTTTCAACAGGAACAAAGGTAGATGATGGCAGATGGTGGCCAGCAGATGAAGCCCAAATCTACCAGGACATCTCTGCCAAACCCTTTTGGGTAGCTTGTACTTTTTTGCAGGCTGATTTTCAGCTCTGGGGCGAAGTGTACTCAGTAGATTCATCCATAGGGATGGTCTCCAAAGCACACCTAGAAAGAGCAGTTAAAGTGAATCAAATGTCAAAAGGTGAAAAAGCCAAGGTTGGGCTATAGTTTATTAAATGCTGTGTGGGAGATTTTATTAGGTAAGTCAAAGTTATCAGGGTATCTCAGACCATCATTTGGTTACCACACCAGGAAAGGCTGTGGCTGCACACGAACACCACTGAACACAAGCACAGCACACCAACTGCCTCCTCCTGCTCTACCAGAGAGACACTCTGTCCCTGCACTCTCCCTGTTGGGAAAACATCCATCATCTGGGAATCTCACAGCCTGAGCCAACCTGCCAACCTCAAAGTGCAATTACAAGCACAGAAGTAACAATGACAAAACTAGTTACCAGCTGGGAAATCAATTGTACTGTGTGAATTAGCTGGGGAAAGTACAGGATTGGAAGGTGAGGCACTGCACAAAAAATCTCATTCCATCTACACAAGAACTACATCACCTGAATACCACAATGTCAGTTTTACAAATGTTTTTTCTTAAGATTAACAGCTAAAAGTCTCTTTTATCCATTCTGCTGAGAAATGGGGAGAGTATTTTGCAAGGCATTACAGGGTACTGTGCTTTACTACAAATATGTTTATTTAGATATAGACCAAAGAGGAAAACCAGAAAACATTTCATCCTCTTAAAGTATGAGGAATGTGCATGAATTCCTTCATTACCATGTCACACATTTCTGAATTACATTCTTATGCCAAACTACTGGAGCTGAAAGTGGAATTACCTGAACTCTTAAATCCCTGTTAAGAGCAGACAAACACTCTTTGGATTCATTAACCAGTAAAAACCACCCTCGCAGTCACAAACAAGCAGACTGGAACTTTCCTCTGGCATTTTTGTAGTGTTAGTTTCAGAACCTCAGTTTAGGAGATGGTTACTGTTTGATAAAGCAATGATTAACTATTTGCCATCCTGTGTTGATCTCCAAGGAACCGCTCTTTCCAAGGCACATACAACAACAATACAGTGGTTTCACTTATTTCTGAGACACTGATAACTTGGCTTTTATTACTCTATTTGTATATTTTGGCAGAGAAAGCAAGGTTTGCTGCTATCCCTTTGAACCAACAAGGACTGTGGGTATGGCTAACATTGCCAGGGTAGACAGTGAGCATGCTGTGAATCACTGCAGGTTTTTCCTCATCTCCACTAAGGAATGAGGGTGTGTGTATGGAAAGCTCACTTGGATGCTCAGGACCTGGAAAGTATTAGCAACTGGAGAAAATAAACTGGCCCAGCAATGAAAAACTAACATAAATCATAACATTCTTCCTCACACTTTTTTGTCTGGTTTTATTCCATGGGAGTTTTTAGATTGCTACAAGAAGAAGAAAGTAACATTTAGAAGTCTTATATATTTTAGTTCTGTATGTAAAGAGCCTGCACAATCAGTAAGGTTGTCCACATCAAAGTACTAATTCCCCAAACAACTGATTTCTGCTTCCCCTGAAATCGTTATGGGACAACTCCTGCATGCCTAAGCACACCCATTTCAGAAGGATTTCCCCATGGGGATTTCTTCTTCTCCTCCTCCTCTTTTACTGGGAAATCATTACCAAGTGTTGACGAACACTGACACAGCTCCTGTTTTCTGAATCTTAAAAAGATGGGTTTAAAATTTATGTTTCATGGGTGAGCTCATACTGCTCCACAAATGAAAAACTGCTCAGTATTATCACAAGAAAAGAATGATATACATACAGTAGCTTTATAAAAAGCAATTTGGTTTCTACACAGCTCTGCAAATATTCCAAACAACCTGTAACTCTGGATAATTTCTCCCTTAAAAGGGCCTACAGTCATGATATCCCACAGCGCTCACTAAAGTAAATGAGAATGTAAAGCAGAGTCCTTTTGACGCCTGCCTTTACACATCCTATTTTGCTTGAGTTTAATAAAAATAGGGGGCAAAACCCATCTCTTTTGTTAGGACACAATTATTTGATAGCAGACTGTTTATGGTCTTGCCCTCTCCCCACTGCAACAGCTAAAGCAGAAATTACCCAGCCCACTGATTACTAAAACACTCTTTATGAAGAGAGAGGAAAAGAAAATTTAAGGACAGTGTTACAGCTACTTACAATTTTAAGAAGATAATATTAACTGACTCTTTGAATTATATATGCAATTGTTGTAAGAGATGAGTTATTTTACCAAAAAAGCCCAATAGCTTAGAGGTGATCTATATCTGGTACATCCCCAAGAGGCAGAGGAGAAAAGCACCAAAAGGTAGTCTTGTTATATTTCCAAATTAAATGAACAACAGACAAAAAAGAAATTATTCTGTGTTGATAATCTATTTGAGAGAAATCAGTCGGGACTCTTAAACATGCTTGGTATCTTCCCAACATGTGGACCTGATTCCTCCCCAGCAAACTCCCACCCTTCCCAAACACTCCCCAGTGTCCAGCACAGAGGAAATCACTCCTCAAACCTGCACCCAAACCTATTTTATTTTTCTGAGAAGTGTTCCATGTTTTGTTGCTCTGCCATCTGAGCACTTTGACACATCAAATGAGTTATCACACCATCTGGTTGTAATTGACATTGCAAACCTTTCCACAAATTCAAGAAGCAGCACCAAGATGAGAAAACTAATAGTCTAGGAGATGGACAGCTGATTATTTGGGATTATTTGATACAGCTGAACATTTTCATAGGCAAGACACCCAAGCACAGCCAGTCCCCAGCACTCAAACAAACTTCTGGGGTTTTTCTGACTTTTGGCTGTTCCCTGCTATAAAGCCTCCTCACAATTTCTATAAAATGCTGTCAAGGAAAACATTGCTTTCCCTCCTCACCTCTCAAATTTCTGGGTGTACAACTGTGTGTGCTACAATCTTTTGCTCTTAATACACAGCCTATATTTGCATACTATGATATTCTTTTTACAGGGCATCCTTTTCCTGCTTCTACTGCATCTCCCAGGAGAGACTGGCTCACGAGACCTTTCCAGAAGTTTGGCTGATGGTCAGAATGGTATTTCCTAATTCCTTAGGGAAGGTAAACTGGACACACTCCTTGGACAACCAGAGGATCACACCCAGACAGCATAGGTTTAGGAAAGGCAGGTCCTGCTTGACTAACCTGATCTCCTCTTATGACAAAGCGACCCGTTTAGTAGATGAAGGAAAGGGTGCAGATGTTGTCTGCCTAGGCTTTAGGAAAGCCTTTTACACCTTGTTTCACAGCATTCTCCTGCAGAAACTGGCTGCTCAGGGCTTGGATGGGTGTACAGTTCTGCTGCTCACTGGGTTAAAAACTGTCTGGATTGCTGGGCCCAGCATGTGGAGGGAAATCCAGTTGGCAGCCAGTCACAACTGGTGTTCCCCAGGGCTCAGCACTGGGGCCAGTCCCGATTAACACCTTTAACTCGATATGGGGATCAAGGGCACTCTCAGTCAGTTTGTAGATGACATCAAGCTGGGCACGTGTATTGATCTGCTGGAAGGCAGGAAGGCTCTGCACAGGGATCTGGAAAGGCTGGATTGAGGGGCCTGGTGGGGGTCAGCCTCTTCTCCAATGTAACAACTGACAGGACAAGAGGAAAGCACTTCAAGTTGTGCCAGGGGAGGCTTAGATTGCACATGAGGAAAAATTTCTTCACCAATGCTTGGTCAAGCACTGGAACATTTGCCCAAGGAATTGGTGGAGTCACCATCCCTGGAGGCATTTAAAAGATGTGCACTTAGGGACATGGTTCAGTGGTGGTCTTGGCAGAGCTGGGTAATGGTTGGACCTGATGACCTTAAGGGTCTTTTCCAAGCTATACAATTCTATGATCCTATATAAACAGAAGACAAAAACATTATTTGCCTAAAATCTGCATGGCTTTGGACAAGTGTAAATACAGAGTGATCCCCTAGCCACTGCATCAAGCTACATTTGTACCATAAAGAGTGGAGGGCAGATTGCATCTCATCACATTTTGACACACACACACAACATTCCATTGCAAGTAAATGATGGGTTTTGTTTAGACAGCAGCATCTGACTTGCCATACTGGATGAAGAAAAGCCAAGAATTTTAAAACAATAGAAAGTAAAACATATCCATATTTCACATGTCTCTACACATTGCAGAGCAAGCAATAATATTAAGATGTTAACTGCAGTCCCATCAATCCTGATTACCAAGAGATGGGAGATAAATATTCCCTCATATACACTAAGTTAACTTTGAAACCCAAACTCTTTTGACAGTATTGCCTTGAACTTGTAAACAGAAACAGTCCCATAGAGTAAATAGAGTAAAAGGGAAGCAAGGAAGCAATACACCAAGAGCACTTTTCTGCTCACTCTAATCCTGGACAGACACAAATTTTCTCTCTGGAACTGGAGACCTGCACAAAACTGAAAGAAGTCTGTATTTTTTAAGAAGTTTGAAGTTTTTTTAATTCCACCAGCAATCTCAATGAAGCAGCAAAACAAAGAGACCAGTGACGCTTTATGGCTCTCTCCCTTGCCGCTGGACAGCAACCTGGGCTCACAGACACCTCTTGGGCAATCACACACAGCAACCTGTTTCCCCAGGAGAAGATGACGTGACACTGAAGAGGACTCTGCAAGCAGTGAAAACCCCCTCACCTCTAAGAGCATGGTCCTGCACAAGTGCTCTTCTCAAAGGTACACAAGGTCTCAGCCTTCAAAATTGAACAAAATAAAAACTGGAAAGAATAATGCTTTTGTTACCCATTAGTTCTTACTAATAAAAGCAGGGCTTGGTCCTGAAATCTATTATTCTTTTAACTGGAGCCTGTCACCATGCTCATCCTAAATAACAACTGCTTCTTTCCAGACAGCCTTGTTAAATCACATCAGGACTGAGATAAGGACTTCAAACTGTTTCCACAAGACCATCATGGCTGACTGTCTGTGGGAGATATTAAAACTTAAATTGAGGACAGTTTAAAATCTGTGCAAGGGATTAGCACTTCACTGAACCACCATGGCACGACCACTACTACTCCTTCCTACCAGGAACCAGTATCAGACTGATTAGCTAAAAAACAAAGCAAAAAGCAGCAACCTTCAGTAACTTCTCAAGCCCTCAGACACTTCTAAAACTATCTTTTTTAAGAAACTTCTAATTCTGCAATAGATTCTTCTCCTTCCTCTCTCCTCTACCATGATATTCAGGTGACAGTTTCTATGATTGCCACAATGGGGCAAAGCCCAAAACAAACCCCCTTCAGAAGAGCAGGAAACAGAGGAAGCACTAACAGTGAAGGCAAGGACTACTTCAGCATGGCCATCAGCAAGAGCTACCAACACAATGCCTCAAAGGCACAGGAAAATGCCACTCAACCACAGTTCTCCACTTAACAGAATGGGCCTATTTGCTTTGAAATACTGGGTGCAGGTTGTGTCAGGACACGCCAGACATTTCTTGGGAAGATGACATGTCACCCCCCAGAACAGGACATGGACCATGAGAGAAGGCATAGTGGCTGGAAACAAGATTCATGTGAAAATTTCAGTTTGAAGGCTTGCCTGGTCCATCACCCTGCTCAAAGCTAGGCCACAACATCAAGGTTATGAAGTTATCCCCATGCTTTCGTTGTTCAAAACCATCCCAGTCAATGTGGCCTGCTTCTCAGTTCTTGCATGTAAAATGGAGCTTAATAAGGTAATTGAGAGCCATCACCACAGATGGAAATCAAACTCACAATCAGTGCAAGGCATTCCTGCTCCAGCCATGAAGCCTACACAATTCACTTGTTTAATCTAACTTTCCCCATGTACAAAACTGATTTTCTTCTTCATTTCCACACAGTTTACAAAAATACTCAAAGAAATAAGAAGAAGGCACTTAGAAGCCTTGTGACAAGGATGGGAACAAGTACATGCTGAAACCAAACACCAGCATATAACAACACTGACGCATTAATACAAGGTTTTCTCCTACATGTTAAGGAGGTATCTTGGTATAAAATACAAATAACAAATCTATATTCTTGTCTTCCACTGCAGCTCCCGCCAAGCCCAAGGTCCCTCTGTGCTGTACCCATGGATGCAGCAAGAATCCCTCTCTCACAGCGTTAAACAGAGAAATGCTGTGAGGGTACACAAAGGGACAGAAAATGACTTGTC
This sequence comes from Passer montanus, assembly GCF_014805655.1. Lineage (NCBI taxonomy): Eukaryota > Metazoa > Chordata > Aves > Passeriformes > Passeridae > Passer > Passer montanus. The sequence goes on from NW_024369929.1 coordinate 11,731,401, forward strand.
CAAGGCTTTAGAGATGGCAGCCAGCACAGTCTGTAATCTGGATGGTATCACCTCTCCACCCAAGCAGCACTGACAGTTCCCCCTTTCTTCAAAAGCTGTCTCCATCCCCACCCGTGCTGCCTGGCTCTGCCAAGCAACCATGACATTAAATCACTTCACTACTCGAATCAACATGTCACTGGAGCTGCCCAACACTTAATTATATGAATTAGGAGATCTGTATAATGGTCCTAAACCAGTAATGAAAGAGAAGGTTTAATGATGCAACAAAAACCTGCAACGCAGCACTCAGATTACGGGCGGGTTACACAACAGCTCCAACAATTCAGCGTTTAGGCTGCAGACTTGCATAGTGCACATCCCATTTTCCCAGAGCCATCATCTGACTCCAAGCACGTGAGATCCACTCAAACACACCCTTCCTGCCTCCCTGGCACCAGAAGCTCAAGGATGAAGGTGAGGCTCAGTTTTTGAGCATCAGTCATCCACATCCAGGAGAAGAGATGCCCAAAGCAAAGTCAGCAAAGTCAGCCCTTTTCCCAAACTAATGTTCAAACCCAAAAAGATTTATCTGACGCCTGTCCTAGCAACCACTTGTATCTCACAAGTAGTGCTTGCTCCTCCCAGCATTAACACTCCATTGCACAGAGATGACATAACTCCAGTGAAACCTGTTCAGTTGACAGCTGGAGTGACTTCTGCATTGTGCCATGTGAGTTAACTCCCAGCTGCAGCCTCGTTTAAGGAAGTATTATGAGACAGCTTTAACAGAGATATCACCCATGAACTGGCAACAAATAAAGTAATTTAGGTATCTGATGAGCACTCAGCATGAACTGTTCATATGGAAGAGTGTTCCTACCTCAAGATTTCTGAATGGAGTTTATTACTAAATATGCTCAAATACATCCAGATAGTATTGATTTCTATTCATAGTACTTATATAGCTTAAGGGAGAAACCATTTGGTTTGAAACATTCTTTTAGAATCTATTGACCTTTCATGTCAATAAACACAATACCAAATTGCAGCTTGGCAGGCTTATTTCACCTTTTTTTTTTTCTGTAAAGTGCTCAGATGAAAAGCACTATATCAGCATCAGGGCTGAGAAGTATTGTTTAGATTTCAAAAAGCAGTTAAGTGCCATGGCCAATCAAGGTTCAATATCAAGGGGCTCATAAGAAAATTGACAGGACCAAAACTGCAATGGGGAAGCAAGAGTGATAGCATCAGCTGGGAAGCTGCTTGCCAATATTTGCACGTGCTTGTTCAAACAAAAGCCTCAAGAAGAGATGCTGTGCCTTATCTAGAAACCCTTTAAAATGTCACTAGTATCTCACTATTCTTAATAGAAAAATGCCATACTTGTATTCCTCTGCACCTGTAAAAAACATTGTTAATTCTATTAAAATCCACAATGGCAACTGTTCATCTCCATGTGTTAGCATTCCTGCTCACTTTTTCCAAGGCGGGAGGAAGCACAGGGTGCTGTTACAAGCCACTTGCAGCTGCAACAGATCTGCATTTACTACAGCAAGGCAGATGGCTGGAAACAACCAGCATGCAACCACAACGCATCTTTTACCCTGCAAACCCTTCAGCAGGTTGCCAGATTTGCTTTCATATAGCTCAACTTCTTTTTTCCCCCCCTCTAAATGAAAACACTGTTTTCATTCAGCTGCCAGTTTTTCCCCATTTTACAAATGCAGACACCTGCAACAAATTCCTCTTTAAAGAGGCAGATCACAGCAAGGCAGTGTATTATGAGTAGAAAAGCAAGGGACATTATCAAATAGCATTGGCACACGGCACAAATTTTCCCAGTACCCAAAGAGCCCAGGGCATGTAACTCCAAGTGCATGCCAGGGGAGGAAGCTTTTGCCACTAGCAAAAAAATTCCTGAAACAGTCAGCAAATTCTCATATAACCTCTGTCTCAAATTCTGACATCAAATACAACCTGGGATTACCTGAGCCTGTTACTGGCTCTGCATTCACCCAGCAAAGTGAAATCCTGGAGGTGCCTGTATCCTCCCATGTGTTTCACACATGGGATGGAGGTGGCCACAGTAAGACCTACTCACTGTTTTCTCTGCAAAGTACACTCCTCCCCGTTAATCAAGAGTTACAACCAGTGACCCAACTAGCACTGGGATGACTTCACTGCCAGCTGCTAGGCATCCTCAAAAAAACAAAAACAAATTACATGAAGCTACCGTCACTTACAGGTACACCTACTACAGGTACACCAGGCTATTGGGCAACTTTGCTGACGTACCTGCCAGTACATCAGGGACTTATTTTCCCAACCATCCCCTGAAGCAAAGGATCTTTATTTACAGCAGTGACAAGTGTTCGCCCAACAGAATACCCTCCCTCTCCTCACCTACACCAAGCAGGTACAGCTTTTTGCTCAGTGAAGGAAAAATAAGAAGTTAAAGCCAGCTAATTGTCAGGACACACCCTTCTCCCAGTGCACCTGTAAATGACCATTTGTGCAACAGCAGCTGAGTGTCAACAGGACTGTGGGCACTACCCAGGCACCAACACAGCAATCAAGCAAAGGCACTACCCACAGTTCCACGTGCAGGTAGGGTTTTCAAGTGCCTATCTACCTATCTACACCTATGCAAGTGGTGATTCACCTCTTGCAAACCCAGCCTCACACTGCTGCCATCTCCTCTTTCCTGTGCTCCTGCAATTGTGGCTAATCTCCCAGTCAGACATTGCCCGCCTTCTTCAGGACTTGACTGTCATTCAGCAGAGCACTGAACAGGGTTAGCTGGTAACAAAACAAAAATAAAAACTTAATGAAAAGTAATCAAAACCCCCTGACAGGTTTTCCAATATACACCTCATTAATTACAACTAAGGGCACATGCACTTTTTCCACAGCATATTTAGGAGTAGAAAGAGTTAAGCCACGGAAAGCAGTGACAAGCTGATGCCAATTTCTTTTTTTGTGTTCTATGCATAAATAATAAGAAATAATATGTTTTAAGATAAATGAATAGGTTCTGTTATTTCTACAACCAGAAAATAGAGACAGCAAAATTTAATGTCTGCCCAGAAATCTAAACAAAGGGTTTTAGATGAAGTAAAGTATTCTAAGAAATTCACCACACATTCCCTGATCCATTCAATTTTCTTCCTAGCAATTTCAAATAATCATGCTCACTCCCACCAAAACAAAAATACAAGGGGTACAAGCCTACAGCACATGCATTTAGCACTAGAGGTTGCTAGAGATCACAGACAACCCACCAGATCCCAAGAAGTGGTCAGTGCCGCAGGTGAAAAAAAATGCTCCTTCACTGAGAGTCACAGTCTCACAGAAAAACTCAAACAACCTTTTGGTCTTGGATCATCCAGGGAAACCTGACACTGACCAGTGCTGGGAAGACACAGCTAAATTTTAGAGATGCTCTTCTACAGGTCACTGCCAAGCCTCCTCCAGTGAGGGATTTCATTTCTAGTAAGGTTTCAACAACTGCTTTACACCAGCCCCAAACAGTTGCCACTTAGGAGGTTTTGCTCACCCCTCAGTTGCCCCCAGCCACACATTTGCTGCTTGCTGGACAAGGGTCAGCCAGGTCAACACCCACGTTTCTTTTGACACATCAGTTTTCTGCTGGAGTGGGTTCCCTGATTTGGGAGAAGGAGCCTGAGCACTGGGACATCCCAAGGAAAGCCCTGTCCTGTCCCCCTCCAGCATCCCAGTGTGCTTGGAGAGCAGCCAGCCGACAGAGCTGGGGCTTTCCCCAGGGACCTACAGGAAGGGCTCTTCACTGAGCTCTAAATCCCCCAGGGCGAGGCTCCTTCTGACATCTGAATTGTTAGGGGTGACGCAAGAGGAAGAGATCACCTGAGAGCTTCAGGTGGAGGAAGGACAGCCAGCAGAAGCCGATTAATTCCTAAGCAACAGAGATCTTCCCATGCAAACCTCCAGAGAGGCCATGAGCTGGGGTATGCATGTGATTAGGGAGGAATGGCAAAGGTGGGGACAGTCACAGCAACAGAGAAAAACCAAGTTTTTCCAGTGTTTCCAGAGGAGATAAACATCTACCTACTGAATTTTATTTATTTGAGGGTGAGAGGTTCCTTTTTTGAGATGCATTAGGGTCAAAAGCAAGCATTAGGATCATTCAAGTCTTATTGCTGCTGTTAAAGGCTGAAAAATTTCACCTTCACATTCCTCTGAAGCCCATGACTCCAGGATTAGGCCCATTTCTAAAATGCTTACAGGAGAAATTCAAAGTTGGAAACCAAGCCAAATAACCCCAAGGGATTTGTCTTCAGTAACTTTTCCACAGCTTGAACTACAGCTGTTTTCCTTTACAAATTCCCCCTCTCAACTGCCAGAGCACCAGGAGAGGAAAGCAACAAAGTGCGATGGTTGGAAACAAAAGCTCAACATGGAGATGCAGCAAAAGATCAAATCCAGTTCTGCTGCAAGCAAGACTCTGACCACTAACACACTGATTTAGTTTCTACTGTGCAAGAACGCTTAAGGTTGGACTTTCTTTTTTCATCCTCAAGGGTACAGAACAAAATTATGAGCCAACCAGGACTAAAAGGTTTCTCTGCACTGCTGGAACAAGAAAATAATTTCTCTGAGAAAAAAATTAATTAGAGAAAATAATTTCTCTATTTTAAAATAAAACATGAGTCTCCACTGGAAGTAAAAACCAATTTTTTAATTCAAATCTTGCATGCCCCACCTGACCATGGTTTTGAAGCATCTCTGCCAGCCTCAACCATTCCTTAAGCAACTGAGGAAATGAAATGCAAAACATTAAACAATGTGGAGGGTCAGATTTAAACCAACAAAGACAAGGAAATTGCAAGTTAAGCTTCTTGCTCTGCCCTTGATTCACCTTGTTTTGTTCAGCTACTGCTCTGTTCCCAGACCCTTCCTCCCTCCCAATGCCAAGAGCAACAGGACACAGAGAACAGTGTGGTCTAAACACAGGTGGCATTCTCTCCTACCCATGTCTTGTTTGTCACCCAAAATCCCAATACAAGCACATCTGGTTTCTTACTTCAGGATCCTTGCTGGAAACAATTGCTGCAGCACTGCTTGGCTGGAGGTCCAGATGTGCCCCTTCCTTGTGGTGATGGGGACATTCTCTGGCCAACATCCCCAACACAAGGGGTTGCAGCAGCAGGACAAACCTCCTATTCCACTAGCATGCACAAAGAACAATAAAATGTGAGTGATATTTATATTCCCAAGAAGAAAGATCACAATCTGCAGAGGGGAAAAAGAAGCAATGCTGAAACTCTGGCAAGCCAATGTCTTTCTAAAGTAGAACAAAATGCAACCGTTAAAATAAAGGCCTCCAAGATGGTAATTTTTCTTCACCAATAGCACGTACTGTTTACAGCCATAGTCTGTGTTTGCAGCACTACAGTAATGGATTAAAGAAGTTTCATAAGCTTGTAAAGAGAAGTACTTCAAAATTTGAGCAGTAAGAAAGCATATATACTACATAAAAGGCAAAACATGGGCTAAGTATCAAGTGCTGTTACAAATTTGGGGAAGACTAAAAGCCTATTTTATTTTCCATACTCTATGGGAAGGATCCAACATAGGACACAACTGCTTAATTGGGAAAAAATGCACATGGCTCAAAGCCTACAGTCTTCTGATCAGATGCAAACGATGAGTATCACAGGGCTTCTAAAGAGGGTTTTAAAGAAGGGCCACACTACTGACCCACCACTGTATTTTAAAGGGATTCACAATATTTCTCCTTTTGTACATTGTCTTTCAACAGGACAAATCTTTCTCATGGCATAGTGTAAAACTAAAACCTTAGATGAAAGACAAGAGCACCAGTCTGGAGACTAAAAATGTGCAAAACATGCTGGTGAACCCCTTGGGAACCATAACACAAGGAATTAAGTCCACTTCAAGGATCCATCAGGTCTCTGTTTTGCTTTTGTTTTCTCAGTTGAATATATTTGCCAAAAGGATTTCTCAATGCTTTCCAGCTGCAATTCAAACCCTCTCCCCTACTACTGGATCTTACTCTTCCAGGAATATCTCACAGTTCAGTCACTGGTAACAGGTCTTCCATCACAAACCATGGAGATGTCCTTTATTAGCAGTGCTATTTCCACAAGCACCCAGGGTGTTAACAAGCACCACATGCATAGGGATGAGGAGATGGAGGAAGTTCATAAAAAGGTTTGCTCACTATGAAAATCATCTTCAACTTCCCACGAGTATGGTTCCACAAACACTTGCAGTAAGGCAGGTTGTATTATTCTCTTCTCTCTTGCCCAATAGTTGCTATTATTGGATCTGGCAAAAAAGCATGTGACTGAAAAACGCAGCTGCATTTTTGGCTCAGAAGCCTCTGCAAGAGCCTTTGAGTCATGAACCAAAAGGCCCACAAAAAAGCAAGAGAAGAATGCAGATTCAGTTTTCTTTTCATTGTAAGCATGTGTCTCTACTGCATAGTCCTGATGCACGTAAATGACAAAACCAGGAATCGTTTTGAAGTCCCTTTAGTCAGGTAAGCTGGGCTCCCTCTGCCCGAGGCCACTTGACATAGAAACAGAATGAAAAGATTGCCACTGACCACAGAGTGTCTGAGCCACACAGCAGAGCACGTGCCCGGACTGCCTCTGAGCTATGCTTTTCTACAAGTCTAGAGTAATGGAGGGGGTTTTCATGGTCTGGGTTCTTTTTGTAGAATTCCTCCCAAGAAGCTCAGCCTCATTCCCAAAGCATAAAGCCAAGCTCTTCCACAACACTGCCTTGTAGTAAAACATCCCTCATCCACCGTTGCACTGCAAATAAAGTTTGCAATGCAATAGTTTGTCTAAAATGTGTCAAATTGCTCTGAGTACGTAAATTACACTTTACCATGTTCATTACTCTCACCTCTTACACCTGATCAAATGTTACAACCTTTTTCCTTTTTTCAATAGAAAGCAATCTAAAAGCACCCCCTTTCCCAGACTGGAGTGGGTATCATAAACACAAGGCAGAAGGGAGCGTGAGAGCAATCTGGACTGTGGCCTGCAGAAGAATGTCTCAGGACTTCTTTTTATCACCAGCTCATGGATTCTGTCAGCAAGAAGCTGTTCCCACACTACTTCATATCTTCTGCCTGCAAGCAGCAACCCAGCTCCGAGCCAGCTCAACAAAAGCAGGCTGCAGGAGAGCAATGGAAGGGGAAAACAAGGCACCAAGAACAAACCTATAGTCAGGATAAACAGCACAGGTCCACTGAGTTCCCATCCTATGAAAAGGTTTTGTATTGGGTGGATGGGACATCACAGGAATGAACACTAAAAGTGCACAGGGGTAAAACTGCACAGTTCTGCTCATGCACCTACCAAAAATGCTGGTTCTCCTCTGTCCAGCTGCTGCATTAATATACAACCACCTTAGAAAAATTATCCTTTATGTCTTATATTCTTCCAAAAAAAAAGTTGAAATCCAGCAGCTTGTGTTTCTTCCACTTTAAAATGGGTCCCATCAGCACCCTGGCTCTCACACTAGCATCACTCCTGTTGAAAACCAGCTTTGACCATTGCTGTTGGTCTCACAAAATTAGTCCACACCAGCACCCATGATGATTAACCAGCAAAATAAGCACATGTCTTGCCTCTCAGGTACACTGTGCTCCTAGGGAAACATTGTTGTTACAAGACAATGCAAGGCAGAGGCGAGGACTGGAAGGAAAGTTCCCTCAGGCAGACAAAAAATCCTTAAGTGACTTTTGATAGAGAATTTTCCAGCCCTTTCTGAACTGGAGTGACAGGAGGAAAAAACCACTAAGTATCATCTTTGTCCCTTTAGAGGGCAAGGAGTGGAACATGAGCAACAAGAGGAAAGTTTCTCAAAGGTCACCAAATTCATCACGGCTTAAACGGAAATGATGAGCAGCCAGGTTGTTGTTGTTGTTCAGATAACAGTCACGTGCAGTAGAATTGAGCAAGGTGTTCAACTCATGTAAAGAATTCAAAGAGTTTGCTCAAACACAGGAAAGAAATATGGGTATAATCCAATACATACACCACCACAGCGGCTTAATGAAGGTACCTCAAAAAAGCACAGGCATCAAGTTTTTTTGTAACTTTTACTCTGTTTGTTTTGTAACTTTTCCTCAGTTTGAGGACCCAACTCTGGGTCCTCAAACTCTTCTCTTCACATGAAGAGATTCCCCTCTCCAACTCATCACTCTCCTAAAAGCACTGCTAGAGAAAGGTATGATGGCTGTGTTGGATCTTTGGGTCTGAGGTCTCTTTCAGGAGCAGAAACTCTCTCTTCCCCCATGAAAAGGCAACTCCCAGCAAATTAATTCCAACTCCACCACCCTCCTGTACTGCATTACAGAGCTTTACCACTCCTGTGCATTCCAAGTCATGGACAAAGTCAGGAACCTCCAGCAATGCTCAACCAGCCGTGCTTGGGTTGGTTAGCTATTATAACACCACCTAAAACTGCCCTCTCAGGCACTCTGTGCCCGGCAGCCTACAAACACCACTCAGAAGCACTGCTGCATCTTGAAAGACATTGTAATCTTTGCCAGTGCTCTTTACTACTCCTCAGGAAATGACAGGCTCATTTTTCAGAGTGGTAAATTCCAATAAATTCTGCTTAAACTGGATGGAAATCTGAAAGTTTAACAGACCTAATAAATTGTGTATTATCTGTATTACCAACCCAGCCTTACACAAACAAATACAGCTAAATTAAGACTTGAATCTACAAATCTTCCTCCATGTGAATAGGAGCTCTGACTTTACTGGGGCTACTCCCATCAAGGAAAGAGGGGTCTTCTCTTTTTACACTATGTAAACCATGGGAAGATAATTCCTCCCACACAAAGCTCTCACACAATTCCTGCTGTATCTTGCTCCTGGCTCATAGGTTGAATATTCATTTCCACACAACTTCAAAAGGTGTTCACTCTTCAGCATTTGTCAGGCACTTTTTGCTTTTGTAAAATGAGAAATGTACTGTGAATTGAAAGAAGTTTGGGTGGGTTTTTTTTGCATTCCCTTGTAACAACAAGATTTATGTCCTTTGCAATTAAAAACATTACAGTCCAAAAGCATTGCTAAAACCTTTAAAGGACTATATTTAGGGACCGACCTGGAAGATGACTCCTTACCACAATCTCCAACACTAATAATTCTTTCCAGCCTAGGGCTCTAGGTAATGATTGTGCATCAAGGTCATGTTCTTGCCTGGACAAGTTTATTTGCTGTATGTTTTCAGTAACATACAGACCACACATCTTAGAAAGTCACAGCAGCACAGAAGCATAAATGCTGACAGTGGTCAGGAAAGAACACCAACTTTTCCAGTATTACCCATAAAAGTCTGCAGACATCATCCTGCATCACTATTAGTTGCCATCTATATGTCTGCAAGAGGACTTCTCATGTAGCATCACTTATCACACAAAAAAAGGGACAATGCACACAAGGGTCACATTTGCACACATCTTCCTGATCTCCTCTATAGGACCTGATCTTTAAAGTTACTGAAATGGCTCCAACACTGTACATTAAAACAGAAAAGTCACCAAATAATACCAGTGACCTCCCAATACACTGTCCAGCCTTGAGATTATTAATATCTTGTTCATCTCTTTCTCCAGGGCTTGGGAAGAAGATGGGAGAGACAGCAAACATTGGCTGATGCAGAGCCCATAGCCTTGTGATTTCACTGGAGAGGGGACAGGTCACATCATAAATCAACTTTTGTCTTAAGAGGCCATATTGATAAATGTCACTCCAGAGCCTCTGAGTGACACTTCAACTATCCCATGGTGCAATCTGAACATAAGTTCAGAAAAAAACTACAGATGCAATTAATTCACAGGAACACCAATAAGCAAGCTTTATGGTTCTCAGGTTCATCCCTTTTTCTTTCATCTTTATACATTTAATTTAAAATATCAACCTATGCACAAGCTTTTCAACCTATGCAGTATAGAGACCAATGGTCAGGCTTCCTAGACGCTTTGATTAATTGCTAGTAACTTATGCCTTCAAGTAACTGATGTTTAATTAAAAAACAAGGATTAAGCCAAATTGGTTTGTTAGTCAGACCAAGGTCAGCTGATGTAAAGGAACTACAATCTTAACAGATTTTCCTTATTGCATTGCAAGACTTGAGTACTTTATTTCATTATGTGCAGAGGTCATGACAGAGCCAGCACTCAAATAAAAATTGTTCCAAGTCACTAAATGTATCCCAGGTTCTTGTAATTCCTCACGCAAATAAAGAGCAGCAAATGTTTATCCCTCTGTTTTCCCCAGCATTATTGGTTTACGTTCCTGTAGCTGAGGCAACCACACCACGCCAAGCAGCTTTCAGCCTTTCAGAAAGATTAACTTCTTAAACAGGCACAAACAGCCAAGTTCAGCTCCAGCCAGCCAAGGTGAGCGGCAGACACACAGCCCACAGACCTAAGCACAGCACAGGAGGCCATGTGATGACTTCCTCACGGAGATCATCCCCCCATCTAAAACTCCACTCATGGCAGGGTCAGCTCTGAATTTTTTAGATTACCCCACATTTGATCTGTTTGCAGAATGTCATACCTTCCTAAATAAAATTCCGGAAAAAATGAAGTAAGAAAGAAAGAAGGTGGTAATGACTGCCTGGAAAGAAGACGGAAAGGAGCATAGTAACAAGTGCAAAAGGCATCCAGAAGAAAATTTTATTGCTGACAACATTCATGACACCTCACAGCAATGCCAGAACCAAGGAATACTTTAAATTTGAAAAAAAATGCCAACTTTCCAAGCCCTGCTGCACAGTGAACACCACAATGACAACAGGAATTCAAGTCTAGATCTCCCAATAGACTGCAACTCCAGAACTCCCAGGAATGTTAGGCACAACTGAGCACAAATAAAAGCAACTCTTAGGTTTGTAACACATACACCAGTTGAACAAGTGCTAACCAAGTCTAACTAAAACTGTACATCCAACTTCCTCATTCCTTTCTTCCTCTCCCATCCCTGGGAAAAGATGTGAAATTCAAGTTATTGCTGCAGTAGGCAAACATTAATAGTGACTGAAACCACTAAACCATCTATTCTTCTTTCCCTTCCCCTCATTTTTATTTTAAGAAAACCCACAGAATCCCTCTCTGGTCCTCAAGAAGGACTCCAGCATAACAGAATTTTTGAGTTTGAGTATAGACCTAATTTAGGATTAAATGCAACTCAACACACACTGTTTCAAGCCATAAATATCCAAGATTAAGAGATGTTGAGAGTACTGGCTGACAGAACAAGACAAAATGAAAAACTAAGTTCTTCCATGCCACGAGCTCACTGCACAGAAGTAATGGCAAGGAGCTGAACCTGAGTAAGTGGCAATTGATGGGGACTATTCATGCATATTTTTCATGGATCTGCCAAACACCTCAGATTTCACAAGGAAAACCCTGTGTCCCACATCTCAGCTCTCCTCATTTTCACTTAGCTCAAACTGTGACCAACGGTAGGAGCCTGATCAAATTCCTTGCTTTATCCACGCTTGAATTAAAGCCTTGGCTCAGCAGACCAAGTTACATGAGCTTTCTCTTTTTCAGAGCATGCTGGCCATTAGTGCTGGTGCCAGCGCTGCAGGTATCACCAGCAAGTCCCAGGGAGCTTCAGTCTGGTTCCAAAGAGATTTCATCTCTTGGTGAAGCAGCTGGGATTTTTGCATCTCTTGTTAGACACTCTGGTGCTCTGTTTTCATCTGCCGATAACACACTAAGCCTCTCAAAAAATCCAGCCTACTCTGATCCAAGACGTGGGAATTTCTTCAAATAACTAATCAAATCATGTTCTCATGGGTGGGTTTCAGCTCTCTAGTACTGATGAATATCAAAGAAAAGTTTCAAAATGTTTACAAGTCAGATACAGGCAATGCAAGTGCCTCACAAAGGCAGCAGTTGCCATTACAGCGTGATTGTGCAGAAGGAGCACTGCCCCTGGCCAGAACAGCCACATCAGCTCCAAATGAACCTTCCCCCAGCTCTCCTGGAAAAGCACCTTCTCACTGCATCCCTGCCACAGGGAGCACCTGCACACACACCCATCTGCAACCCCAGTCCAGCTGCTGCCCTTGAACTCTTCTTCAGCTCCAGGGATCCCCATGACCACAACAGGGAGAACAGCAGCTAAGGCTCACCCAACTCCTCTCTGGAGAAGCAAATCAAAGTCCAAATGGGTTCCCTAAAGGGCATTTGCCAAATCTCTGTGCAGGGACTGGGAGAGAGACAAGGAAGGAAACAGCAGAAGGAAAATTTTGTTTGCTGCCAGGAACCAGAGCCCAACCTCATGGGTGTGGGGAAGAGCATTCCTGGAACAGGCCATGGGGGGACAATAACCTTCAAATGGGCTTCTATGGAAGAGATCAGAGAATGGTTTGAATTGGAAGGGACAGCTATCCCTAGATCTGGTTGCTCCAAGCCCCCTCTACTCTGCCTTTGAACACTTGTGGAGCAGAATTACTTGCTTCTCGAGGGACAGACTCACAAATCTGTGACAGAAAGGTGGGCAAGTAAAAGGCTGACGGCTTGGGTCAAATGGGAGGAGTGAGCAAACAAGGAGAGAACTGGGTCAGGAAGAGCCCGTGTGACTCAGCCAAGCGCTCGCACAGCAGGAGTGTGGAAATGTGGAAATCTCCACGTTTAAGAGCGTGCACATGCAAATGCAATATTTTACAATCCTACAGCACTTTTAAAGTGCTCCAAGCACTTCATAATTGTTAATTGAGCAACAGTACTCACAAATCAGAAGCATAAGACTGAGATATAGCTATGTCAATTTTTAACAGTATGATAGCTATCATGCTATAACCCCAGGCAGCAGCTCAGACCAACACAGTGTGTTCACTCTGCATCAATGCGATGGGGGAGAGAACTGGAAGGCTAGAAGTGAGAAAACTCATGCATTGAGTTTAAAAACAGGTTCACAGGTAAAGCACAAGCTTCACACAAGCAAAGCAATACAAGGAATTCATTCCCCACTTCCCATGGGCAGGCAGGTGCTCAGCCATCTCCAGGAAAGCAGGGCTCCATCACATGATGAGGATATGGGAAGACAAACACCATCTCTCTGAACATCCTCCTCCTCTTCCTCCAGCTCTATACACTGACCATGCCTGCACAGGGTCTGGAATATCCCTTGGACCACGTGAGGTCACCTGTCCTACCTGTGTCCCCTCCCAAGTCCTTAAGCCCCAGTCCTTCTCACAGGTGGGATGGGTGAGAAGCAGAAAAGGCCCTGGCTGTGTGTAAACTCTGCTCAGCAGTACAAAACATCCCTAAGTTATCAACAGTTTCCAGAGCAAATCAAAAACACAGCCTCATATTAGCTACCATACAAAAAAATTAACTCTACTCCAGCCAAAACCCGTGCAGTAACTTAGGGAATAAAAGCTACTTTTAAGCAGTCACATACCCCTAACTCCTCCTGCCTCGCAGAGCCCGGGCTGTGTCCCACAGCCAGGCAGTGCAGCACTCCCTGAAAGAGGCTGGTGTTGAGGATTTGAATCCAGACTCCTGTTTCATGAGGATTTGAATCCAGACTCCCGTTTCATGAGGATTTGAATCCAGACTCCTGTTTCAGAGCGTGCCCCGATGCCTCGCGCCCCGCCAGCGATCCGACCCCGCTCCAGCCGGCTCCCTAAGCCGTGCCTTGATCGCCAGCCAAGCCCCACGCAGAGGTAATCTTACCAAAGCAACACCGCTACGTGGCTGTAAATTGTGATTTTGTGCTTGACTTGTGTTATCTGCCTCCTCTTGCACTCTGGCTGCACAAATTATTTTCAGCAATTTCATCTTAAAGCTTGTGTTTTACAGTACTGATTTCCCTTAAAAGTATATTTATTTTTAATTTGCTTTTATTAGTTCAACCATGTTTGCCAAGTTTCAACAGATTACTTCTTCCTCAGCTGCCTAATTTCAAATTCACCTTTCATACAGCTTAAAAGGGGGCAAAAAGTCATCACAAGTAAGTGGGATGTGATGCTTAACATCAAGGTTTATGCAAATACACTTTAACAGTATCAGCTGAGGGTCAAGAATCATTAATTCACTCTGCAACACGGGAGAATTAGAAAGAAAAAGGATGAATCCTAGCCAAAACTTGGAAATATGTATACTCCTGATTAATACAAGGCTACTAGGAAAAAGCAGATGTGAAGTCACACCTTGTTTTATTCAAGGGAAAAGCCAAAGTGTGCCAGAGCCAAAAAGAACTTATCCTACGCAGTGGCAGACTCTGAAATACAGCAATATTACTCCTTCAACATTAATAAAACATGTTGTATACAGAGCTTTTTTCTTTTCAGTCCTTGAAACCCTGCCAAGTCATAAGCTTTTTATGGGAACATTGAAATGAATGTTGATCAGAGCCATACCCATAAGAGTTTTAAATTTTACCACCACTTAGAGGCAAGGGCTTCCCCCCAGTCCCTCACGCATCTGCAAATCTGTACATTTTTGAAAAGCCTGATGAACTAAAAAACTCATACACCCTCCATCTACAAAGATACTGAATTCCCTCTTGGATTACCAGCTGAACTCAGGCATTGAAAGGATTGTGAACTCCTCCACCCTCTACATGAAGTTCCTCAAAGGCAAAATTTTACATTTTATATACAAAAAATAATAGCTACTTGGTAAGTGAAATTAGAGTACCAGAGGTCACCTCATTACCAGGAACACTATATTCTTTTCCCCATTCCTTCCCATATTCATCAGCATCTGTTTTTTTCCAAGGACTAAGCTTTATTTTTCAAAAAGTTAACACCGGCTCATAAAAACACAATTAATTTGGAAGTACAAGGCTCCTGGCACCCAGACAAGTAGTTGATCATTCAGTTGTCACATCTAATGTGATAGAGCCTCAACTGAGTTGGAAAACTTTATAAAATAAAGGGCTTCTTCCTATCTAATTAACACAGCAATGAAATTTAACAGTCTGGCATGGAAATTTCTTTCCAGCGTTATGTTTTTGAGATAACTCATCTACTCCCACAATCTACAAGACCTTTTACAACACACTAAAAAATAATTTACCCTCTCCAGCTTAAAGGCTTCAATTTGGAACCCTCTGTACCAAACCAACCAGGGCAGCAATGATGCTGCACCACAAGACTGCACAAACATCTACTTACCCTGCATCCTTTACATCTGTTCTGTAATTGTAGCACTAAAATCTATGTCCATTGCACTATTTATCCATTTTATCACTGACATAAATTTTAAAAGGTATTAATTAGGTGCAGAATGCTTTAAATTTAACAGGGGAATGGACAAAAAGTACACAGGCTACATCCAAGTAGGTCTGTCTTTCAGGTCCCTGGGCTGGGAACTTGTGTTGTTTGTATACTATCTTGATTTATGTTTATTTAAATAATGCCAAATATTAGTTTTAAATTTACAGTGATTGCTTTATAAGATGTTTCAAATCCTACCAGGATAAAGAGCTTACACTAAACAAAACAGTTTGTTTATACTAGTAATGCATCTCATAGGAAATACTTAAAATCCCACATGTTCAAAGCAGGACAAAATTACAGCCTATCTTTCCACAGAGGGTTGCTATCTCCTGCTACCAAGAGCCAGCAGGACCACATGCAGATCACAAGGCCTCAAAGTTCCAATCAGGAGAGGCTGGTCTGCAGAACTTCAGTAAAGCTGAGTTTTAATGCTACCTTAACCATTCACACATGCAAACCAATTACTGGTGCAGGTACTTCAGTGTGAAAGCAAAAGCAGAACAACACTTTGTCCTTCTCTGAAGTACACTAAATATTTACACATTCCTATAAAGACGCCTCAGCATATCCGAGTCCTGTATTTTGTACTCTGGAACTGTGCTTGTACAAGGACTAGCAGAGCAAAACCCTCCTCTACAGCTGATGCTCTTTTGTGCTGGGATCACAAATTGAAAGTGGATGAGATAAATACTTAAAATCATGGATCCTCAGTAAAATCTCCTCAGCACACTTCACAGCCTCTCTTGTCCAGTGGCTGCACAAATTTTCTCATCTATCTACAGACTGAAAAATATTCCCCCAGTTTGTACACAAAGGACAGCAGGTCAGTTTTGAAGGGGAAAGAAGGAGAAAGGCAGCACTCAAAACTCTAAGGATTATTTATGAACAAGCTGAAGCCCTATAAACTTGGCTATTGAAGAAAGACAATCCTCTCTAGCTTATGCCAAGTGGGTCAGACAGAGGAAGAACCTCAGCAGCCTTCAAAGTCGAAGCAGATGGGGAAGTGAATAAGTGCCCATGTGAGCAAAGAGGAAACAAGATTCTAGTCATTTTAGCTTGTTTCAGAGATTCAGTTTTCTAGATACCATTGACTGACACAAGCAGAGGAGCTCACTTCTGTAACAAGTATTAGAATTGCAGAGTAATTACTTAAGACTGCTAAAGATGCAAAAAAAAAAGTCCCAGTGTGTGCAGATTGAGGATGTTGCTTAGCTCAGCAGGAGGGAAACAGGTGAAGTGGAAGAAAGGTTCTAAGAAACAAAAAATGGGAGAAATCTTCTTTGCTCTGTAGCTATGAAAAAACCTCTTGGGATTCTTTATCATTAGTGTTTTACTATCAGAGATATAAATATTTATGTAGCTGTAAAGTTGGTTCTACTTTAGAGCTAATTGTAGCTCTAATTAGTGTGTTTTTAAAAAAAACACATAAGCTTGCAAGTACATTTTTTGCCCTTTTTGAAATAAAAAAGCAGCAGTCCCCACATGCCACAGAATGACCATACATCACATTCCTTAAAAAGCTGAAGCTGACCTCTTGGTCCTTTCTCAGGCTTTACATTGCCAGACAAGATCTGGGCCAAGACCATTTCCATACACAGGGATGCATCTCTGTCTCAGGCTAACCTCATCATCCAAGTGGTGAAACCTAAAACCAGCTAATCTCCCCCAGGGTCATGATTGTGGAGCTGGGAATCCCTCCATCTGCCTCAGCAATATAAAAACATCACTGGCTGCAAAATAAACAGCACATGAACCACAGAACAATTGCCCCTCCAGTCAATGCTGCTCATGCCACCCACCAAGGGCTAATAATTTTTTAAGACATCCCTCCCCCTAAAAAATACTTCATACTTTGAAGAAAGACCTTGTGCAAGTTGACAACATGCAACTTCTTTTCAATCCATCCAAAGGAAGAACTCCCTCTCCAAATTCCTGGGAGTTTTGCAATCAGACAGAGCAGACCTTGAAGGACCACAGAAATACTTTGAATGGAGAAGTTTTAAACTGAGCTGGGAACAGTGGAAGGAGTATTCAGTGCTGCAGCTTGCTAGGGAGACACAGAAGCCAAGGACATGCCGAGAAGATGCTCATCTTCCAAAGAAAATACTGAGAAGAGGAACAGGCATCCTTCCACCACTTATTTTAGGAGGTGGCTGCTGAGCTGCATCAGCTATTCCACTGGTGTCTCCATGAGCGTTTTTTGTCCAAGACTTCTGCTGGAAGAGCCAGAGCTGCAAAACTAGTAAGAAAACTCAACAGAAAGAGGCACTGAGGGGTTGAACAACACCAACCCACTTTGGATATACACAACTTCACTTACGCAAACTCAAGTGATCTGATATCCAGGGTGGGTCATGTGGGGCACACTCAAGATAGAAATACGTATATTAAGTCTTTGTTTATCCTGTGTGTGTAACTATACATCAAGAAATTTACTAAAATGAGAGGTATGAAGGAGAGGAGAGAGGCTGCTCTATGAGTAACAGCAAGCAGGGGGAACTTCAAACTACAAGCTCTTTAGCTTTTTTTCCTATTACTATTTATCATACATGCTGAAAAGTTAACTACCTTGCTTTAGATAACTGTTTACCATCACAACTGTTCCTTTTAGGAAATATATCATCATTGTCACAGTAACTTCAGATGCTTTGAGATGTAAAGCAAGTACTCCCCCAAATCCCCCTCCCCACTAAAAAGATCCAAACACGGTAACCTTGAAGGACCATGCAGAGCTGCATTTGCTGAAGTCAAACCTTTCTCTGCATGCTGGTGTAGTCTGAGGAGAAAAAAAAATTATATATATATAAAATATATTAAATTAAAAATTAAAAATATTTTTATATATAAATATATTTTAAATATTTTTAATTTTAAATTTTTTATATATTTTATATATTAAAAATATATCTATTTTACAAGATAAACTTATGATGGCTTTTTAACAGCATCCACACAAAAAGGATTTTTTTTTCTATGTGCCACGTACAGTTGACCTGGGTTAACACTGCAGTGTGGGGAGTTGAAAAGGGATCACCTGATGAAACAGAAATACCTCCCTCCAAACTATATTGCTGGAATTCCAGCCAAGCACCCCAACCACAGCAAACAGTAAGAGCTTTCTGGAACAGCACACGTTCTGTGTCAGCAAAGCAGCATTAATACAAAACTCAACTCAAATAAAGGAGCACTGACCCTTGGGAAAGGGTGGGGCTTCATCAGGCTCCTACCACCCCAAAGACCACCAAAGATACTCCAAGCATTACAAAAAAATTATTATATCAAAAGGAGGAAAACAATGTCAGCCTTGTACATATTTTGTTGCTGAATAATGACAGTGTTTACCTTCCCAGCCTAACACATTACTGCTCTGGACCCAGCTTTAAAACAGAGTACATGACAGAATTAATTATGCCCTTTCCTCTTAACTACCATTCCCTGGTTATTTATTAGTTCTGTCTGCATATATTCATAGATGTGTCTAATATACAGTGTTAAAAGGACTTAAAACTGATGCCTAAATACTTCCCTCATTTGCAGAGTCCTCTCCAACCTCTGGAAAGGCAGTGGCATCAACAAATACAGCCTCAGGCTGCAAATTAGTCACTGCTCAAGCAGTTGAGGGAGACATGGGGGAACCTGAAGCACACTGAAATGGCATGTCTCAAGAACAAGTGCTGGATCCCAAGCAGCAATCTATCTCAGACATATTCTCAGAGGGTTCTGCTAAGGACTTTTCCACCTTCTTGGCTCACTCACAGATTGGAGTGCACCAGCTCATCCCCATGTGTTTCTGAAAAAGATGAAAGCTACAACACACAAAATACCCCGAGTTCAGCACCCTGGCAAAGGATTGGCAGATAGATAAACCCCGATGAGCTACCAAAAATGAAAACTAAAGGGAACTCAAAAGACTCCCTGCAGTTTTCTGTCTTCACTCCCCTAAAGTCCTCCCTGAAGAGGAACAAACACCAGGGAAAAGCGGATTGGAGAAGACTTCTGGTTTAAGACAATCAATTTTATTTCACCAAGGTCTCTCATCTCAAGGAGAGAAGTTGCTGTGTTGACCGTTCAGTGGAAGGAGATCAAAAGGAAGAGAGGGTGGGGAGAAAAAAGAAAAGCCTTTCACAGACACTTTGCAAAGAGCAGCAGCACTTTTGTCAGGGTAGATGCTAGGATACTGTATTCCCACCTGAACACTGCAGTTGCTTTTGGCCTCATCCAGGATCAACAAGCAACTCCAACAAACACATCAAATTAACTGTATGTCTAGGAATTAACTTCCTGTCTTGCATCAGAGGTCAGTCAACTCTTCTCTCCACCACAAAGGAAAACACAGTACATTTTGGTACAGCAGCACATTTAGCTCTTCCTCCCATCATCCATGGCACCACGGCACTGGATTCGTGCCCAGAATGCCCCAAAGATAGACAAAATTTAGAAATAGACAAGACCAGGTGCTTTCAATCGACACTCAGATCCTGTCAATGACCAGTTATGTGCAATCTGCATTTTAGAGGTGTAGATGGGGTTCAGAAGATCAAAGGGGGGTGTTAATTTTGTTCATGTTCTCCCCGTCTTTTGGGCTAAAAAAATACAAAAGTCTCAAGCTTTTTATGATTTTTCCATATCAGAAGCTCCTGCCTAAGGGAAGAGAAGAGGATGGAGGAAGAGCAACTATATCTAAAAAACTGGAACCATGAAGGTTGCATTTCATAACAAAATTATGTTAAGTGATAGCAACAAGTTTACTTTCCAGTGGAAAAAAAATGCAGAGCATCACTTGAAAACAAAAATTATAAATTGATGAGATTATGCAGTAATATGCAGATATAACCTGTATTTCATTATTCTGCACAACATCCACTTCATCTGATTAAATGAATAAATGAGGTCCTCATGTCATACTAGAGGCATTACCCCACTTTTGTTTACAACATCTTTCTAGCCTTTAACCACAGCACACGCAGCACAGCTGGCTCAACATTTCAACCCAACATGCAAAAGAAGTTAAGATAGGGGAAGTGATTCTAAAAAAATCCACAGGAAAAAAATCTTGCTTCACTTACCTAAGCAAAGCTGTCATTAGAGAGTTTTCCAGTAATAAAATCCAAGGAAAAAAAAGCCTGAAAAAAACATAGAACAAGGCAAAGTTTTAGTACATAGGATATTACTCTCACTCTTTTTTTTTTCTTGGGAATTGGAAAAGTCAGTGATTTAAAGAAAAAGTAACTTCACTCCATTAGTTGCCTTTCTGATAGTTATTTGTAACAAAAAGCTCCTCCTCAGACAGCCCATGCATCAGAAACAATAGGGCAGATTTTTCACTGCTGCTGCCAGCATTATACCAGTGCAATTCCCCAAATGTCAATCACGTCGGGCTGCAATAAAACTAGTGTTATCCAGCAGATAAAACTAGTGTTATCCAGCAGACGAGTCAGGCCTAAGGCAATTAGCTAAGCTGCCCCATTTAGATTTCCAGTCATCTCTCCCTCCCACTGAGCTGGATTATCTAAAAGTTTGGACCACGTTGTGGGGTGGGAATCAAGGAGTCACCCATGTTCACACACAGAGTAAGGCTGAAGGTGGCCAGAAACAAAAATGCTGCTTATAAAAGATATACCCTAACCATCCCAAAGCTAATTGCAAAAGACTGAGGAAGAACAACACACAGCACGATTAAGAAATCTGGGAAATACAAGACCTCATTATAGGCATAAACATCCAAAGCAAAACACAAGTTCTGGCAAAAATGGCATGTGGCCATGACAGGTTTCACCACAATCACTGCTACCAAAAAACCCAAAAGCTTGTTGAGACTCATGAATGCAGACTGGAAGGAAAAAAAAAAAAAAAAAGAAGCCACACACCCAAACTAACTGAATATGGATGACTGCAAGCCTCCAAATCAAAGAGGGAGTTGACCACTGTTTAGGAGGAAGAAATCATTGCTTGTTCCAAGATTAAAAACTTATAATTCTGGCCCCAGCTGAAGCACTATCATTCACTAATCTGCTGCAATTTAGTCGGGCTGATCCCCCGCTCAGACAGACGGGGCATTATCAAAAGTTCTTCCATTCATTTCGCTTCCTGTGAGGCAGTGAAAGCCCCTTTTATACCCTCCTCCAGAGGCTGCTAAAGGCAGGGAAGACTTTCTGATAGAGAAGATAAGGTAGTTGGATTTATTCATGAGAGGAGGAAGGGAAGTTGTACAGGCTGATTACAGCTGCTCCAAAGCTGAAAACTAGAGGTTTGGAGAAGGGAGGTGGAAGATGATGGATTTCTTATTAAATAAGCATTATACCACTACCATTATTGTTAGAAGTAGCATTAACTCTCCTGAGACTTAATTACAAAATTGAGATTTTACTCTGAACTTGGCATCATCAAATATGCACATGTGGTTAAATAATTCAAAAATATATGAACGAGGTAGAACGCAGTATTTTTAGGAGACTGAGTAAATAATTTTGTAAAAAATAGAATACCTAAGACCAAAGGATAAACTAGGCAGAGTCAGAGGGAAGACACTAGAAATGGTCTCCAGATTGAGACTGTTCACATGTAATTTTCAGGGTCAGATCTTGTTCTTATTGTCGACATGAGCACTCTCAGACTTCAAGGGGGTAGGATGGTGCTTTCCACATTACTTAACATGTGTCAGCAATTTTGAACAGTTGCTTTGCACATTCTTAGAGCAAACCAAGCAAAACCTCACCAGGAAGAGCCCAGAAAAGTACTTGGCGGATGAAAAGCTGCCTGGAAACTCTATCAAGTCTCTGAAAAACATTCCCCCATTAATGTTCAAACAATCTGGTATAGTTAGAATAGTTTTTAAATGCAACAAGATGGAAATGCAAACAAAAACACATTTCTCAAGTTAAAAGAGGTCGAGCCAAAGCAGCAAAGCTCTACCAGAAGTTAGGGCTAACAATGATGGTTACAGGGGTAAACCCTGCCTCTTCCTTCCCTCTTCCCAGACTATTCTTCTCCAAATGAAGGAGCAAAATAAACAAGAATCAAAATACCCACAGCAGAAAATCACAAGCAGCTTTAAAAGAAAAAATAACTCAGCTATACCTCATCATTATTCCATCCAATCCAAATACACATCAAGTCTTCAACTGTTTTCCCCTCTGACAACACTAAATGAGATAAATACAAGAGAAAATTATAAATTTTTTTAATATACTATTATGTGAGTGGGAAAACTTAAAGACACCAGTTTGAATTAGATCAGGATGGAGTGTAAATCTCTGCTGGGAAGAAAGAGGGAATAACCAAATCTAGAATAGCATGAACACCCAACAGAGATGGTTCACAGGCCACCACAGGGAGGGTGAAGTATCAGTGGTACCTATGCAAATGGGGACAAGGCTGACAAATGAACTCTTGCCTAGCAGAATACTCATATGCAATCAAACAGCATCAAGCCACAACAAAATCCAGAGCTTATTTTGATCCACCTCCTCCTTTGGGTTATTTTATATACACTAGACAAAACTTGAGCACAAATTGTACAGTTTGGCCAGGGGTCACATTATTTCTTCTCAGTGATCAAAGAATCAGGGAATGAGGAGACAGCAGCCTCTTTCTATTCTCACCCCAGCTGCATCTCTGCAGACACATCCACTTCAGGCAAAGCTCAGCTGGCACCCCCTCTCCCCACTTTGTGCTCCAGTGGGATCTTGCCTGTTGTAACCACCAACTTCAATCATAAACTACAGCAAACTCTGAAAATGCTCAGATTTAGTGGGTACCTCAGAAAAAGCTGCCAAGTCTCAGATTCCTCCCATAACAAATAAGGCAATATTGCTCCCCTATCTTCACAGACACTTTGCAACACAAATCTGAAGGGACAACAAACTGTTATAAATCTCCAAGGCACAAAAGCATTTTACATGTTAATTTGCAGTTTCACACTTTGAATAAGGCCAAATTTATCAAAGCACAAAGGGTGTTTCCTACAGTGGGAATGTCATAATCGGATGACAAGAGAGCCTGCTTGTTCTGCATGTTTGGTAAGATTGTTGGCTCTTTCTCATCACAAAACAAATCTTGTTACACCAACATTTAATTAAAAACAAGCGAAAGTCCACTCAAGATTTCCCACTTGTTTTCACGTCCAAGGAACCCACTGAAACAAGTTAGAGCTGATACTTCATCTCAAGGAAATGAAGAGGCAGGAAGGAGATTTTCCTTGGTCTTTTCAGCTTAGCAAAGACCCAACTGCAGCAATGTTACAACTGATGCAAAGGAGTCAGACCAAGTCTGAGCACTCTTCCCACTCAAGCACAGACTACAGAACACCACAACCAGAGGCCCAGCCCACTGGTACAGTGCTGGACACAACTCATTTTGTTCAGTGAAAATATGACTCTACACATGACAATTTCAGGAAAGCAAAAAACAAGAACAAATTTACTTGGCTCCTGCAAAGTCAAAGCTGGTTGTTGTGATGGTGCCAGGGTTTGGAGGTCGGTTTGGGTTTTTCTAATGACCCCAAAACCTAAAAGTTCCTACTTCTACAGACCAACTTATGTTTCTCATACCCTGGGTATGGATATACAGCTGCCCAGTTTCTACCATCTGTACTGTCAGTAGTTACACTTGGACTAGCTGTGACTGAAGGCAATGGAAGATTTCAATAGTAGTTTCATTGTCACACAAGCCTGCAATTCCAGCTTTCTGCACACATTGCAAGGGGCATGTGGCATTACCACTGGCTGCAGCAGAGTTCAGAAAGAAAAATCAGGAAAGAAATCCAAAATTCAGAGGGCAAACCCTGCACATGGAAATCAGGATTTGTAAACTCATGACGCACTGCAAGAGGAAGGATTTTCCATCTCATCTCCAAGCACACACTGCAGTGCCAGGAAGGTTAGAGGACTGCCAGAGCATGCACAGGAGGAGGTTTGTCTGCAAACAGAATAAACAGCCTTGACTAAATTCTTGTAACCAATTAAGCAACAATTCTTGACTGAGAAAACAGCATCCTGCCTAATCCTCAACTCCTGCTTCTTGAGCTGGCTTCTTGAGATTTTTAAGTCTTCCATTTTTCTTCAGAAGCAGAAGGCAAATGGATGCCAGTTCTGCAGACATCCTGGTTGCAAGGCTTTCATTTGCCTTTTAAAGACCATCAGTACTCAGAAGTGACTTAACACTAATGAGCTTTCACCAGCAAGTCTGCAAACATTAATACATGCGAGTAGGCATGCTAAATCCACTCAAATTACCTATCTGCAAGGCTCTCCGCCAGCCTGGACTGGACTTCAAGCCAAGGAACGATGAAACCTGGAAGGTAACTACGGATTTTCTCTCATCTGCATCCCTTTGTTAAGTTACTCAGTGATGCTAAGCAGATGCATTTTGAATGTGCTGGTTCATCTCATGTAAAGGGGTGAGAAAAGGAAAAAGAGTCAAAATAGTACTTATCTGGAAAAAAGGCAAATATTTTAAACTAAGTACTGCTACTGTTTGTAGAATGGCCTGTAAGAGTGATATAGCTGAAATTCCTTTAAATACATGTGTTCAGTTTTTGAACTGCAAACAAGTCAATCTGACAAACCAGCTCAGTTAGGATTGCTCCAACAAAGCCAAGGGTCTCGCCCCCCACCCTTTTCCTATGTAAGCCAGCACAAGTTTCTGGCATAGGCACTGGTGTGTGAGATTTTAACATTCCCTTTTCCATAAACAGTCATACATCAAGCTCTAAAAATTTGCTTCACAGAAACATTTGCACTAGTAAAACTCAATTATTCTAATATTTGTATGACACATGCAGGAGGGGTACATAAAAAGGTTATGGTGAGCTCATTTAAGAATTTAAACAAGAACTTGATAAAAAGGTTTTGAATTATTCACTCAGCTCAACTATTAAATCAGGCTTCCAAAGGAGTCTTTAAACAACAGCCCAGAAGACGCTGTATTTATAACAAAAAGGCAGCACTGAAGCCATCACACTGTCTCACAGCACAAACCATTCATAATTACACTGTAAATGCACACAGGCACAGTATCGTGCCTTGGTCACAATCCTGCCAGATTAACTGGACACTTTAAACATTTATACAAATATTCCTGTCTGGAGAGCCAGCACCACTTCTGTCTAAATATCTTAAGTGCTGCCTTTTAGGCTAAGAAAGAGCAATTTCTTCAAGAACATCCAAAGCTGAAACACTCAGGAACAGTACTAAGCAAGACAGAGACAATCTTTGACAAGTATTTATTTACTTTTATATCAGTCCATTTGGGCTGGCACCAAGTATTTTGCTATGCCCCTCAAAGCTTCACAACCAGTATCAAGAGAAGACAATCACCATGCATCTCAGTTACAAACTTCCATGCTAAGTTTACACACAGCACAACAATTTTCTCAATACTTCTGTTCACACACACACCAAACTTTTTTTCCAAACCTCAGGGCCCACTTGAAATAATGGCCATCTCTAGAGGGAGGAAAAACAGAGGGCTTGGAAGAGATAACATGAGTGCTGCTTTGCTTCTCTGGTGCACACATCCTCTCACCACCTGCTTCCTTTCTCCCCATCCCTTTTTTCCCACCTCGCAGGCTGCTCTTAGTAGTTCAGCTCCATGAACATGAGCCAAGATTTCCTCTCAAAATAACTACTCCAAGACCATTTCAACTATGAGCATCACCCTCAGAAACATTCCCTTTTGCATATCATCTTCTCTGCTTCACCAGTCTGTTCCCAAATGAACACATGGGCTGGTGATACAAGGTCATGAAGCTGTGGAAAAAAAAGCAGGATACCCTCCCACTGCATCAGCCATGCTCCCAGAGCAAGGGCAGATGAGTCAGTCTCCCAATATAGTTGGTTTCAGGCATTTCTGGCAGCATTATTTAATGACAGTATTTAATTTCCTTCAGCCATCTCATTGAGACAGCTCAAGTGAAGTATTAATGAAGTGCTTGAACACTCACTGTCTGGAGGAGACACGGGGTGTCACCTAACCAGCTGCTCAAGATTCACACTTAGCTGCTCTGGTCATCAACAGAGCCAAAAAAAGGATTTTTGCATCAAATGAGCTAAGGAAAGATTTGGGTGTGAGAAGCATGAGGCAAAACTACCACAGTAACAAATACCACTGAGCCCTGAGCAGAACCAGCAGCACAGCAATCTAAGACAACTATAATCCATTAAAAACAAATAAAAATCTAAGAGTATCTTGCCATTTCTGAAGAAAGCGGGATTTGGATGGTTTTGTTTTGCTGTTACAAAGCCAAGCCATTGTAGCAGTGCCATCAGTAACACATCTCCTGAAACTTTTTTAGGTTTTTCAACCCTTTGAATTCAAATCTGCTGATGTACTCTCCTTCAAACCTTCATCCCATCTCCCCACTCACATGTTCTTAGAAATCTATTTGAGGCACTGGTTTTGCTGGCTATAGGTAAGGCTCAACACCTGCACCACTGCAGATGTAATTATGGCAAAATACCATGGCTATTTGCAGACTTCCTGTTCATCAAATAATATTAGTGTACCTTTGCCTTGAGCAATTATTTACAGAGCTGGAAATCCTGAAGCAACACTAGAGATCACAGAAGCATTCTGCTGTCCACCCCTCCATTATGCAATGATGCTTTGTGTTAGCTTTTGGAAGTACTCAGAGGGGAAAATAAAATCATCAGAATAATTCTTCATAAATCTGTCCCATGAAAAGGAGAGGAAAAAAACATAATTCAGTTAAAACTCTGCATTAGCTTACTCCAGTTGAGACTGGGAGGCATTTTACACTTCAGCTGGATTGGCAGCTCAAATTCAACTTCAGGCTCCAACGCAAGCTTTAAATCAAATTCCTCAGCAGAGTAAAACCCTTATTAGCCTGTCTTCACTGTAATTTTAATCTTACTTAATTCTGAGTATGTAATTTATGTTAAGAATAACCCACTTTTTTTTTCAGAACGGGATATACTGCGTGCAGAATTAGTCCCTGGCTAGCACAGTTAGGGTTTCCCTTAAAGAAATAATTTTTCACATACTGACTGCAAAAAAACACTGAAAGCTTTAAAAAAAAAGAAAAAAAGTTTTCATAAATGCGTCACAGATGGCTGTATTAATTCACCTAATATATCCCTAAACCATCAAAACCTGGCCATACAGCCTCACCTCAAACCAATGTTGTGTGCTAGAAAGATATTTGGTCTATTTAAAAACTGACACTTCTTTTTCACCACTCAGACAAGGGGTGAGAGAGGGGAGAAAAAAATTGGTATTCCTACATCTAAAAAGGAACAACAGCACCCCTTTTCTTCTCCCATCCATCCTTCCCAATTTATGATTAAAAAATAAAAAAAATTAAAAATCACCAGGAAAATATCCTGTAAGGACAAACATCTCAATTTCATATTTCATTAAGAGGACAAAATTAGTAATAACTTCTCTAGCTGAAATGAAAACAAATTCAAAGCAGTGTCTGAAATTAACAAAGTAAGTTTTAGAATCCAAACTGTCAATAAACCTGATCCACAGCACCCACCCATACCAACACAAGAAGTATTTACATCCTGTAGCCAACCTAAAGCTCAGAAGCCCCAGTTACTATCTCTCCCAATCACAAAACATTCACCACGTATTTCCTGCATTATTTGCAGTTACTCAGGTTTTGGAGGTTTTTTTGCATTTTTTTTATGATCACAAAGTAAAAACCTAGTAAGATCTCCCACTCAAGCTCAGAGGAAAATCTGAGTGAATTACCAGGGTGGTTTCCCATCCTCCTTCTGCACTTGCTGCTGCAGTTTTGTATTGTCCCCTTGCCTCCCACTCCTCTTTAAGAAGTAAAAAAATAGTTCAACCCCTATCACCTACCCCCATGCCTGCAAACCAATAAATCTTTTTTAGTGAACCTTACACCCTGGCACAGCCTATTTGTATAATGTGAATAGGAGGGACAGGGAATAGTTAAGCATTTGCCAAGTGAGTGATTTGAGAGTGAAATGCAAGAGATGCACACACGAGAGGAGCTGGACTGTGCCAAGAGCACGAGCTCAGGTCTGTCCCATGTCACAGGCTGGCATCAGAACACCAGAAATCTGAATGACTTGTGTTAAAATACTCACTGTGGGGGAAAAAATCCTCACTCCCTTTACCCTCTAGATTTTCCTCCATTTTGTGTGGTGCAGAGCTAAGGAGAGGGTTTGCAGGACTTTGCAGCACGTTCTGCAGCACTGTGCTGGAAGCAGGAGCTGTGTGAGGGAAGGGAACAAGAGAGGCCCTGGACAGATGTTTCCATTCACCAACGCTGCCAAGGAGCAGGGAATGCTGAGTTCACTACCTTGGTGTTATTTACATTTCACAACATCCAGCAATAACCATGCCACGAGCAGTTTAGGAAAGGCAAAAACCATGCAGCCAAGGAGTTTTATCATCATCTTCATTAAAAGGGTGAAAATTAAACTTTTTTTATTCCAGTTCTCAAACTTCATCTGGATTCATTTTGCCAATGCAACAGGACACAGGTATCCCAAGCCTCATCCACTTTAATTATATAATCATCCACTGAGATAATTATCAGCCATTGTCCTTTTGCATACATGATTGCTTCTGGGGTATCAGAGATGGTTAATTGAACCACCTGCATTTTCTTTCCATTTTCTAAAACTAAACTGATTTTTGATCTAGCAGAGAGGAAAGCTTCTCCTTCATGAACTGTGCCACAAACCAAAGGCTCCAAAGACCAAACCTGAAAATATCCTTGGTGGAAGGGTGCATTTCAGAGGCATTTATCCAAACCTCAGTCCTGAGACCCAACATGTTTGATAACGAGCTGCCAGATCCAGTTTGGCAACTGGAACAGCTACTCCAGGTGCTGGCCCATCCACCTGAACACAGAGGAGTGCTAGACATGGTCCACATGCAGCAATGTGCTCTGCATGTCCCAAGGTGCTCCCTGCAGCAAATGATAGGAAGGGTGATGGGGGAAATAGTTTTCACACCGTATTATGATCCTCCAAGTCCTTTCTGAGCCAACAGCAGAGGGACAGAGAAAATAAAAAGGCCAGTATTACCCATTTCTATAAATGTCAGTACTTTCTGGAGCTTTCGAAGGGGTTCTGTATCTCAGCAGAGACACTGTATCGTGTTTCTCAGAGTTTCGTGCTGGTGAACACTGCCCAGACAGGGCAACTTTACTGGGAGCGAGTGCAAGGCTCCCCTCCTGCCGCTGCCACAACGGGACACCTTCCTTCCCAAAGTAAACCAGACACTAATGCTATTTATGGATCTGCTGCAGAAGCAGACAGGCCTCCCAGCCACTATTCATCAACGTGCAAATAGGTTTTATCCATGGCAGGCAGAAGAGATTTGAAAGAAAACGTTCAGAAGTTCTGTCTTATTTTTTGAAAGAAATAAATATCTGAAGATTAGTTGTAAATTCAACACAGAACAGTAACACCTGCAAATAAAGGCTGATCACAGATTCCATGGAGAACACTTTATTTTTTTAAAACTTGGCGATTTCAAATTAGTTCCCAAAGGATTACTAAAGGAAAGCAAACATCCGTGGAAAAGGCAGCCAGTTGATGTAGCAAGGGACAGATCCCCTAAAGAACTTCAGCTCCATCAGTCCTCCATAGCCAGAAGAAAGGCAGGGAATATAACTCTGAAATCTTCCTTACTTTGCAGAAAAAAAAAGCACTACATCAGTTTCCAGAGACACATAGATGAACAACACTCACCAGCACTACTTTTAAACATTAACACAGCAAACTCCACCGACTTGTCTTCCTATGTCTTTGGGGTTTCAGTGGGAACTACAGCTTTGTTCTTACAAGCATTTTTCATGGAAGCACCTTTGCATTTAAAATGTCAACTGTAAATGCATCTGCTATTCAGATAAAGCACCCACAAGCATTTAATTTCATATGCAACAAGTTTTACAAAGCTCTCAAAGAGCCCAAGGACATTTGGAAGGATAGATGCAAGTTCAGAATGAGTCTTAGCATATCATCAACCAAAAAAAATCTATTCTTAGATATCTCCCTTTGGTGATTGCTATAATCTTCCTTTTTTTTCCTCCTACTCCTTTGAGAAAGTAAGTTGTTTGGTTATTCGGAAAAAAAAATGGAAGAACCTGTTTTGCAAGGCACACAAACAAAGCACTATCTTCCAAAAAAAGAAAAGCTCATTCAAAAGTATGTAAATATTAGGGCTGGTAACATAAACAATAAAACCACAGGAAACACAAGAAATTAAGAATAGATCAGGACTCATTCAATTTCCTGGCTGCTGGATATATAAGCGCTTTCCTGGGTTGGATGTATGAGACAAAATTTATTTCTAAACAGCAGACATTAGGGAGTTAACAGAGATAATTTAAAAAGGCAAAGACAAGTGTGTTCTGATCCTGGCTCTGCTCCTTGGCAGGACACAGACACTGACCAAGGCAGCTACACCCAGAACGTGGCACATCAAGCACAGGGGTTCAGCATCCTGCACTAAGCAGTGAATTCAAGTTTGCTTTAGTCACAGAGAAGGCAAAAACCAGAATTACTCCTGTCTCATCACAGGATGCTGCTGAGTGCCCAGTGCACACCAAAAGGCTGCTCTTCAGCAAGGGACAAAGCTGAGCACGAAGCAGAGGTGACAATCAGTTCCCAACGTGCAGGGTGGTCCCTGCCATCTCCACCCTGCAACTCTCCCCGGCTGGGAGGCACACTCAGAGCTTGACCCTGCATTCCAGCTCGGGTGTATTCCCAAATTGCTCACTGCTGCTAGGCTTTCATCTAGCAGCATCCCAACAGTTCTTTCTCTCCTCTCCATCATGGGCATTTTTTTTTTCCCCAACCAGACAGAGGCAACAAGGTCTCAAGTAGACAGGGTTGTACATCTCTTGTGTGGGAATTTAAAATGCTTTTCTGCCAACAATCACAGCCACATTAACACAACCACACTGCAACAGCTCCTACTCCTCAGTCAACTTCCACTAAATGTTAAACCAAGTCTCCATCCCCAACGTATCCAGTGGCTCAGACTCAGACTTATCTAAGAATCAAAAAAAAACCTGCAAGGAAACAATTTATTTCCTTCACTGAAAACACCAAGTGATGTACTCATCCAAAGAAAAACTTCAACAAGACTTAGAGCACATTTCCTCCAAAATGGCCTAAGTTTCTCTTAGCGGTCAGATATCACAAGCCCAAGGCATTAATACACACAGGTATTTATGCAAATGGCATTATTCTTTTTTAAATAATATCAGTAGCACTGATTAGACTAGATTTTTAGTAAAAATTGGCAAAGATTTTACAAATTAGTTCTGGGGAGGGAGAGAGGTGGGAAAATCAGGACTCCTCTAAGCAGAGTATTAAAAAGCTTGATAGGTTTATAGTCACTTGATACATTTTATCACAATGGCCAATCTTCTTATATAATGCAGTTGTACAGTAACTGACTGTCATTTATCTGTCATCTCACAGTATAAACTGATATCACAGAGGGGATGGGACCTGCAAATAATCCAGGAAAGAAAGGGTAAAAAGCAAACTCATGTTTTGTAGCTTCAGGAAGATGTATACATTTTCAAGCACTTTCCTAGCCATAGGTCTTCCATCTTCCTCAAATAATTTTGAATTTTCATTTCAAAACTTGCTCTCCACATACTCAAGTGTTTTCTCTGCCTGCCATAAGGTGCTGCTGGGATAGGATCTCTTATTAGTCTCAAAGAACCCGATGACTTCTGAACTTTGAGATTATAAAGCAAGAAAGTTACTGAACACTCACATGCAAGTCGATTGGCTAAGAAAAAGTAGCACAAAGTCCTGCCAAAATCCTAGCTAATCTGATAAAGGAAAAGCCAGGGAGGTCTAAGCACTAAACCCCGCAGTTTAAGTAGAGCCAATTCCAGCTGCAGAAGGGAGCACATCACACTCAGCAGAGCACCTCTCCTTCTGAAATGCCATCTGAAAATACAGCATTTTACCACCTTACTGCCCATAGGTAAATTGCAAAACTCCCAGGCACTGAAAAAAAAAATGTATGGGATGACAGGTAAATTTCATACCAACAACAAACACCACTTGAAACTTACCCATAACAAACTCAACTTGAAACTGACTGGAAGGAGGGAGAAAGAAATTTACAAGACCTAGGAGAAACGAAGCCAGTTAGCACTTAAGAACTTCTTTAATTCTCCCATTTTCAATGCACTTCACAAAAAAAAATAATCCTCTTAACATCCATACAAACATATTTATTATCCACAGTAGTAACTTGCAAGCTCTTCATGCAATGGTCTAATTCTTTTTCTAGCTTAATACACTGCCCATGAAAACAAGGATCAAAGCCCTGTTTTAACAGTGGGACTGCTCTCAAGAAACCAGCTCCTATCATCCCACTCCCATCAGCATTTTACACAGGGACAAGAAAGGCACACACTCAAGAAAATACTTATATAAGCTACTTAAAAGCATTTTATGCTAGTTAAGTGCTCAGATCTCAGTCTCCATGCTACACGCAAACTCTTCTTCAGGCTACATAACCAAAAGACTCTTCCAAAATTAATTAGTAGCTCTGGCCAGGGTGGAAAATCAGCTCCAAATTTTGGAGACTCTCAAGCCCCCACTGCACAAATGGATTCACACTCCTGTGCCCAACTCAGCAGGAGCCACCAGCACTCAAATGCAGCCACACAGTGGGTACCAGCATAACCCCCAGCATCCTCCCACAATGGGTCTGAGGACAAATGTGTATTTTCCTGTTGGCATCTGCACCACAATAGAGAAAAACCTACAGTTAACAAACATGTGCAGCAACCTTTCGCCTTGAATCACACAAAAGCGTAAAGAGACACCTGGACCTTGTGAAATGAATGTTTATTACACAAGGCCTTCTTTTATGACAGTACATATAAAAAGGGTTTAGTCTTTATTTCTATACCCAGCTGAGACAACCTACTTTCTCTGCAGCTGCTAGGAGAAGAGAAACTATAAACATTTACATTTAATGTAACAAAAGGTTTGCTCACCACCTCTTGTGTTCCACTGTGCTCTTCGACAATGATCACTCATCATAAAAATGGGTGGAGTGGCTGCAAAACATTCAGCGATGGAAAAACTGACTCCCATGCTCAAGAGAGGTTCCTGCACAGGCTGAAAACCCCACTGCAATGGAGTGTTGTCATTACTCCCAGGATGGGAAATCTTTGGGCTACGGATGCAAACACATCTGCTACACAGCACGTGAAGCAGCCTGTTTTACTTTATCTCAGAATCACCCTCTGCACCAACTCAAAGACCTTCAGATCACACTACAGAAACTGTTTTAATCTAGGCCACACATAAACTCAATCAGCTCCAGTTTGGTTTTAAACAATTAAAAACCAGCACTCCCAAGCACAAAGTGCAGACTTGAAGATGTCCAGTGCCCTCAGCACTGCAGCCTCGCTGCTGCAGTGAAAGATTTATGGTAACAGGGAACAAAACAACAGAATTCATCACGTAACACCAGAGGTACATCACGTAAACCTCACTCCTTGGCTGACTCACTAAGTGATATTAACTGAAAGAAAAAAAAAAAAGGCAAGTCCCAGTTTTGTTGCCATCTTATTTGTGGGTTCAGCAATTAGGAAGCTTGCTGTGCACAAGCTCATGAGCCAAAAGAAATTAGTCTGTATAAGAGGCAAATATGGCCATCCTGTCCTCCCCTTCCCCCCAAAATAAATCACTTCCCCCCTTCCTTTAACACCTGCTTCCTCCATCCAAGCATTCATTGTCCCACTGCTATTATGGGACCAAAGGCTTAAGCATCCCAGAGGAAACTCAGGAGGGAAAACAGCATGTGTAAAGTGACCAAGACTCATTCCCTTCAGCAATCTCACTCCCACCATTCCTAATTTTCCCTCTTTTCCTATTGACAGCAAGTTTCAAGAGTTGGCAGGGTGTTGATAGCCACACGTGCTGGGAAGCTGAGTGCAACACACATCCTGGTATTGAACCCCACTGTGCCCACAGTCACTGGTGTGGACCTTCCTTGCCCTCCC
The DNA here is from genome assembly GCF_014805655.1 of Passer montanus. NCBI lineage: Eukaryota > Metazoa > Chordata > Aves > Passeriformes > Passeridae > Passer > Passer montanus. The sequence continues at coordinate 11,765,662 of NW_024369929.1, forward strand.
ACCTCTCCAAGAACCCAGAACCAACACCACAGGGCAGGAAACAAGGGAAGGCAACCCACGGCCTGACCCAGTACAGCTTTTTGTGTTGTTAACCTGAAGGGAGAGACTTCACACAAGCAGCCACTCTGTGCATCCCTAAAAAGCGGCAGAAGCAGAGCAACATCAGGCGCATGGCAGAAGAAGCATCCACAGCATCAACCTCCACCAGGCAGTTTTTACCTGCTGTGCACACTCCCACTTCAGTCTTCCCTGCACTGGAAACAGGGATACCTGCAAGAACAGATGACTCACTCACCAGCATCCATGTGTGAATCACAGGAGATGCGTTAACCCAAGAGCAAGAACAGGTGAGTCAGCAGTTTGAGTCTGAAGACTCCGATTTAGAGCAACTGCTCCGTGCCAGAATCTGTGTTTCTAATGGTTTTACTAAGTGCAGCATTCAGACTTACAGAACAGTTACACCACTGAGGGCAGACACACACTGGGAAAAAGATTTACTTTCCCAAGTAACTTTGCCAGAAACCTCAGATACGGTTTAGATGAAGATACAAATATGTCACAGATTTTAGCATAACTTGCTGCTCCAGTTTGCATTAGTCATGGGTGACTAATAAAAAGCACAGAGGACTCAAAGATGACACATGGAGCACTTTCTCTCCACATAAAGTTTTGATCATCCTCATCATCATGAAATGACCTTTAAAATGACCACCTTAAAACATGCTCACAGAGAAAAAAGTTTCACCAAAATTCAGCCTCATTTCTAAATGAATAATTGGTCGCTTATTTTCTTTTCCCTTGCTCTCAGAAATAAAACCTGAAGGAGATGCTACAGAAGAAAAATCCTTAAATCCTTCCTTTTACAGTGGATCAGGCTAATCTCAGCGGTGCTGCCACATTGTAAATAACATCTCACATTAAAAAACAATTTGGGGAGATCTCTCACCATGTATTTTGCAAATGTAACATTAAAGTAAAAACAGTTCAGCAACGAGGCTAACGGGAAAGTTAGATCAGCCACCTGAAAGTAGTCAAAAAAATACAAAAAGAGACTAGAAGCAGTCAGAAGTTGTGGCAAATGTTGCATAGTCTACTAGAAAAATTCACAAGTGCTTGAAACAAAGCCATAATGGATCAGTTTCTACCTGTGCTCATACATTTTAAATATCATCTCAGAAGAACAGTTCCACAGGATCCTATGAGCAATCAGTCTCCACCCCACGATTTTCAAGGAAATCAAAAGGTGAGCACTTGAAAGGATCAAACCTACAAAAAAACTCTGACAGCTCAGTTGCCACATTGACTGAACAAAATACTATGACCAGTTTTGGCGAGACAAGAGCAGCCAAACAGGAGAATTACTTATTATGAACAACTTATGGAATCACAAAAACAAAAACAAAACAACAAAAAAAATTTTACTGAAGAGATTGGATCATTCTGAATATAAAAGCGAATTCACAGTCTTTATAAGCGGAAAGAGATTCAAGAAAAAAATCCAGGTGGTCCAGGAGAATTAACTTTGTCAAGAAAACCTGCAGAATTACAAGTTCACTGGTGAAGAAGCACCACTCTGGATTCTGCAGCCAAGGCCACGGTCAAGGTCCTCCACCCACCGTGGAAGCCCCTAAGGCCCACACTGCCAGCAGACCTCGCCCACAGGCAACAAACCCAACCTCACAACCAAAACATGCTTGGAATATACTGTATTTCAAGCCCTCAACACAAGTGCTGTAGAAGATGCTGATATTAGTTTCAGGGCTAATTTTTCCTTATGTTTTCTCCAAGCCTAGATTAAATATTTGAGCACTTGGACTGTGAGAACTTCATTGCTATGCCAACAAAAAAATTAACCTTTTTCTCATGCATATTACAAAACGCCCAATAAACTCTTCAGCATTAGATTTGTCAGTTTCTTCTCAATATATATAGTCTTATTAGAGTGCCTGACCATGTCACAACATGTGATCCATTAGAGCTACAACAGAACTAAAGCTTACTTTTTCCAAGGTATCACACTTTGTACTTTTTAAGGACTGCTGACTACATAAAAATATTTGTAATTGCACTTTCTTCCCCTGTTCCTCAATAACATAGCAACCTATCTAAAATGATTATAAAGAAAATTTTAAAAAACATTATTGAAATGGCAGAACTTATTTTGCATGGATTTCTCTTTGCTCTTGAACTGCTGTCTTACAGAACTTAAAAATTAAACACTTTGACTTTTAGCTAACTGGCTTATCTCAGAAACATCTATCTCCCATGCCGTCTTCACATGCTATAAAAAAGGGATGGGCACCACAGTCAAATGCCTTCTTTGCAAATGGAAAAGCATTTCCAAGAGTTTAGGTCTCTCCTGGTGGAAGCTTCCAACCCCCTGCCACAGCAGCTGCTTTTCTTAACACAAAGGAACATGTGTCAGGTAACTGATGCAGGTACAGAATGAACTTTTTTTCCTTAACTGACACAAGATATGAACTGTATACACAAAAAAACAACAACATATTCTTATCTGGGGTCCATTTCCCAGTCTGGTTTGCTGAACAGACCCAAAAAGCCCTAGCATGGCCCAGCTGGGGAACTGGAAGAGGCTGCTTATGCTACACCAACACACAAAGAGAAGAGATGACAAAACTGCAGTTCAAGTTTAGCACGATACTGAAACTTTTACCTACTGCATGTCTCCACCAGCTGTCTGGAGAAGGACAATAAACTCTTTACAGGATTTGTGGCGTCACAGCTTATTTGTCATGCAGACATTACGAGGGGAGTCACCCTGTTTCCCTGACAAAGCACTATAAATATATAAAGGTATATCATTCTGAAAAAGATCTGTATAGCTTCACTGCAGCAACAAGTTCCCAGCATAGCTGCTTTTCCTGGAGCGCTGCCGTCATATTTTCTTATCAGTAACTGAAGTAACTAACCAGCTAACTCCCAGTGATGGGCTTTGCCTTCTAGATCTGCATAAAGGTCATTTGCAAAGGGAAAAAGGCAGGCTTGATAAATAAATAAATAAAAAGAAACCATTGTGCCACATCCACGGCTTTGTTTCCAAAAGCCACGAAGAAGTGCAATGCCAGGCTGAAGTGTCTGACTATTCAGTAAGTACAAGGAGTGGCCGATTCCCTCCCCACAGGGAGATTGTTGACAGCTGTTTTAGAAGAGGAAAAAAAAAGTAAAGCATGACTAAGCTATTCATAAAAATCACATTATATCCAACACCCTAAAAACAAGTTTTGTTCCTGGATGTGACTGAGCAGGTGGTACATACCAGCCCTAACCAGGCTCCCACCTGGATTATATCCCCTGTGGCAAACCCCAGGGCAACAAACAAGGACTCTACACCAGAGCTATCAGCTGCTTCAGGACGTCACTCCTTACCTTTATCTGTCCTACAGGTGATCAATGCAAGCAAGCACATGAGCACTTGGCACCAAAGAGCACTCCGTAATCACAAGGTGCAGGCTGCAAGGTGTTTTCCTCCCCAGCTTTCCACATCCAGCCTCTCATGTGCCTGCAAATAGGAGTTATCCTCCAGTTGGAAACCACGCCAACTGCCAACTCCCTTTGCAGGAGACTGGTAAAACATGGGGCCACAATCACGCAGGGAGGCCATATCATGCCTTTATGGCCTCCTGGACCTCCTGAGCCTTCTCCTCAAGTTTTTAACTTCGTAGCACTGCCTTCCACCAGCAGAAGCAAGCCAAAACCAAACAGCTCCTCCCTACCAATCAGCTGTGTGATTTAGCTGACTTCAGGCTATTTATTGCCTGTGTGGGGAACCCCTATAGAAATAGCATCTAATAGCACTCAAGTAGATTGCAGAGATAACCAGCTACAGCAATAAGCAGAAAAGCTTCCAAGCTGCTTCAAGGTCGGTTTTATTGGCAAGTGGATCACCACCAATACCAGGCAGAGAAAACTGATACGCTGGTGTCCTGGAAACAGTGCAAAAGAAATAGGTACAGCAGGCATTGCAGCCTCTACTGACGATTCTTTTGTTAAGTAGCTGTTTATTAAAACTTAATATTCCAGCAGAAAATTATATGAAAGAACCCCGCTGCTTTTGTAACACAGGAGCATGTGAACACCACCAATAAACCTACCAATGTTTTTTTCCTCTAGGATAATTTATTGACTGCTGTTCTTAATTCATGCTTTGGATAGAATAACCAGATTCCTTTAACAGTACTTAATCCTCCTCTTAGCACAGGAGTGTACCCTAGACCAGAACACAGCTTACTCACAAGTATATCCTGCTGAGAGATTAGTGAGTTCTGCATATGCCTGAGTCTCAAAGCTGCGCTATGCAGACTGTGTTTAAAAACATCCATCATCGCATAGTACCTGGCAGAGCTCTGCTCCTTTGAGAAGCTTTGAGTTCTTAAACGTGTTTCCCTCCTTTGATGCAGCGAAGCTGTAAATCAGGAACATCGAGCTCCTGCCTTTCTCTCTGGCTGCAGTCCCTGGCTGGACTCTCTCACTTCGGACACGTCGTGTCCTCACCTCTCGGGCTATGCCGGCCATCCGTGGCCGCCGGAGCCGGGCAGGAAATCCAGGCTGGATGGAACACAGCCACACAGCACAGCTCATCCACACTACCTGCGGGGGACTCGTCATTCAGGCTACCTACAAAACCTGTCTGCCTGGCACAACTCAACATCCATGCCCTTCTAGCAACAGCCCCAGGCTAGCCCGTCTGTCCAGCACCGGGCAGCGCTGCAAGGACAGATGGGGACAGAGAGACTCAACCCATGAAATGGACAAGAGGTACACACTTGAACTCGTGCCAAAGGAAAACACACGACCAGATGATCCTCACCTTGCCTAATGCACCCTTACTCTGCTACGAGGCTTGTAAAAAAAGCAACCAAAACAAAAAACCCAAACAAACTCAATTTCAAGTGTACGAACAAGATACTGTTACCATGTCCCGAAGCACAGCAAATGTCCCTCTACTACAGACAGCAGTTTCTGTCCACAGGCAGGGATGTTATGAGGTTAACATCAATGTACTCCCACTGCTAAGGTATCTATGCATAAAAATACACCTCCTCTAACACCACAGTAAATGATATCTTACCTTCAAGGACCCATGTGGAACTTGAACTGGTTCACCTTTACAATTCCACAACAGCTCAGCAAGGGCGTGCAAAACATGAGAAACACACCCAACAAGGGACTCAAGGAGAGTCACCACAAACAGAACTAATGTCGCTTGGCCCTTTAAAACCGATTAGATTACATTAGCCAAAACTCCCAGTACACAAGACATCCATAGATCTCAGACCAACTGTCTAAACTCAGCTCTGAAGCTACATGCTTTACATATTTCTACTGCATCGCATATCTCCATGAGTACCTAAAGTTTTACGGCTGACGGAGATTACAGAGAGCCACAGTGACCAACTGTCCTACAGCAGTGCAGGATTTCTAATCCCTTTATTGAATCCCTATCTGGTCATCCACAGCAGAATTGGTACAGTGCACTCCTAAAATAAAAGAACTTTTTATAAATCACTTTTTTCCCACTTCCCATCTCCAGCTAACATGAAACCATGTAAAGGACACTGGAGCAGAACCAATTCCAGAGGTCAGCAAAATCAGATTCTGCAAATCCCCACTCCTCTATATGACTTGTGGTTACAACACAGTCACAGAAGGTGGATTAATAAAGCCCAACAGTTTACAGGTTCAGAAAAACTATTTCGCAATCCTCATCCAGAAACTCCTGCATTTGCTTCAGAAGAAGGGTCTGCACTTGAGAAGGAACAAAAATAATAATATTTACACGAAACAGAGTGAACGCATGAAATAGACGCCACGACAATGACCCTCTGAGTGACACCAAAGGCCACTGAGACCCAAAGGTGACACACACCAACACCAGCGTTTTGCGGGGGGGCTGTTGATAAGAATCTGCGGTGACTTTCCGTGCAATAAACCGAGATACAAAGTTGTGTCTGTGAGCCGGGAGGGGGGTTCCGTTCGGGGTATCAGTATTCCAGCGCGGAGGGAGGTGTGGGGCCGGGCGGTGCGTGTCCCCGCACGCTGCCGGGCACCGCGGGGCTCGTCCCCCCGGCAGCGGGGCCGCCACCCCCGCCCGGCTGCGGGGGGACCGCGCCCGGCCCCGGCCCGCAGACAATAGCGGCGGGGAGCAGCCGCGCGAGAAAACGCTGCGAATAAATGAAAAACTACCAAGAGCCGTGAAATGAAAAGGAATAAAGCCACGCGGAGCAGAGGAACCGCCCGGAGCGGCTCCACGCGAAGTTGCGCGGAGAAAAACCCCCCCGAGGACGAGGAAGGGCGGGGGAAGCGTGCGAGGGCGCGGGAAGGGGCGGGGGGCTCCCGCACACCCCCGGCCCCGGGCAGCGCCCACCCCTCCGCCCCCGCCGGCGGCCTTCCCAAACTTTCCCCCACCCCTTCGCCCAACTCCGGCGGGGCAAACTCACCGCGGGGCCCGGCGGGCGGCTTCGCCCCTGGCAGCGGGGCCGGGAGGGAAGGGAGAGGGACGGGGACGGGGAGGGGGCGGAGGAGGCGGCCGGGCCGGTGCTCTCCGCCCGGGGAGGCGGGCAGGAAGAAGGGGAGGAGGGCTGGGGGCTGCCGCTTCGCAACCTGAGCCACAGCCTCCGCCGCGCCCGCCCGGCCCGGGCAGCCCGCATGCGCCGCCCCGGCGGGGCCGAGCGGGCCGCTCTGGGCCGGGCGGTACGGGGCCCAGCGGGGCAGTGCGGAGCCGCTCTGGGCCGGGCGGTGCGGGGCCGCTCTGGGCTGGGCGGTGCGGGGCCGAGTGGGGCCGAGCGAGGCCGCTCTGGGCCGCCGGCACTCGCTGGGGCTGAGATCCGGCCGTGCCTGCCGTGAGCAGCGCTGGGGAAAGCCCCGCTCCCTGCCCCGGGGGCTTCTCCCTCGCCTGTGCCCCTTCCCGGTTGCTGGGCTGCTGGGGGAGAGGCGGCGGCGTGTGTGTAACGCGGTGGTGCGGGTGTGACAGAGCGCAGGCAGCTGCTTGGGCTGCGGGTTTGTTTTTATCGAAGGGGGACCTGAGCATTGCTTCATGCCTGGAAGAGTTCAAGGCCAGGCTGGATGGGGCTTTGAACAACCTGCGCTAGCGGGAGGTGTCCCTGCCGATGGCGGGGAGGTTGGAGCTGATGATGTTGAAGGTCCCTTCCAACCCGAACCATTCCGGGATTTTAGCATCCTGCCTTCCCACGTGCTGAGCTCCGGCTGTAGGGCCTGTTCTGGTGGGTGTTGGAATCCTGGTGTCCTCACTTCCAGCGGCTAAAGCCTGTCCTAGTGCCCAGAGCACGAGCTGTCCAGCTGTGAACAGAATTGCTGCACATCTGTAGCTGTCACACACCCAGCAGCTCCTCTTGAGTCCCACCGGCCCAGCCCGCAGCCTCATCCTGCTCCTCACCCTCTTTACTGGTTCTCCTACGGTTGTGTAGGTTTGATGGAGGAACGTCTCCCGTACCATTCCCACGCCTTTCCCCGGAAAAGCAGTGGAAACGGCACCCCACCATTAGCAAATGAGCTCATGTGGTCTGTGGTCCGTGTGCGGCCGGGCTGGAGGAGGCCCTGCAGAGTGAAGATGCCTGATCTCTTGTGGTGGTGACTTGCCTTCAGTTACCGTTTTTGTTGGAAGCTCTTTGGAAATGTGTACATGTGGTGGCCCAGCATTTCCACTTGGCTTTTTCTACAGCACACGCGTGTATTCCGCTAGCCCTGGCAGTGGCTGGATGATGATGTGCACAAAGGCAGTATCAGCACTGAGCTTAACATGCGTCACTTCATGAGAACCAGCCCAAAGCACTTCACAATACTCTCCAGAGATTTTGCTGCTGATCAGAGGACTGAGCGAAGGCTGCAGGTAATTCCTGTACATCATGTTCTCTCTGAGTAGAACAGAAAAACCAACACTGTGTGTGGTGCAGAAGATTGTCTCCTGAAAATCCTGCACATGAACTTGGCATTGGCTTCCAAAATATGCACTGTTGATTCAGTTGAAAGCAACTGAAACAATAAAAATGCTTGTGCATTTTGGTTGTTTTGGAGACTGAAATGTACCAGCATTGTACACCTTACAACCAGATATAAAGCAGTAGTTTTTTTCTTATATGGCTCCAATAAAATAAGGGACATGAGAGCAGGGACTCTGGAAAAATATTTTCCTTTGCCTTGGTGCCATCTGTACAGGAAGGGCTTATGGGGCAGATCACTTGGAAGTTCCCAGCTCCAAGAAGAAGGGTCAGGCACAGCGATGGCTCAGCAAAGAGCACCATCTAGTGAAAGGCCACGTCTTGAAACTGTCCCCTGCAGGGCTCCAACCAAACAATGACTGATCCAGCCCAGCCCAGCCCAGCCTACCTGTCCTATCTGAGACAATCACGAGTGGGGTAGCGTGGTAACAGACAACACCTGCCTAAAATCTTCCATAACAAGAACACTGGAATCTTTAGCTCTACCCTCTGGGTTGTCCATCAATGGAATATTCTTTGCTTGTCAGCTCCATCCTGTCAAATCAATCTCTGTCTTCTGCTGCCTTGCCTGGAGCTGACACAGCCCTGGTGTTGCTGTAGGTGCCCCCCTGTCGTGTAGGGGGGATCAGAAGTCCCAAAGCAGGGATTCCCTGAGTCTGTACCAGCTGTGTACATGCCCATGCACATGGGCTCGTATGTGCTGCTCTTGCAAAGAGTTTGGAAATGCTTTTGGGGTGTAGAGTGTGAAGATCGTCTGTCACCAGGGCTGCCCAGGAGCATTTAGCATAGTTATAATATAATATTCCAGACTTTGTGGCAAGGAAATTATCATGGAAAATATTGAGAGAAGTGCAGCAGCTTAGCTCCAAAGCAGGAGGATCAGCTGGTTGGCCCCATTCATGGAAGATATTCTGGCCCATGCAGGCACAGAAGGTGAATCAAAACACAGGCAGAGATGGTGTAATTTTCCCTAAGATAAATATTCCCTGCCAAAGTGGGCCTCTCCAGCTTCCCACATATCCCTGGAGTGCCAGGGGCTGGTGGTAACTCAGGAAGGGAATTAGCAAAGGTAGATAGCACTTTGGGGTGTGTAGGCAGCTCCCCAGACTGCCAAGGGATTGGGCAGGATCTCAGTTTAGATCTGATCTCGTGTCCCCCTGGCTTGTGGGTGGGCTGCTGGTGCCCCAGGACCAGAGACCACCGAGCATGTGTCACAAAAAGGCTGTATCAGCCACTTCAGATGCCCAGCCCCTGCTCTCAGCAGCAGTTAACACACCTTTTTACCTTGTATTCCCCCAAGATTAGTCTGCACTCTACTTTAGTCTTTAAATTATCCACCCCCAAATTCTCTATATCAAAATAACCTGTCTGCAAACACACATCACCACAAACCAAAACAGCGAGGCAGTAGATTGAGGGAAATTTGTGCAGCACTCTGTGAATGCCAACCTCCTGACAAATCATTTGCCTTCAAATCATCTCTGACACTAGCTCCCCTGGGTTCCATCCTCTGCTATATGTCCAGGTCTGCTTTTCAAACCTTATGAAAAAATAATTAAATATATCAGATGTTCTTTCATTGCCTCTTTCAGATTTTAATTTGTCACAAGCTTTGCTGCAGGGCTTCCTGCTTCCTACTAGGGAACTGGATTGGAGTGTGAGTTGCACTCATGAATGAGACTGGAATTTGGTTCTGCACAACATAATCTGAACATTTGTGTGTAGTGGCATGAATTAGCAATATGAGCACATTGTTCCCGTGGCTGGAAATGAGCTGTCCTTGCAACTGAATAGAAAACAGAGTGCAGTGCAATGGTGGAAGCAGCAGCTATTAAAGATTTGTTTTCATCATATCCAAGTAGCTACAAAACTGAGACACTGAGCATTAGCGTGTGTTGTTTACTTTGTGTCCCTGCTTGTTTGAAGCCAGTGCCTGTTCGCTGAGAACAGCAGCTACACCTGAAGAGATTTTAATACAATTTTCTTCTTGAAACTCTACCATTGTAATCTCTAAAGTCCTGTAAGAGGTACAATCTTTGCTGCAAAATTATGGACTGTGGCTGAAAGCAGCCTTCAGAAGTTAACCCATTCCTGTGTACTATATAGATATCTCAGTTAAAATGTAAGGATTTTTAGTGTCTCACAATTTTCAGACATAAGATTCCACCCTTGGCACAGGAGATGGTGTGGAATGGGTGAACTGCAGTAAAATCTACCCAAAACACAAACACTTAATTACCTGCAAAATTAAGTTAATGAATTAACAACTTCCCTGGGTTTTTCTGCCCCTCTGTGGAAAGTTTGTGGGGTTTTGCTGGGAAGAGAAGGGGTGCAGGCTTGCAGGAAGGTGTCACCCACCATGTACCCAGCTGCTCATCACAGCTCTTTGTGATGATTTCTCAATTCTCAGAGGCAGTGCTTATCAGTTGCTCATGCAGATGTCATTTTAGTTGCTCAATTGGTGGGGCACATCTAGCAGGTCACCTCTGCAGCTCACAGGGCCCCTCCATATGCTGATAAGCTGTGCTAACACCAATGTCCCCTTTACATATATCACTGGAAGCCCTGCTATAAATACTGTTTTTTCTTCTGGTCAAAACTTTCCAGTTCCTATTTTTTAAAGGACATGCAAAGAGGTCAGGGAACATCTCTGCTGACAGCCCCAGCAGAACCACACCCACATGAATTTATGACAGGTAAAAATCATCTTATTTCATGCCATCTTTACATATCCTCCAGACCAAAGAAACCTTCTGGTGAAGTCCATGTGGTGCTTGCACCTGCTGCCTTTCTACATCTGTATCTGTAATGTCACTGAATCATTGAATGTGCTGAGTTGGAATGGACCTACCAGAATCATTGAGTCCTACTCCTGGCCCTGTGCAGGACACCCCAAGAATCCCACCACGGGTCAAAGAATATTGTCCAAACAGTCCTTGAACTCTGGGAGTCTTGGAGCTGTAACACAGAAACAAGAAATAAAAGCAAGCAAAGAACAAGAACTCCACAGTCACCTTTGCCATCCCACAGGGATAAGATCTGTGCAGGTGTGTTGCAAAAAAGGTGACATTTCATGCCCTCCTGCCTGGTCTAATAAATAATATCCAGATTGGATGGGGCCTTTGAGCAATCTGGTCTAGTGGAACATGTCCCTGCCAATTCAGGGGGGTTGGAGCTACATGATCTTAAAGGTGCCTTCCACCCCAAATCATTCTGTGATTCTGTGCTAATAGCAATGACAGAAGTAACTCACACAGCCTCCTACTGCTGTGCCAGACCTTTGAAGATCAGACAGTGTTTCCTTGTCCCAGAAGAAGCTCAAGATATAACTGCAGGCTTGCCTTCCATACAGCCCTGTGGGATGGATGGTAGAAGGAGCAGAAGGAGGGATGAAAAGGGACTTGCAGGATGCAAAAACTGTCTTTAATCCTCCTGGGACAGTTTTCTCTTTCACTTGGGCTTTATACTTCACGTTTTGTCAAAGCACACTGTTTACAACCATCTGCTCTGGCCATCCTGTTCTTTTCAATACACCTTTTAATTTAATACAGTTCTATTTCTGTCTTCAGCAACCGCTGTCCAGGTACGTGCAGAGCAAGGGATAGGCAAATCTGTGCCAAAAGGTTTTATTGAAGTATCAGAAAACATCCATCAAATCAGTTTATGAAACTGAATTACATGGAACCGCAAGAGTGAAAAATGACAAACACAGAGAATTAAGTTGATAGCAGACTAGGATAAAAGCTTTTTTCAACACAGGATATAAAATTAATCAAATGCAGTATACTCCCAAAAAACTAGACCAGTTTCCTCATGCCCTATACTCTGCTCAATTTCAGATCTAAATAGCATACAAAGTGGATTACAATCAATCAATGCAGCAGATCCCACAGTAAAGCAACTAATCAAGAAAGCAACACGTGCATTTGCAACCAATTATTTATTGCCATCACCACGTGTGGCCAGGATGTGAATGCATATGGCACCCCTGGTTTCTCTTGAATCCATGCCAGAGCTGATGGGTGTATTTGCTTTTTTGTGAGGCAGAAGAGAATCTGTCAACATCTAGGTCACTTGGCAATATTTACTTGAGTCTTGTAAATATTATGAAGGGTGAAACAGGATGAAATTGAATGTAAAGTGTGGATATGCAACAGTATCTTTTTCTCTGTCTGGGACTTGAGTGCTCCATCCTTGGCCTGTATTATTCATATTTTCTCTGCAGTTGTATATGGACTGGATGAGGAGACCTCCCAAACTACAGAACATGAGAGAGGAGAGTCCTCCAGGTTCTGGGAACCATGGGTGATGGCAAATATTTCCAGCTTAACCAAACATGGAAGTGCTTTCTTCTGTTCATATCCTTGCATGAAATACCTGCCCAAACTTTTCCTATGGATCTTCACAAACCTGCCAAAGGAAAAATAAGTACCAAGACAGATGCCTTCCTCAAGAAGGCAAAGAGGGATTGTGAGTGATTCACAGAGATCTAAGTGCAGGGTGGAAACTGACATCACAGACCATCCACTTCAGGCACATGAACAAAACCTATGAGTTGAACATGAACTGTTTTAAAAACTGCTCTGAATTTCCATCATCAGCCACCCACCAACTGTTTTGCCAACACCTGTGTGTTACAACATGTACCTGTAGCAGACTGTTGTGGTTGGCTTCATATCTTGAGAACAAAATAGACTCCTTTTATAGATATTTCCAGTGCTAGACAGCCAGAAAGTTCCTCAGCTTGTCTCATGAAACCTCATTTTCTTTTACACAAGTTCTGTACCCATTGCCAGTCAGCCCAGCTCTGCAAGCTGACATGCACCCACCAGATGGTCCTTGTACTTCTGCACCAGAACTGCTGATGTGCACAAGGGTCAGCAAAAATGCACCGTGGCTTTCCTCAGCATAACACACTTCCAAGTCACACAAGAGCACAAAAGGCCATTGAGCATCTCTGTTCAGCAGCATGAACAGTTGGCCTGTCAACAAGTGCAGAGCTCTTCTGGCAGTAGGTTGAAATAACCTCAGCTCTGAAGAGGGGAAAAGGAAGCTGCTTTATCATGTGGTGTATAAAAATGCTGTGTCAGTCCTAGGAAATCAAACTAATGCCAGGAAGGACAGCAGAGATTTAGACATCCACTGGAGGCTGTGAATGTGTGTAGTGATGGAATATGATTCAGCATAACAAGCTCTGAAGAGTTAATTCTGAATATGCACATGGCTTTGGTAGGGTGGTAGTCCTTAGTGCCAAAGGAGGTTCTCAAGGAGAAACCAGGCTCACAGATACTCATCTCTCCACATTCCCCAGACCAGGAGAGCCATCATAAAAAGATCATTTCTCCATTCCCCTCTCTGCCTCCAGTTGCAATGGCTCTGGCTGCTGAGACAGCATGGGCTTGGCTGGCTATTTGCAGCATCAGTCCTGTGGGACATGTTGTGAGATGGACACGCTGCAGGGTTGGCATTCTGGCCTGTCAGGGTCTCCCCTCACTCTGTAACACTAGACTGCCTCTCAATTATTTCTCAGGAGCTTGGGCTAAGAAGCCCATGTCAAGCATGGGGTATGGCATCTCTGGCATCCCAGGCTGAGCAAGTTGTGTTTTGCAGCACTGATGTGCTTTTGTGTGGATGGGATCTCTTTCCCACCAAGCAGCCGTCACACGGTATTTTTGATCACCACCTGTAAGCAAATCCAAGCACAGCTCATTCCAGGGTCAGCTGAGTATTTCTGCAGACTTATCTCCAGCCTTGCAGGCTGCAGAACAGGCCACTGCACTGGTCATTTAAACCTCTGATAGATCAAACAGAGACAGAACTGATCCAGACTGGCAAGAAAGAGATTAGGATCAAACAGCCTCCTCAGTCCTTGCCGCTCTTCATTGACAGGTGTCCAGGATGTCATTACAGTCAGCAGACAACCTCAGCTAATGAGGTCTTTGTGTTCACAACTATTTTATAATTTATTTTTTCTTGTCAACACAGAGCAGTTTACCCATCTCAGACATATCTGAGTCTGCTCTTAGTGCAGTTGATGCAGTGTACCATGGCATTCCTGCCCTGGGTGACAGGGTGGGCAGGGGCTGTGGCTGCCTTGGGTAACCTGCCAGCCCAGAGAATTCATTTGTGACCGATTAAATGGCCGTGACATCTGAGAACTTCAGCAAAAGCTGTGTTTCCCTTTTTATTAACTTCTCCCTCCTCCCACTGCCTGCCTGGGTTAGCAGAAAGTCACTTGTGTGCTTACAGTAACAGACCAGAAAGTTGAGAGGCACCTCATCAAGCAAGATCGCTTAACAAAACAGGAGATTAAATGCCTCACATAATTAAGGTCTGAAATACAAAAAAACTACCCTTTGATGCTACACAGATAGACATAAGATTTGGTTCTCATCTATAACTATGTCTTTCAAAATCCTTTGCTTTGATTTTGACTCTCTCTTTTGCACTAAGTTTTCAAATGCTGGCATCCATTTTCTCATGTTTGTCACAAGCCAAAGCACTGGTGCATGTGTATATTCAACTCCAAACCACATCTGAGGGATTAGTGTTACATGGGCAGAGAATCAAGTTAACATCCCTGAAAAAATAGCCTCTATTTATTGCACCAAGTTGGGAATAAAGCCGCCCATGACAAACTTTGTCCTGCAAAGCATTAATTGTCTTGGAATGGTGTTAACATGACTGTTTCTCACTGAAGATAGTGAAATTAAACTTTTTAAAAATTGATTGGCTCATGAAGAACTGTTGAAAGCCTATATGAACATAGACAAACAGATCTCTCCCTCTATCATTAATCTGATTTACCCACTAATCCAAATATCAATAAAACTATTTGCAATTCCTTTACAACTGTGTAATTATTAAAACCACAGACACTCCTGCCATACAAAATGTCTCATTCTGAAAATGAAACAGGAGGCTCATCCCTCTGTGCAAATGTAAGGCCCCATCAGGTTACTCCTGTAATCACATTCGGTTCCTTTTCCAAGCATCTCTAAAATAAAAAAAAGGAACTGACTTACTCTTTCAGCTGTTGTAGTGGGCAGAAGAATAAAGCAAATATTGCAGCTTATGCTGAAATCACTGGGCAAAGAAAATAGCCTGGGGTCAGAAGTTTACAGCTGTGTATGAAGACATCTTGCTGTGCATATATGAGGTTATTTGGAAAAAAAATCTGTAGTTTTAAAGCAATTTTAAAGCTAAGAATTCATGGGCAGAATTTTCCTGCTCATTAACTGTGACTGTATATGCCATCTGATAATTACTTCTGCAAATGTTTGTTTAAATATGTTTATTCTCACACACAATTTAATTGTGCAAGACGTGACAGCTAACGATGAAAGAACAATTGCTTCAAAACATCAGGGCCTTAGCTGATATCTACATCTTTGCAGGGTGCCAGTTTTTCCCATCCCTCCTTGCTTTCAGATGAATTGAGGCAATCCCCTCTTGTCATCTATAGCCATTGCATCCTCTCAGTGCTGACATCAGTCAGCACCAGTCTGCAGAATAACCTGTGGTGTTCCCTGATCCTCAGACCTGAGCATGCTGCTTTCAGCACCCATCTCTGCTAGCACTGGCAGCAAGAACCTGGAAACTCAATGCCCTGCAGGCCCCTGAGGGGTTTTCCTACCAGCAGCAAACATCTAACTACTCACCCTGATATAATTTATCAGGAGTCTTGAAGAGAGAAGGAGAGGCAGAAACTTAATGTAATGGAGGGTTTCATTCTTTGTGCTTAATGCTTTGCTGTGCATTGGAACAGAGCACTGGGATGGTTATTATAAAAGTAAAAATGAAAATGTAGACAATCACCTTCCCTTACCTAGAAAGGATGTTGGTTGTTTCCAGTGGTTTATTGCAAGTATGGTTTGTGCAATATGGCAGATGGAGAGTGTGCTGAGAGGCTGAGTGAGGAAGGGAGCTGGCTGTGTTTGACAGGGAAAGGCACATGATGTGACTCATTACTATGGCTTTATAGGATCACAGAAGTTAACATCCATTAGATCACATATCAGGCTTTCCCACACCCTCACACTACTTCTTCTACTTCAGTTAGTTCCCCAGCATCTATTTTTAGTGTTTTATCAGTTGAACTTGAAGTATCTCAAGCAATGAAGATTCCATTCTCTTTTTTCCCTTGGAGATTTCTGCCATCTAACACCTTGCAGAGCTGTGCCTGACTCTCCTGCCTGAAACCCTTTTCTTTGACAGACATCTGTGTGTGACCCACACTCACTAGAAGGAGAGCAGCACTTTATTTCCTTTGCAGCCATTACTGGGCTCTTGTTTGGCTCTCAGCCCCCCAGGGCCAGTCACGATAAAGCCATTACCTCCCTGTACATGCACATCATGTGCCTTCCCTGGGAAATTTCCACTCTAACTCTGCATCAGCTTAACTCAATGGTTGAAACAACTACAAGGAATTAAAAAATAAGTGTTATTAGCCCCCAGGGGGTTTGCTGCCTCCTGAAGGACTAATTCCTGAAGCTTTTAGAGCAGATCTTGCCGCTGTTGCTTTTTTCTCCTCCTGCTGTCATAAGGATCCCAATATCTTCTGCACTTTTCCCATCACTTACTTCTTGACCCCTGGACACCTGTCCAACCAGCCATTGTCTCTCCTTGCCACTTGCCCTAGAAGATTCTCTAAACCAAGCTTACACCCCACATTTGTGCCATCTTTTAGCAGGGCACGTCAGAGGGGTCCTCACAATAAACAGTTGGGCCTACTCTGGTTGAGTGTGCAGAGGCAGAAGGATTATCACCTCTGGTGCTTACATGCAACAGAAGCAACAGCCAGATCCAGTTCCATTTTACGGGTTAGAAGTAGCATTTTAAGGTTGTGTGAGTGATTCAGGCACAGCACAGAGGGTGTAGCATCAGTGATTAATGTTAATTCTTCACCCAATATACCCACACCGCTTCTTGATTCAAACTGGAAAAGCAGAGACTGCAAATACACAAATATTCACAAGGAGAAAAGTGTTGATAGTTCTCTCTGGACCTAATTTCCTGTGGCAGGGGACTGAAAGTTTGGACTTATTTGCAACACTGCATGCTGGGGATAAATGAGCTAGAGATCTCTTCCAGAAATGAGCTGCTTACACAAAACAATTGAGAAGATAATGCCTGTGCTGCTGCTCATGTCCTTTCTATTTAGGGATGGAAGGGAAAGTGATAATTGAGGATGGTTAGCATCTCTGCTTGGCAGCACCTTGGCTGCAGGTTGTGAAGTCACACTTTCAGTTGTCAGACTGGGAATGAGACTATGCAGAGTCATAGATGGGAAATGAACAGTGGCCCACCTATATTAATAGCAGTTAATTAATACTTGCATTCAGAAATGTTGGAATAGCTAATCAAAGAGGCCAGAATTACTGAACAGATTGGTAA
The DNA here is from genome assembly GCF_014805655.1 of Passer montanus. Taxonomy (NCBI): domain Eukaryota; kingdom Metazoa; phylum Chordata; class Aves; order Passeriformes; family Passeridae; genus Passer; species Passer montanus. The sequence goes on from NW_024369929.1 coordinate 11,783,034, forward strand.
ACTGACAGAAAGTCGTACACCTTGTCCTCATTTAGGTTGTGGCTCTATGTGTCCTACAAGTTTGGTCACAAAACTGAGACTACTCCAGGCTGGGCTGAATCTACACCCACATCTAACAGCTCCTTCGTTAGGCAACACTGCTCATTCCATGTCTGGATCCCAAAGGGCCCGTTGGGAAGGCATCTCCCCCACACATACACACCCTGTGATGACTACATTTCCACTTGCAGAGCAAAAAGAGGTGTAACATCAGCTGGAACAAAGCTGAATGTGCTCAGCCACATTTCATTATGACCAAGACAGTCTGGGGCACAACATTTCCACCCGAGTACACTATGAGAGAGCACACTGTTCCCCCTGGTACTGGGAGTAACGAGATGATAAAACACAGGCACAAGGAGCAAGTTTGCCTTCATAAATCTGAAAGGCACACATTGAAAAAATGCCAGATTTCTGAAAAATTAACGCCCTCTTTCATCCTCTAATGAAAAAGGCCCTCTGTCTCATAAAAAAACCCTGCTTCTTAAACTATTCTAAAATTTATTGAAAGCTCTTTAAAGAAATTAAGCTATTTTAGAAAGAACTGTTGACTTTACTGATGGTGCCCTACTTATTTTTCCACATTGCTGCCTTTTTTAAGAGTAGTTACTGGCATTTATAGTCACCTCTCTGTTCATTTCACTAAAGTAAAGGCACGGCTCAGCTTTCTTTTCACAGATCCAAGCCATTTCAAGCATCAAACGCACCTCACATATTGCTCCTTCATCACTGGGTATGTACAAACAGACCTGAGCTCTGGAACTGCAGAAAGGCAGCAATACCTTTATGGATTTCATTGTTCAACCCAATTTGTATCATTTTTATGTCACCTAGAGCAAACACATGGAAAGTTAAAAGCTTTGACAAGGGTCAGCCCGGAGCAACATCATCCCAGCTGGAAGGGTAGGTGCCAGGTACTCAGGAAGGAGAGCAGACCATGCCCTGGTGGAAAGTGGCCACATTTTTGAGGTTATCATGTCTGAGAGGCTCCAGATTTCATTTTGCTTTCTTTCTCATTTAAAAAAAAAAAAAAAAAAAGTCTTTCTATCACACTGCCTTAAAGATATCTGTTTTGGCATGCAGTAGCTCCCTGGGGAGCTGCATTTCCTAGCAGTGGTTTCTGATGGTCTGTCTGGTGACGATGGTGAGTTTGGGGGCGCGGAAGGGAGGAACGCAGACACTGACATCACCCCTGAGCAGAGAGCAGAAAGCATGGCTCTGACCCAGAGCTTTGCAACACGCCTGGGGATCCTGCAGCCAAGACATGACACCACAGAGAGGAGAAAAACACACTCTGGAGTGAGGAGCATGCCTGGGAGTGAAGGCCACATCAGAGATCTCAGCCTGGAGTTATTTTTAAGCTTACAGCAGTGGCCTCTGCTGGCTCCAGTCAGGACATCAGCTGTGCTTCCTTTTCCTGCTTCTCTCCCTGCTCTAATAGGGATGCCTCAGCAGTGACCAGGCTTTTCAGGGCACAGATCCCCATTTCCCCAGGGAAAAGCAGGACCCTGAGAAGAGTGAGTTTGCAGGATGCACAGCAGCACTCATTGGGATCCCAAAACTGGACTGAGAAGGGGTTTTGTGAAACTTGGTCCAAGTTCCTCAGTAGAATCTGTGATGCACTGCCTTTTGGGGCTGCACAGTTTTCCAGAACTGTGGCTGGGCAGTTTTCCTGTGTCTGAGCCCAGCTTGAGCTCTGCTCTGAGCCTTGCCAGTCAGGCCAGGATCAGCACTGTGCCTCGAGGCAGGGAGTAGGGTGCCAGCCCTGCTTCTTCCTTAATGCTCCCCCAGCCCATGGTTGGTAGGAGAGGATCAAGTGGAGTGGAGTACAAGGGCTGTCCTCCTTCCACCACTGATGGATGGGGCTTTCAGGAGCTGCCTTCAGGACCTAGCTGGTCACACCATGTCTCTGCTGGAGCTGCCTGTGGGCAGAGTGACAGGCTTGCCTGCTTTCACAGGGCAGTGGGATGTGCAGGCAGGTGCTTTCACACACCCATCTTCAATTTCAAGATCCATTTGTACCCAGAATTATTACTCTGATTCACAGGTCCTTTGGCTACTGAATTTCAGATGGCTTTAAAAGCTGCTGTCACTGACCTTCCTGGCCTCTTTCTGTGGTCCTCATGGGGAGCACCCCACACTGTGCTGTGTTTTGAGGAGAGGTACAGGCAGGCAAATGCCAGCTGCATCACCCAGGTTGGGTGGAAAGAGAGCTCCCAGATCCCCTTTAGTGCCTTGGCTGCTTCTGCCACCATCCACTGTCACTGCTGTCACCCTCTCAGAAGCACAGACTAGGCACCTTCAGACAGCAGCTACCCTTTTAAGCCCAGGTTTCTGTTGCATTTATGTATTTATGATCAACAGCGCAGAGCTGCTGATAAACCCCAAATGCAGGGGCTGTGGCAGACAGGCCATCACGTGTGGAAGGCTGCCTGCATCTGCTGCCCAGCTGCTCACTCCCACAGGCCAGCCAGGAGGATATTGGCTAACGTGGCCAAGGGCTTGTGGGAGAGCTGCAGCAAAGCTTCCCCCTGTATTCAGCAGCCTTTAATTTGGCCCTGGCTGGGAGGAAGTGACAAGGACAATGCAGAGATCAGACACTCAAAATTTTTGCGCTCAGTGTGAATATTTTACATGCTTGTCAAGCTGTGCAGTAAAGGATGAAGGGCTGTAGCCAGCTGTAATTTAACACAGTGGGACCAATCCAATATGAGGAGCAACAGTCTGTATCTTTCCTCCATATGGACATCTAAACAAATGTTTTATTGATTTAAACATTTCTCATCATTTATGGGAACAATTTTCACCATGGTCTGTTAAAGCATCCCACTTTGCACTTAAAGCTATAGATGTGTTCAAGCTTTTTCAACTTAAAATTATTAAAAATTGCAGCAAATGAGTGGATGGCCCCATGCTGAGGGCATCTGTGTAATCACTGTTCTTAACTAGCTGCTTCACACTGAAGTTGCTTTTGGAATTTGATAGGACAAAATTTGATGCAGCTCCAGATCCAAATAAGTTGCAATAGAAGCAGAAGAGCCAGAGCAGATCACCCATGTGGGTCTGGGGGCTGCAAGCACTGGGCACATCTGTCCATCCCTCTGACAGTTTTGTAGGACTGCAACACATGGAGCAAGTGCTGCAAAAGGGAAGATGCTGATCCCTCTCCTGCTTCTTCTAGAGCACCAATGCATCAATACCATCCACCAGTCTCACCTTGGGACAAAAGCTTATCTACTGAGCTTAATTCCCTTTCTAGGGAGGCTCAGTCATCACATTTTGAAATTTAATGTTGGCTTCTTTACACAAAATGTGCTTTGCCTTAACTGCTGAACCCACATGTTCTCCCTTTGCTGATCTCTCTGACAGGATAAAGAAATGAAAACCCAAGTCTACTTTCTCCCTGCAGCATCTTCTCAGCTGAGACTAATTTTTTTAGCTCTTTAAGGGACTCCTTTAGCTGCTGACAAGTCCTGCCCTCCAAAATGCTCAAAACTCCTTCTCCAAATAAAACTGGCTTTTAAAAATACCAGATTTTAGGCAGATACTCTTATTTATTGTTTCTATAGGTTTGAACCTGTCCAACTCAAAAGCTTTTCTTCTTAACAGTGAGGGATAAAAGCCACTATTAAAATCAAAAGCTGAGTTGCCTGCTTAATCCCATGACTCCAGGAGTTGGGGCTTTAAGAAAGGAAAGCAAACTCTGTGGTGCTTGTGATAAGATTGCAGGAGTTGGCAACAGCACTGGTGCTTAACCGTGGGTGTTGCTGGGAATACTGGCTGCCATTCGGCTTTGTGTCTCGGCAGGGGATGGAAAATCCAGCAAAGCTCCTTTTTAAAAAAGAATTTTATGCCTCTGTCTGTTGTTGCAGAAACAAAAGCATAAATCACAAGTCCTTGGCACCAAGTGGGATTTTGTGCTGCACTGGGTCCTGGTGCTAAGTTACATTCCCTCAGATCATTTGGTCCCTTGTTCATCAGCCAGCAAGAAACATGAGGCTGTGGAGGGTGTCTACACGTAGGAGTGAGTCTGAGTGTGGCTGTGTTTGTCTTTCGTTCCACACCCAACAAGATCAGGTCCAAAACATGTCAGAGGAGTGTTCAAAAATTGTATTGATCACTCCTTTACAATAACACCAGTGTGAGGGAATGACAGCCTGCCAGTCCAACCAAGAGTTAACATGTGATGCTGGGTTGTGCTGAAAGTTGGAGATAGGCAGCTGTGAGCACAGCTGGGACCCTCAGTGCTTTGTAGCTATGCTGAACTACATCCAGACTCAACACAGATCTCAGAATGATAGAGTGGCTTGGGTTGGAAGGGATACCAAAGATCATCTTATTCCAACACCCCACCATGGGCAGGGACATCTTTCACTAGATCAGGTTGCTCAAAGCTCCCTCCAACCTGGCCTTGAACACTCAGTGATGTTCAAAGAGTGTCTGTGGCGTCCAACTGGTCTCTGTGCCAATTTTTAAAAATTACACAATCTCAAAAAAATCACACTTCATGTTTCTCCCAGTGCAGCCTGCTTCCTCCATGCAGGTTGAGGTCCCCTTGCCCATCCCTGGCAGCATCCATGTGACATTTCTATGGGAAAGCATCCCCCCTGACAGGGACAGGCAGCTCCACACCTCCTGCTCAGCCCTGTCAGGTGGTGACCAAGCTACTCTGACCCAGCCCCCCTTTGACCCTGTTATTCACCGTGCCCTTTTTGCCACTTTTTTGTTTGAGCTGTGCTTTGGTCCCTTTTAACATCTGACCACCAGCCAGAGAAGCTGAAATCTAAAAAGGCTTGCTAGAACCAACCCCAAAGTGGAAATCACAGCAGTCCCTGTGCTTGAACCAGCTCTGTGTAAGGTTTGGAAATAGCCACACTTCTTAGCCAAATGCCACTGAAAGCTGAGGAAGGAGCTGAGTGCAAGTCTCCACATTGCATCACCTCTGTTCCCCTCAGTGCCAGCAGCAGCAGAGCAGCAGGGCAGGGTGAGCAGTGTGCTGCAGCAGAGGCCTGGAGAGAGCACCCCAAATATCAGTGCTGGCTGGGATGAGCCAGATAATGCTCATCTGCTGATTTTGGTTGTCGTTTTGCTGTTCCTTCAGCTCACAGCCCAGCAGCACCAGGCATGTACCATTGCTGGTGCAGGAGCACACCCAGCCACAGCAGGGCTTTGGTTGTCATTTTGCTGTTCCTTCAGCCCAGCAGTGCCAGGCATGTACCATTGCTGGTGCAGGAGCACACCCAGCCACAGCAGGGAGCAGAAAGGAGCTTTCCCATGGGCAGGAAAAGAGCAGGCTCAGGGATGCCTGGGTGAGCAGAGAGCAGACCCCTGCACCTGCATTTTATGCCTCCAGTAAGAGGCTTTTTTAAACAAGAAAGGTTTGCCTAGTGCCATTTGAGCAAAATGAGGGATGAATCTCACGTGTTTGACATCTCTGGTTGTTGTACCCTTCGGACATCAGCAGTAGCAAGTTTCAGGAGTTTTGGAGTTCAGGTAGCACAGACACAGCTTGTTGGGAGCTCATTCCAAAGTGATATCATTTAGCAACAATTCCTAAGAAATAGGTCCCAACTAGCAGCGAGAAGTTGTGCCTGCAGGCAAACAGATGCTGGTTCAAGGCTGTTATCAGGTAAAATGAGTGGGTGAAAAACCTTCTCTGAAGCTTGTCTGTTGCCATGAGAAGAAGCAAACAAAGCAGGGACAAGGCTGGACTCCAAGCAAATGAGGCTGCTGACTGGCTGGCACCTCGTCCCTGCTGGAGATGAGGATGAGATGCTTCCCTCTGGTGAGGGCTGGGGCTGTGTGGCATTGAAGTCTCAGCTCTCAGCAGGCAGCTGCTGCAGCAAGAGGAGCAGATCCAGGGAGCCAGCAGTCCCAGGAAGGTAACTGGAACTTAGATGCTTACAGAGTGAGTGAAAAGAGAAAAGAAGTTGAGTTTGCATTTGCTTCACATTTGTCTTCTCCCACACTGTGCTCATGGAGCAGCACAAGGAGCACTGGGCACTGCCCATGGTGGACAGTGTCACCCATCTCTTCTGTGTCCCTGCTCTGCAGCACCATTCCCACCTCTCTGAGCTATTCATGCACTGATTGCTTGCAGCTCAAAACAAAGACAGAAATTAAATCTGCAGTGCCCTGTCAATCCCACCACACTCAGGTGGTACTCAGGCATATCTTAGCTACTCAGTTCAGTTTTCTACATGCTGCTTAACAAATTGCAGCTCTGTGTTTTCCACTGAACACGGATACTTGGCTGTTGTTCTACAGTGGTGCTGCACAGCTGTGTTTAGAGAAGTCATCTATGTGAGCTTGGGCCAGGAGCTGTGAGCCATTGGATGCCCAGGAGCTCAGAGCAGGACTGGGCCCTGTCTCTAATGTGATTTCAGATTGTGAGATATGAAAAAAACAATCTGGAAATCACATGAGAGCCAGTTTTCTTGTGGGGCTTCCAGTCACTCCTGCTTCCAGCTGGGCAACACAAAAGCATCTTTATTAATATCAAGCAAGCCTGTGTGCCATCCCTACTGAGGATAGCCAACCCTGTGTGTCTTGCCAGTGGTGTTTGAGGTCACATGCTGACCTGCCACACAGCCTGGTGAGACCCTCTGACACTGTGGTTTTACATGTAGCTGCAGAGGACACAAACACGAGTCGTACAACTCCCAAATGGTGTGTTTTCTCCATGTACTCAAATAAAGAGCCATCACACACATTGCAAAGACAAAAGCTTGAGGGTTGCCTTGTTGTTTTACCCTGGGGGCTGTATAGGGGCCCTATCTAATCCCTTCTAGGGAAATTCATGTTAGGAGGCACATATGCATGTGCAACTGGCATTCAGCTGGATCCTGACGAGAGGGGGAAAAAAAACTGGGAAAAGGTCAGTAAATTGTGGGGCTTTGGAGATCAGCAAATGCAGAATTGCATCTCTGACTTCCTGAAGGACCTGCAGGTAACAGGAATGCAGACACAAATATAGATGTATCATCATTATGTTTGTTTGTATGTAACATTGATATTATAGAGCATGGATATTATACCAAAATCAGGCTGAAAGCAGGAAAGCAAATCTCCATTTTCTTCTTTGAAGTAGTTCATCTGCTGGCCCACACTTGCAGATGATCTCTAGGCAGCTTTGTGAAGGCAAATGCAGCTCCTCAGGGGTGAGCCCAGGGGACTGTGACACCTGGGTGCTAGGACAGAACTACTGAAATAACTACTGAATAAAATAACTACTACAATTAAAAATAAACACTTGTGCCTGTCTGCTGCCTCAATGGTGTGATGCTGCCAGCACATCAGCCAGCTGCCCATCTCATCTCTTTTCACCAAGTGCTCTGCAGATTTTGTGACTTTATTTACTCTCTGCACACTTTTTAAACTTTTTGCTGGCAGACAGGAGTTGTTAGGAGGCTGACGAATTCCCCGAGGCCTGTGTGGAGTTCTGGGTGCCCTGGCCACGGCAGGGGCCGTCCGTCTGTCTGTCCGTCTCTCCGTCTGTCTGTCCGTCCGTCCGCCTGTCCATCCGTCTGTCTGTCTGTCCGTCTCTCCGTCTGTCTGTCCGTCCGTCCGTCTGTCTGTCCGTCTCTCCGTCTGTCTGTTCGTCTCTCCGTCTGTCCGTCCGTCCGTCCGCCTGTCCGTCCTTCCGTCCGTCCAGCTCCCTGCTGCCCCCTGCCGCCGGCGGCTCCGCCGTCCGCCTGTCCAGCCGTCCGCCTATCCGTCCGTTTGTCCGTTTGTCCGTCCGCCTGTCCATCCGGCCGTCCGCCTGTCCATCCGTCCGTCTATCTGTCCGTCCGCCTGTCCATCCGTCCGTCCCTCCGTCCGTCCGTCCGTCCGTCCAGCTCCCTGCTGCCCCCTGCCGCGGGCGGCTCCGCGCTGCAGCGCGGCCCCTGGCAGGCGCTGGCTGCTCGGTGTCTCCCCGCTCTTTCAGAGCGATGCTTCTCCCCCCATCCCCTCCTCCTCCCTTTCACTTCTGCCCAGGGAAATGTCCCCCTTTCTCTCCATTTTTGCACCCAGTTTCTGCACAATGACCAGCTCACATCGAGCCTCGGTGATACCACAAGGTACCACCCCGTGGTGCAAATACCTGAAGTGTTTCTAGGATCATCAGCAATTATTTATTTTCCCACACGATTTCCAGTTGCATTCTATGAAAACATCTCCCCATCCCTTTCCCTTTCCTTTGGAAAGCAGCCTGGCTGTGGTGCCTTCTGTCCTGTGCACTTTAAACTCACTAAAGTCCCTTTTGATCCAGCTTCGAGCAGCCTTGTGCACAGGATGAGAAGCAAAGACAGTGAACAGCTAAGGTGACTTTGTTTGAAAATACCAAAGCTGCTTTTTTCTCTACCATTTATTGAAGGAGAGAGAGGCCCCTCTGCTTCCCTCAAGGAAATTCCCCAGAAAGCACAGTTTCAAGAATAAAGGCTCTTCTAGACGAGTAAGAAAAAAAGCTGAAACCTGAGCCTTTGCATCTGACATTACAGCTTCGTATTTAATTTCTCTGTAATGCAATATAGCACATTTTCTTATCCCTTAGATGCCCACATCCATCAGAGTGTTCTGAAAAATCACTCAGATGAAATGAGTATTGTACACCAGGCTTAGGCCATTTGCTATAGTTACAGAGTAATCATGGAAATATGGAAAGGTTTTGCTAGTGGAGCATTTATGGGCAATTTAAATTGAAGAACAGGCATAGCTCTGCTATCTGGAAAAACCCTGCTGATATGTGTTCTGTATAGGAGAGCAGGTTGGAACCATCTGGAACTGGCAGCTCTATCACAGTGGGTACAGAGGAAGAACAGATTTAAGATTAATATTTGTTTAATATTATATATAGACTTAATATATTTGTCTCTGCATATAGAAGAGAAGAAGTGCTAATGATGTAGGATTCACATCCTTATTTTACTTTGTTGTCTAGCTTGCAGGAAATCTAGATAAAAGATAGGAGATAGACTGTGCTATGGATGTGCAAGGTTAATAAACCTAACAATTAATACCTAGACATTAAAGAAATCAGGTAATGCAAAAAGCCACAGAGTTCCATTGCAGCAGTTCCTTGCATGTATTATACACTATCCAGAAATGCAGTTTCTTGACAATTGGCCTGCCACACATAAAAACAACATCTTTTCTGTTTTCCATTTTCCACTCAGAGAAATTCCACAAATAATGCTTATTCAATTCCCAGCAGCTTCTGCTCTCCTGACTCAGCCCTCTCTGAATAACAGCCAGGCATGTACATAACAAAGGACATTAAATATTAATGCTGAGGGGTTTGCTGATGATTGTGCTATTAACATGTAGGGAACCATTCATCCTTTTCACATAAATAAACTCTGACTAACTCATTAGAGCCCTGCAAAGTCAGAGTTAGCCTGACAATATATTCCTTCATTTTGAAAGATGAAAACAGGGGAAGAAACGAGATATGTGAGCTGCTCTTTAATGGTTCACTGTGCTTGTACTTGGGATTTTCAATCTAGAAGAGAAACATTAGAGAAAGAGAGAGGGAAAGGGGGACCAAGAAAAAAATTAAAATGTAACATGTAGAGTGAACCTGGAGGATGCAGCTCTTAGGTAATGTATTTAGTCCACTCCCAGGCCATGATGCTGCTGACTGATGGCAGCTGGCATCACATTCCCTGGCCTGTCACAGCACGTGCCAGTGGCACCTTTCAAGAGCAGTGGCTCTTTGTAAAACTGAAGTTTTTATGCCACAAATAGTTTTCAGCAAAGTGTTTACCTTGATGTTAATTTCTTGTTTTCCTGGTGTGGTACAGCCTCTCCAGCTCAGCTTTCCAGCTCAGGTAAGTTGGTATTGCCACAGTGACTGCACTTTTGCCCTGAAATCTCAGCATCAGTGGTGTCATGAGGGTTTCAGACAGTTCAGGAGCCCCTTTGGCTCGGAGGGCACAAATGCAGGTTGTGTTTTGCAGCCTGAACCACCTCTCTGAGAAGGCAGTGGGGGCAGCATTCAGAAGCACAGTTGGTGCTGGGATTTCCTGATCTTCCAGGAGCTGTGCAGCCCTTTGGGTTGCCATGATAATCAGGATCTCCTGTCAAGCACAAAGTAACAGGCTAATTTAAGAAAAAAAAGTACTATTATGCTTTGTGGAAACAGAGTCTTAATTAGAAAAGCTCAGAATTTTGGAGGAAAATGTGAAATGCATTGAGGTGTTTCCCCCATTTCTCCTACGTTCAGTAACTGATCTCTCCTTTCATGCAGCTCATTGGTAATGTGGGTGGCAAGGCTGGTGCTGCAGGGGTGAGAGCAGCCAGCAAGGGGCTGTGCTCCTGAGCAGCACTGAGCAGCAGGGCCCATCCAGTGGGGTCTGTGTGTGTGTATCCACACATCCCATCTGAACTGGGGGTGTGGAAACCTTTCACAGACCCAAACCCTGAATACTGCAGGTTTCACACTGCAGTGTATTCTGTGTCAAACCCTTTTTCCCCCACTTCAAGCTGACTTTTTCCCCAGACCAGGCAGCAGCCATGTCCCTTTCTGGCAGGGGCCAATGTGGCATGATGTGGCTCTGGCCCTTTGCTGTGTGCTCTCTCCTCCTAATTTGTTTTTGGGTCTTGCCAACACAATCTCTTCACAGCAAACCCACAGCACAGAGGGCTGACAGCTATTTTATTCATATACATATTGATTCCATATGCATTTTATCTATATCTGCCAGTGATCAGGCAGCAATACCAATAATTAGACTTAATGCCTGCATAGCTCTTTACACTGTATTTGTTATCTGCATTACTAATCCTGCTTATCAGGCGTAATTGAAGGTGCAATCAAATATTGCTGGGGACTTTCCCTTCTATTAAGGCCAGATTCTGGCTTTTGTAAGGAAATTTCATTAGCAGAAGTGGTGGAGGGAGGGGGAGGCAAGGGCTGTCTCTGGCTGGACAGCTGTCACCAGTGGGGAGCAGCAGCCACCAGCCTGCTGTCACTGCACACCTTGGAGAGGTGGCACCGCCCAGCTCCTGCTGCCGCCACCCTGCAGCCTCAAATCCTCACCCCTCGGGCTTGCTTAACCCCTGACAGACGTCAAAGTTGGTTCCTCCTCGCTCCTGTTAGGACATGGACACCTCCAAGGACAGGTCAGCTGGGGCTCCTCATGCAGATTGTGCGGGAGGGCTCAGGGCAGGAGAGAGGGATGCTCGAATATGAGAGTGCTGTGTGTGCACCCCACGCCTGTGTGAGTGTCTGTGTGTGGAGGAAACCCTGAAAACCACCCTAAAAGCTCTGAGTGACCCTCCCCTGGTCGCATAGCACCATGATATTGACTGCCTCTCACAGCAAGTGCCTAGGCATGTAAGCCATGGCTCTGAAAGAGCCATGAAATATGCATTGTTTGTGTATTTTTAGAGTCCTGCTTTCCCTTTAATTACCTTCCTTTCACTCCACAGCCTGTGAGCCATCCCAGGGGCTGCTCCTTCACCACTTGACTTCTTGTTTTGCTTTGTACACCTTCCCCACAGCATCTGAGCACTGCTGAAGGAGGGTACCCTGCTTTGCCCAGCTCTGCACCTCAGTGCCAGGGCCCCTGGTGTCTGGTTTATGGAAGGAGGCAAAAGAGAAACTGCTGAGGTGGGATAAAAGAGGAAAATGGCTTGATTTTGCCTCTGGGACTCTGCTCCACTCACATGGATTGGCCAGATCTCCCATCCCACCCTGCTTCACAGCAGATCTGTGAGCTTTCCACTGTGCTCAGTGAGTTTATGGGGTTAGGTCAAGCTCTCTTTGCCTGTGTTGGTTAATACACCTTTATGATCAGCCTTTGCACAGTCCCCTATTTCCCTGGGATATAAGAGCTTATATAATTGTATCCATCTCCATGCCAGGTACTTACTCATTGCAGCTCTGCTTTGTTTTCCATTTGCTCCTTGCGGCTCTGAGACGGTCGGATCGCTGCAGATTTCATTAATGTGCTCTTTTGAACAGAAAGATGTTAGGCCTCCCCATCCTGCTGCCTTGCATGTCAGGCAGCCCACGAGGGTCCCTGCTGGCACCATATGGCACCACGGAAAATGGCTCTGTCTGGCTGAGGAACCTGGATACAGGCAGCAGTGATTAACAGAGAGAGCACAGGAGGGTGCAGAGGTAATTAGAAATTCTGATAATCACAGTGCTTTGGCAAAGAACACCTCCCAGGTTTATTGCCTCCCTCTCTGTTCATTCTCCAGTGAGGTTTAATACAGGTTTACCTGAATTACATCTCTGCTGCATGGGAAACTGTAGGAAGATGCAGGGGGATGGAGACAAGCCCCCAGTGTCCCTGCCATGTCTCTCCTCTCTTCCAATCCCTCCTGCAAGTGCAAGCTGACATGAGGCAGAGCAGCCTTCCTCCAACAGCCCCTGGGATGGAGCTGGGACTGCCCCAAGCCCTTTCCAGGAGAGCACAGCATGAAGGGTGCTGCGCTTCCTGCGCATGACCCAGGCATGGATCTGACACCTGCAAACAGAGCTCCTGTCATTAGAGGAATTTGAACTATTAATGAGCTGGAGGACTCAGAGAAGCAGTGACAGGCAAGCAAGCAGTGCTCAGTGGCATGGTGATAGACTGGCTCTTTTTAGCTTTGCCAAGGCCTTGATACTTGGCCTCTAATGTGCAGTTCTGGTAATAATTTGACTTCTGAAGTGCTCCCACATCAAAGTGATCAGTGCGCTGTACCAAACACAAAATGCAATTAAGCTAATGTACTGTGCAAGGGAGAATAAAGCTGAACCTCAGATTTGAGCTCCAATTTTTATGAGTGGGTGTAAAAAAGAAAAGATCTGAATTAATCACCTACGGCGTTTTCCGTATGGCAGCGATGCCACCAGTGCAGGCACAGGAACTGTATCAGCAAGCCATCAGATAAACAGAGAATTTACAGGCCCAATTTGGAATGCTGTCAACTAGTACAAGCACAGCTGAGCTGGAGATTCAGATCAGGTGAGCTGAGGGGGTGCAGTAACATACAGGCCAGGGAGGAAAGGTGGAATACGTGTCTGGAGGAACCCTGGAAAAAGCCTAAGGAGTGACAATCTGTAGTGCTTATACAGCCTGGAGGGGCCAGTAGTGCCAGTGCTGGCTTACAGGTGGGGAAACTGAGGCACGGAGTGGGAAAATAGCTTTCCAGTTGTCATTTGCTGACAGAGGCAGGGTGGCTAGCTGGGGTTTCATTTCCACTTTGCTAAAGTACAAGGAATTCATGCTGGACTGTAAATCTGCCCTGGTTTGTTTCTGAAAAGCCTGTGGATCCATGCTGGTCTGTAGTTTTAGGTTAGCAGAAGCAGCAATGAAAATCTGTCAGTGAAAATATTGCTCTCATTATCTGGACTAATTTGGGCACCTCTGCATGGAGAGATGTTGCTGGGTGTGGACATGTCCCCCATGTGCACTGGGACGGTTTTCTTAGGAGCTGCATGCTTTGCTCCTCAGTAAGACACCTCCTCATGTTACTGCTTATCTCTTTTAATAACACAGAATGCTGGGGATGGATTTCCAGGGCAGACTGTGTTCCATGCTGCTGTGTCCACATGGTCTCTTTCCAGCACCAAATTGCATGGACAGTTGGATATTTCCCGCTACTCTTCTGGCAATGAGCTCGCAAATTATAAACACAAGGGAATTTTAAACAGAACAGGCTTTTCCCAGGATTTTGTCTGAAATATGCCCCATTCCCTAGCCATCCCGGGGAGAGGGGTCTCAAATGTAGCAATGGTCTAATATATGAAGTGGAGAGATGAATGATGCCCAGTCATGCTGGGATTCCCCTCTGCTTCCAACTAGAAACATTCCTGTATGTCAGCGATTACACACAAAAAAAAAAAAAAAAAAAAAAAAAAAAAAAAAAAAAAAAAAAAAAAATCCCTCATGTAATGAAAAACTCTGCTAGAGAGGCTGCAACACTTAGACTCTGGGCTGGATTTTATTACCGTGATGAAATTACACAAGCATTGCCTCTCTCTCCCTGCCTGCTGTCTCTGCGCTGCCTCCGCACGCTCCCTCCCCGCTCGCTCCGCAGCCGGGCTGAGGAGGGCAGGGAAGCAGGTCGGACCCGCTGGGGCTCCTGGGCTGGGATCCCCGGGGCTGCATCATTGGCATGCGGCTCCTGGCAGGACTGCATCAGCGCTAGAGGAGATGCGAGCGCAGAGCCGCGCTGCGCCGCGCCGCCCCGGCCGCCGCACACGGTAAGGGACAGGCGCTGCCGTGCCCCACGGGACACGGGGACAGCCGGCAGCCCGGGGGGCTCGGGGCTGGGCAGGGAAAAGAATTTAAACAAAAGGTGCCGCTGGAAAAGGTGCGCAAGGGCGCGGAGTGCGTGGCTGAGTTGGGATGGGCCGGAGGGAGCTGTCGGGGCTGGGTCAGTGCGGTGGGATGGAAGGGGTCGGGGCAGGTGGGAAAGATTTAAAGCAGCCCCGTTCTGCTGCCCGAGCTCTCTGCCCGGAGCTCGGAGCTGCTGCGCTGTGGAGTTTTAACTCGGGCTGGAGCAGTCGGGACCGGAGCGCTCCTGGTGCGTGCGCCGTGCCGGGTGGGCTGGCACGGAGCAGGAGACGCTGTTGGCCCGGGACAGGGGCTGTGGTGTCCGCACGGAGCCGTGCGGGACCGTGCGGTGGTGGCACCCCGGGCTGTGCCTGTGCCACCGAGCCGAGCTGTCCTGCGCCCACTGCCACCGTCCTCCCTCCGCCCTTCGCTCCAGGAGAGCCCAGCTGCAGCTAAAGGTAAAAACTGCAGCTAGTCTCCCCTCTTGGGAAGGGTGAAATGGAGCCACGGAGAGAAAGCAGCGATCTGGGAGCTGGCAGGGCTGGCACTCTGCAGGTGCTGTGGTGGGATGCAGGGGCTGTGGTGGGATGCAGGTGCTGTGGTGACAAGTTCCCGTGCATGTGTGCATGCCCACAGCACACCCTCTAACACATCCAGGCACACATCTCTGCAGGGATTATTTTTATTTTGGAGGGCAAGTGTTGTTCAAGGGAAAATTTTATTACACGTGTCGAACTGCAGCAATATGATCCATGACACCAAGATCCCATTAAAATAATGGGCAAAAAGTGGCCCTGCAAGGATATTGCTTGTCAGGGATGACCTCATCTTGAGGAAAAAAGGAAAGAGTAACAGCCTGATGGTGATAATGTTCAGGGGAGGAGCATGCAGTGCTCTGCATGTGCCGAGGGGGATTCCTGACTGTGTTCAGATTGGAAACTTGTAAGCACCCACTAGAGCTTATGGGGGACTCCTGCCATGAGGAGTCAGAGTAGAAGATTTTGGTAGACTGAGCACAGTCAAGTGTCTGACATGGCATAAAAACTGCTGTTTCATGTCTCCTCTGTGTCCCTGGTGTTATCATTTGGGGGAAAGGAGAGGAAAAGGGTTAATTCTCTGGTTTACTTAGCCAGATGCTGAGCATACAGCAGCTCTGCACTGATCACCCCAGGCACTGAGCCCAGCCTCTGCTGCTCATTTGGGAATACACCTTAGTGCCTCTGCCCTAAATGAACAGGGTCCTAACACTTCATGCAGTGAGATGTCTGTGGTCAGACTCCTACAGGACAATCTGGGGGAAAGAGTGGGAGCAGAGGCAGCATCCATGGCTTCTGATCCACAACAGAAAAGCAATTTTCCATCAGAAAGAGGAGGGGGATTCTCCCTTCACTGTAAGAGAGCTACCACAGGTAGCAGCACCCACAGTGGGGCTCTGAGTCTCAAGAGTTCCAAGAGGTCCTAAATAACTCCTGATCCTTCTCCTCCTCCTGGCCCTGCTGTCAAAAGCATGTCCACCACTGTTGGATGGACTCAGCTGGAGATCAGATCTGCAAGGACACCTTGGTTTTCCTAACACAACTTTGCAGTTGCATAATGTGGGTGCTGGGGAACTCTTTGGGAGCATCAAAGCCAGAACCAGAAGGCAGCTGACAGGAGACAGCCTTCCACTTCAGCTTGACAAATTCAGAGAGGTCTGTCCCATGAAGCAGCTTTTTGCACCTATTTGTGTTCTGGAACATCTTCAAATGAAAGTCTCTGGTACCTGACAACTTCTGATTGAAGGAGCTGAGCTGGAGGTGGAAGCCCACTCAGGTTCTGAGGCAGCCCCCAGCCTGCAAGCACAGAGCTGGATGCTTCCCTAAAGTGAGCCTTGCACCTGCAGATGATTTCTGCCAGTGTGGCTGTGTGCCTGCAGGCAGGGTGTGGGCCCCAGCTTCTGTCAGCACAGTCAAAGAGTGAAAAATTCCATGAGGAGAGGAAGAGCACATGGGCAGGTACTTGGTACAGGAGGTGCAGGAGCCTAGTTTGGCCTGTAACTGCAGGGAAAAGGCAGGATGCTTGAGATGCATCCCTTTCATGCTCTGAGCTGGGAGCACTGCTTTGGTGCAATGAAGTATGAGAGATGAAAAAGGCAGGAAAATTCCCCATGACCCATGGTGATGCTGTCCCACCTGTACAGCACACTGTTGGGCAAAACCTGGTGAGACAGATCTGGTTTTGAGGCTCATCCTGCCACAGCTCCCTTCCTTGCCTGAGCCAAATGACAGCCCCAGGTCCTGCCACCTCCCCTCAGAGCTGCTGTGGGTGGCCTCTTCCTGGCCACCGAGTCCCAGGGTTGATAACAGTCCTGCTGGGGAAGCCAAAGCCAGCCCAGCCTTGAAAATCCCCTTCCTGCATTGTCAAGCTGGTAAATTGATTTTCCAGCTGAACCTCTGAAATTGTTCTCTTCTGAAGAGATTATGGAATTACTCCTGTGATAATGAATGCTTTAATGTTACGGTGACTAAAGTCCCATGAGGACTTTAACTGCAAAAAAAAAAAAAAGGCATTGTAGGAAACGGGAGCCTGTGGTGGCTGGGTCAGACCTCATTTCACCATCTGGGGAAGAGGAGAGCAGGAAAATGAGAGGCAAGTGAGGAGACATGCTCAGGAAATAAGGAGAGAGAAAATGAGGAGAGAGGTGAGGCTTGCTCTGGTCTCCCAGGAAGCTGCTAAATCCATCAGGAATCCCTCCTGCATCAGTTTATCCCTCCATCTCTGAATGCAGGAAAGGTAACATGTTAGCTATTCCCTTTTCACCATCTTTCTGGCTGTATCCTCTGGCAGCAGGGATAACCCAGCTCCTGGCAAGCCAGAGCCCAGGTCCTGGGGCAGGACCCCACAAAGGAGTTTACAATTTTTTAGGAAGAGAACATGGATCTGGGAATGAGTCTGCATTGATCCTGCTGCTGTTTACAGAACACAGTCTCACCTCTGCTTTCCAAACCCTGGTTTTGTTTCACTGTAGCTCCATGGGTTAGAACCAGGTTGTCCCAGATTTAAGCAAGAGCAGAGTTAACCCCTAAGATGGGATGGGGAAGCAGTGCAGGGAAAGAACCTCCATGCTACAGGAGCTGCAATGCAAGGGGAAGGCTGGTTTCTATTTAGGTTAAGGGCTCTGCACAGAATGGGTAATCCTCTTTTCATGAATTATCCAGGGGATTAGACAGCTTTAAACTCCCCCAGGCCTCCCCGGCTGCAGCCAGGCTCGGTGGGGCCAGGGGGGCCATGGCTGGAGGGAGGGAGATGCCAGCAGGTTGCTGATGACTCATTTGGCTGCTGCCAGCCTTGCCAAGCACTCCAAGAGGTCACCAGGGGCCCAGACACAGAGTGACGTGCAAGGCAAAAGGGAACATGCCAGTTAGGAAAGAACATGGGGCTTTATAAATAATTGCAGAGACAGGGAGTGTGGCAGCAGGTAGGAGGAGGGACAAGAGACCCGAGGCAGCAGTTTTCCAAAGTGTAATATCCTTGCTAGACTTTTCCAAGCTGTTCCTCTAACCAGGAAAGGGGATGGTTTTGGAAGTGCAGCTGATCCATCCGAGGAGATGCTCCAAACCCACCTGCTTGGGCTGGCTCAGCAAATGCAGCTCTGGGGATGCAAGTCAGGTTCATCTGTTGGGAGTGCGAATGGATCACTGTCAATACTCCATTAAAATGTTGAAGGGAGGCCAAGAGCACAGCTCAGGGACAGTGAGGGGGTGGGGAAGAATGGGATGCAAACAGGGAGGCAGGCTAGATTGCACCAAAACCTGAATATTTCACTCCATTATAGAGCAAATGCCCATAGCAGATTTCTGTTCTTTACCTAATGCACAGCTGCTAGAAAAAAAAAAGGAGTCCTGTCACTAATCTCACCCTGAGGGCTCATTCATGCCACAGAAGAGATATTTCTGACCCTCTACATGGGGGTCTTGGGACAAAGCTTTGGTGGGGAGGAAAAGAAAAAGGCTCAACTGTGGAGGCTGGGCTGTGGCTGACATCCAGCTCTGCAAGGATGGCAAGGGGGCTCTTCCTCCTTGTGCCAAAGGCAGTGGAAAAAGCCAGCAGAGGACCAGTTCATGAAACAGGAATAGAGTCCTTGTGTCCTAGCTGATCTGCTGTCCATGGGTTTGTGGTGGGGTCACTCTCTTCCTCCCCTAATCTCTAGAAGCTGTGGTCTAGCTCTAAGCCAGTAGGGTTTGCCTTCCTTCACTTGGTTTTCCAGGCTGTAACTAACTTTTTTTCCCCAATTCTCTTCACATTTTACTGCTGCCTAGACATGTAGCCATCTTGCCCTGGAGTTACGTCCCCCTGTAACTGTTACATTCCCCCCCTGAGGGACCTGTGGACCCTCACAGTACAGCTCTTATCCCCCAGACTCAGTCTGGTCATCCTTGTGGACTGTGGAAAAATCAGGTTTATTCATAGGGAGGTTGAATGCACCAAGACACTTTTTTCCCCCCTGCATTTAAATAAATTTATTCCACTCTCTGCTGCTTATCCTACATAAACTAAATCAGGATTTAGACCCTGTGTTTTCCCCTGCCCAGAACTGGGACAAATTGAAAGCCTTGTTCTCCTGTTCAGCATTCTCTCTTTTACTCATATCGTCTAGAGGATGCTGTTTAAATAATGTCAGGGGAGCCTGAGTTGAAGAGGGAATAAAAGAACAGTCTCCCAAATCACTGCTAGGATGGGGAATTCTGTGGCTGGCCCTGCAGCTCCTGCCTTGCCCAGACACACAGACAGAGTCAGTATCAGCCATGCCTTGTTTCTGCCTGGAAAGGCAGAGCTAGAAATCACTGGAGAAAGCCTGGGTGAAAGAGAGAAAGCAAAGAAGGGAAAGACCATGGAAAGTCTTTGCCTTTAATGTGAGCTAATGTCTTTCCTCCTGCGTCGTGGAACATCCTCAATTTCCTGTTTAACTTAAAGTCAACACATCTGTCATGTTAGCATCGCCCGCTGCCTGGTTTCCCCAAGCCACCCCCTCCCATCTGCTCTCCCTCCTCCCTTCCCTTCCCTCCCCTTGCTCCGTGGCTGGGGGTGTGTGTGTGCCTGCGCTGGTGTTCTCTGCTGGCTGAGGGACTTTTCCATAGCTCCTGCCTCAGTACCTGGATGTGCTGGCAGCGGGATGATCGGCTTGGCTCGCGGAGCATTTACTTCTAATCTCCGGCTTGTGACATCCCAGCAGAAAGGGGCAAACCTTTCAGGAGCAGCTCTGCGGGCTAGGCAGAGGGGAAATGGCTGGTGAATGGATGTGGTGAGAGATTTCCTAGTTCTGGTAAGCAATGATGCTTTTCTCTCTTTGGTCCTGTTCTGGGCAGTCAATGCAGGTGCAGAAGAAATAGGGCTTAAAGGGGTAGAAAAGCAAAAGGAGGGAGCTAAAAAGAGACAGGGGAAAAAAAAACCAGTGAAGCTCATTTGACTTGTAGTGAAGCTTTTCCAGGGGTCAGTGCTCATCAAAGCAAATAATTTACTGTTAAGTGAGAGGCTGGGAATCAAGCAGATCAATGTGTGAGCCTGGGCAGTCGGAGCAGCTCTCACTCACAGGCAGATCCATTGCCCACCCTGTATCTTCTTTCTTTTGTGATTTCCAGCTTGGTCTGATATTTTCCATGCAGTCCTATGTGAGCTCCTACCTGAATGCTGCTTTTAACTGTCCCGTGCTTGTTATTACAGGAGTTGTGGGAAGTCATTCATAAATTCCTGCCCCTGAGTTCATGCATAAAGCCTCTCAACTTTCCTAGCTGATGAACTATCTCCATCCTAAAGTCTAACTGCATTTTTCACTGAAGCCAGTCCCCCAGGTCCTGCCAGCAGCTGATATAGAGAGGTGCAGATAAAGATGTTTGGGAGGAAGAGGGTCTCACTGGACACTCTGTTGGGACCATGAGCTGTCTGATGTTCTGGACATGGGATTATTCCAAATGAGAGGTTTGCAAGTCAGTGTCTCACAGGATTCTCAAAATAGGTGTCCTGCATCTTAGTCGAGTGACAGCAGAGCTTTTATACCAGGGATGAATTTAGGGCCCTTGTTTAAAGAGGATCAGGGAATAATAAACCTAAGAGCAGCCTTTGCAATCTGGCTGTATTGAATCTGCAAAGGTCTGTACATAACAAAAAACAGAGGAGAAATGTTGTGGGGGAGCTTTGGCAATTTTTCTGTCAGGTTCAAAGATATGACCTTCTCGACAGACCTGTGCTTCCCCCAAAAATTGGTGCAGAATTTGGGGATATCAAAACATTTTGTTCTAGATTTATTTATGACAAGCAGAATTAGAACTAGTTCTGGAGAACATTTCAGAGATGACTTGTTTATAAAAATATTCCTCTCATGATGTATTCATGCAGAAACCTCCACTTGCTAAAAACTCACACATTTCCTACTCTTTGATGTTAGATGCTGTGGCACTGAGAGTAAGTCACTTTGGGGTTTGTGATTATTTTAGAGCAACCTAGACGTTTCAAGTTAAATTAAATTTAAAGAAAAAGATTCTTCTCTCTTCAGCAGCAGGTTTTGACTTGGAGTTTGGTTTCAAGTGTGTTTCAGGAGGACAACCTTTTGACCAAATCTGTGTGGTGAGCAGGGGGTGAAGAGAGCACGGGGAGCTGGAAGGGGCTTTGTGTGACTAAATCCCAGCACAGGGCAAGAAGGAAAGAGTGCAGGTGCAGGAATTGCCCAATTTGTTGTCTTTGGGGGGTTGATAATGTGAGGAAATAATGTTAGAGAGGACAGATTTTGTGTCCTTTAACCAAAAAAACATGGTTTGTTTCAAAAGGTTGAAAAACCTTCACATTACCTGTCTGAACACCAGTAATGTCTATAAATTATTTTTCTTGTTGAATTTTCTTCTAAAGCCTGCAGTAATGTTGATGCCAGAGTATCTCTGCTGTCAGTTTGGTGTTGTGTGCACTTGTCCCACATTCCGTCTGAGATGCTGGCCAATGGTGACTGTGCTTTCCTGTCCCTCTGCAGTGCTGCCTGGCACAGTTAATTTCCCCTGTTTAATTAATGGCTCTGTAATATTTATAAAGAAAAAAGCCTCATACCCATCTGTGATAACTTTGGTGCTTCTGCCAAGATGAAATTCTAGAGCCAAATGAATATTACAATATGCTGGATATAGAGATGTTTATAATGTTCCAAATTTCCTGAGCCATCCTGATTTGATAATGGGGAAGTGAAGGACTGATCCTAAAGTCTGTCTCTGGATAGAAACAGAATGGAATGTGGTAGAGAATTAATGAATGTTATTACTTTAATTGAATTTTAGTCTTTTCTTATGGACATTTGGGTTATAAAGGATGGATTTCCCTTGCGAAAAAAAATCCATTTGGTGAGGGCAGGGAGTCATAAAGGATCTTAAATGAAGAATACTCCAGATAATTCCTGTGATGGCACTTGGCATCAGTCATCCTCTCTTCAAGACAAGGCAATCAAGAAGATGGAAGATTAAACCTTTCCGTGCCAGGGAGACTTCCATGTTATTTGATTGAAATTGGAATCCTGTCACCTCATGCTTGTGTCTCCAGATTTTTCTTACCACATCTGCTAAATTACCACCAGCTATTTGCGTTTGGAACGAGGCCTTCCTCCCTCACAGCCCATCTGCTCAGCCTGTTTGCTCTTCCCCTGCAGTCACGACTTAGTGAGCAAGGTTATGGCAAGGGAAACTCACTGGTGTTGGGGGAGAAGGAAGGTGGGATTGATTGAGGTGGCCTGGCAGATTCCCTTGGCTGTGCTGAATTTGAAAGAGGAGCTGGGTTAAAACTGAGGGAAGAACCTCTTATGAATGGCATTTTAGTCAGAGAAATGGAGCTGGGGAATCTCAGACCACTCTGAGGACAATCCTTCTCTTTTTCTAATACTGTCCCAGGGAATCTTTACAAATAGATGTTAGAGAGTCTCCAATATCTAAGGTGACAACTCCTCTGGACATGTTCTTGACTGCCCTAATGCCAGGGAGGGAGAAGAAATTGCAGCTTCTCTTGCTTGGAGGAGGTTGAAATGTGAGAGCACTGTAGGTATTCTAATCTCTCTCATTAAAGTTGGAGGGGCTACAGGTTTTCAGGGATGTTTTCTGCTCACCTTTGTGTGCCATACCTTGAGATATAACTGCAGATAGAGAGGGATGAGATCAAGATCTACAAAGTTGTGATGTGGAGGAGACAGTAGGGCTGCTGACTTCTCAAATCCAAGACCCAGGCAACATCAGAATTAACTGGGAGAAGCCAGGTACAGCTCCAAGCTGCCTCTTGGCATGGGGACTGTGTCAGGTCCGATGCTGGGCAGGCTCCTCCAGGAGATGCTGCAGGACTGTGAGGGCTCAGCTCTCACTGACTCAGTGTTTCCAGTCAAACTCAGTGTTTTGCTGGGCTTCACAGCAGCTCTTGTGGAAGATGAGTTTGCAGGAAGCTGGAATTCAGCAGCCCTAAGATGGGTGATGGATGGATTTGTCCAAGCCCTGGTTCCCAGCACAGCAGCTGCCTCCTTGGCTGGGAGTAAGGCATGGTGTCCTCTGAGCAGCACTGCAGCGTGGGGACTTTGCAGTCCTGGCCTGGAGAGAATCCCTGTGGGGTGTTCTGTAAAATGTGACACGTGAAGAGATCCCTGCAGGATGCTTTTCACCCTGGGGAAAGTGCTATGGGAGCCAGTCTGCTTGTGCAGATGGGCTTCACACCCCTCCTGCTCTCTGCAGGTGAGCTGAAGTGGTAAAATCAGGACACAAGTGGTGTCTCAGGGGTTGCTCCCACCACATCCCTCCTGGCAGCAGGGAAAATCCTGCCTCCTCCAAGGGGCACTTCTCGTGCCCTCTGTGGCAGGTGGTCAGGCTGCTGCAGATTAACTGCTGTAATTATGGCAGCTTACAGGTTCCTGACCTCCTGAACTTATATCCAAGCCCTTCTCAGGCATGCAGGACTCTCCTGGTGTCTCTTCTCTGCCTTGACACTCAGAGGAGACCCTGTAGAGGAGGTGGTGGTGACTTCTTTGAGGAACCTCATTTATGTTGCAGTTTTTTAAGCAGTCATAGTCCTCCATCAAGCCCGGTTACACCTTGTCCTGCAGCTCCTGTGAGTCACACTCCCCAGGGGAGTACCACATCTGGGGAATCAGGTTAGAGGCAGATTAGATTTGATGCCTCCTGGAGGATGATTGAGCATTTGGGGGACAAGAATGGAAGCCTGCAAAATTCTTCTCCAGCTGTACTTGGCACAGAGGGTGTGTTGCACAGATGGATAAAGGTTCTTTTAGATTTATAAACTATCCTGGGTGGGTGGATCCTGATGTCATTCTTAGGGCTGTAAATCCAGTAAAATAAGTTAAATTTCTCTGGATTGACACCAGAATAAGAGATAGATGGGCTACTATGAGAGGTATGGCACCTCATAATGCAGCAAAGCAAAAAGTGATAATTCTGCTCTGTACACAAAGTCCAGGGCTCTCTCTGACCTGATAGACGGGAAGCAGGAGAAGATTTGTGGCCACAAGAGGTGTGGGCTTTTTACAAAATGGCAACTGGTTCTCAAGTACCTTTAGCACACTACAAAGCAGGAAATCTGTCCCAAATTCCTCTCATCTGCTTCCACTGAAAGTGAGAGTGGGAGCCAGTGGCATCAGCCATTTCTTGGGGGGTTCATTTGTTCTTCTACACTCCCAAACCAATGCACTTGCAGCCCAGTGCATTTCAGATGTTTTATCAGGACTGTTTCATTGCAGCAATCTAGTGTGCATTAATTTTAAGCATGTGTAAATGAGGTGTTAAATGATTTATTGTAGACCCAGATTAAGAAATCCCAGTGGTTTCTTCTCCTGATGTGTAGATGCTGTTGAAAAAGTCAGACTTGCTGGTATTGAGGAGTCTTTTCACTTGCAATTCAGCCCCAGAATTGCTGGGTTGGGTGCAGGCTGAGCCTCCCTGGTGAGCCAAGCAGGCTGTGACCATGGAAGGAGCAGAGAGCCCATCTCCAGGGGCAGCACATGTGTGACAAATCCTGCTGTCCCCACTGCCAGTCACTGGCCCTCTGGGGACTGTGGTGATGCCCTGGCATTGGGACACCCTTGAGGAGATGGGGAATGCCTTTTATATTCTCAGAGCCAGAGAATGGGAATTAAGAGTGATTTTAATTAATCTTGTACTTATTATTTATCACTAATTGGATATGCTTTTGGTGCTTTTTTTTTCTTTCTTCTTCTTTCAGATAAGGGTGTTTAGGTTTGGTTATTAGTATCTATTTTATAATTCTAGCAAGAGAGGATCCTTTGCTATTAGAAGCTGAGACAGTGCAAACCATCAGAGAGTGCTGCTGTGCTCTGGCCATGCCTGGATTAGTGCCTGGGGGTGCTGGGCAGCACAGACACCTCCAGCTGAGGGTGCCCAGCAGCAGGAGGGACAAACCAGAGCCTTGCTGGGTACTAGGATCTTGCAGAGATCAGGGGCTCTGGTAGGAAACATTCATAGACCATTTCTGACCAGAAACATTTGGTGTTGTGACATGATTTTGGAAAGTCAGGCATGACTACAGCAGGTCACTTTGGGGTTTCTCCTTAGGGCTTTATTTCCAAGCTCTCCTCCTCAAGCATGGGGCTACCAACAGAGTCTGTGCTGAATGCTGCAGAGGCAGCCCACAACAGATGATGTCCTTTCAGCTCCTGTAATCCCTCTGACACACACAGGAGAAGCACTAAGGGAATGAGGAAAGATTAGGAAAAGCCTAATTTTATCCACCCACACACACCCTACAAATTTTGCAAAACCTCCTCTATAGCCAAAGTTTACACCCTGCCTGCTTTAAAGAAATGGGAGAGAGCTCAAGTCCTGCTGACTCACAATTACAGGGTGCTGAGCACAGCAATTTCCCAGCCATCAGTAGGAAAGGAAGTAAGATTTACACCTGAGAAGCGTCAGGGAATTTGGAAGGGAAGAATGAAAAATAAGGTGCTTCAAAGCCATGCTGTTTGAAAGCTGTCACAGCTAGAGCAGAAGGCTGAAACAGGGCTCACATTCGGCTTTCTCCAGGGCAAATTTGTGGAGGAGACAAGTTCTCAGGATGGAGAGAGGCTTGGTGAGGGTGAGAGCCCTCATCCCCCCTCTCCCTCTCTGTGCCAGGCAGCTGCTGCTGGTCCCTGCTGTTCCAGGCCATGCAGCTGATTAAATATTGAAAAGGTTTCGTTGCTGTTGCTTGAAAAGCTTCTGTCTGGATGAAAATGAAGTTATGTGAGGACAAGTTTGTGCTGGTGAAATTAGTCTCTGTTTGAATACATCTGGCCATACCATACAAACAGACCCAAAATAGCTTTGTGGGTTTCAATGAAAAGCCACCATCAGAACGTGGGTTTGGGCTCCTCATTTTCAGAGCCAAGGTGTGGGAGTGCTCAGGGAGGTGGGGATTGCAGATGGGGGTCAGGCTGAGTTGTCAGAGACCTCGTGGCATTCAGAGGCTGTTGCAGGTGCTCCAAGGCTGGTAGTGATGGGAGCCAGGACCTG
Organism: Passer montanus; assembly: GCF_014805655.1. Classification (NCBI taxonomy): domain Eukaryota; kingdom Metazoa; phylum Chordata; class Aves; order Passeriformes; family Passeridae; genus Passer; species Passer montanus. The sequence goes on from NW_024369929.1 coordinate 11,808,835, forward strand.
AGGTCTGTGTGAGCACACAGCAGCTCCAGGATCAGCTCCCACTCACCCCCAAACCCTGGGACAGACAGTGATGGTGGAAGTGCTGGCAGAGAGATTTGTGATGAGTTATAGGATAAAGGCAGAGGCAGGAGGAGAGCTGGGATTAGAGGTAGGGGCCAAAAGTGTGAGAGATTGAGAGGGAGGGTTGATGTGTGGGCTGTGACTGCAGGGAGTGTCACAGCAGCACAGCTTGGCCTGAGACATTTTGTCACTTGATGCTGTCGGAAAATACACATTTCAGCAGGAAAACATTGTCTGAGTGTTCAAAACAGGCATGCAAATCTATCCTGTGATTAAAGGAAAACTTTGGAAAAATGTCTCTGATCTCATTAGTGTAAGTATAAACAGAGAAAAGATATCAACTTGATTAAAATGCTGCAGTAAGCTGCAGAGATGTGGGATAATCTGTCCTGAAAGCACCAGGCCACCCAGCAGGCAGGGAGCCATCCAGCCTGGAGGAACAGGACAGGATGGGTAAAGAGCTGCTGGTCCCTCTGGGTCATGTGGAGGTTCAGACAGAGGAAGGAGAGACAGGATTTCCATCCTTCCTGCAGGGGGAATTTAGCCCTTGCACTGGACTGCATTCTTTGAATACATAATCATCACTGAGCACTGATTTCTGGTAGTTTTATCTATAAATTAAGTCAAATTTTGTCATAATTTTATGAAATATTTCTAGAGTTTGATGGTTGCATCCCATGGGAGAGAAGTCTAGAAAAGCCTGTGAGTAAACATGCCAGCAAAGCTTTGCTTACTCACAGCCTGAGTGAACTGGCCAAGATTTGCTACACAAAACAAGCCATTTAGCAGCATTTTTTTCCCCCAATGATAAGGAAAAAAGAGATATTTATCTTCCTTGCTCAGACCACAGTGATATGTGCACAGCAGAATCTGCGTTTTCATTATTCTTTGGACCTAATTGAAACTTGATTTCAAAAATTGCATTAATCAGTTCAGTTTATGGGAGTCATAAAGCAGTTTGTAAGTGGTTTTTTAGTGTTTCATGACAGTTGTTAATTGCATCTGATTAGAAGAACATAGTCACAGCAGGGCTGATGGATGGGTTCTCATCTGAGCAAATCTGGATTAATCTGCAGCCCTAAGGTTGTGGTCCATAACATAATTGAAATCAAATTAAAAATCAAGATTGCTATTAAAATGGGATGTGTGTTCATAGTGAAAGTCATTTGCTATCATTTTGGCATCTTTTTCATTCTTTCAGAGCTCTTCAATTTCAATTATTTTTTTCATAATTATAAGAAAAGTTTTTGCACTGGGAAATATTCCAGCTGGAAGATTTCCAAAAGAAAATATTTCTTTTGACATTTAAAAATCAAATTCTAAAACAGTTTTGAATTCCTACTAGATTTAGATAAGCCATTTGATTAAAAAAACATCCAGAATTTCCATCTCCCAACAGTGCACTGAAAAATGCAGAACCTCATTGTAATTATTTAATTAACTATTGTTGAGGGGTTTTTCCCTCTGATGTTCTATGAAATAATACCATGGTTTTGGCAGGTTCACAGCATCTGAGCCCCTGTGGCTCAGCAGAAATGCACGGCAAGTAAGGAAGCAAATGAAGTCTGTGTCTCATTTGTGCTACACAACTTTTCCCTCAAATGGGAAGGAATACCCAGCCTGCCAAACCCCCAGGACGGAATTAAGCCCCCCAGGTAAATAGGTAAATAGTTCAGCTCAGAACAGACCCTCCCCAGGGGTCTTGATCTCCTGTACATCTCCCTGAATTAGGATTTTCCTCTTGAGGTGCTTTGGGAAGGCAGCAGCCCAAGAGTTCTGGGACAAGGCTCCAGCAGAGTCTGTGGCACTTGAATTATAGGAGAAACCTTTGTGTTTTTCCAATTAATAAGTGTAGCTCTCATTTAGTTTCCTCCTTTAATCCCTCCTTTCTATCAGTGTAAAGTGTGTGGGAGGAACTCTCTATGGAGGGATCTCCCCTGGATGGAAAAAGCTCCTTGGCTGCAGGAGTGGCGGTGCAGTGGAGCTCAGGGACATCCACAGATATCCACAGACACCCAGGGATGCCCCTGGGTGTACAGAGCCCAGGGAGCTGGCAGAGGCTTCAGTGGCCTTTAACAGCAGAAAAACCAGCAGCTCCTTGCCCTGCCTTTCCAACACGTGGGAGGTGGCAGCTGGTGGATCCCTGCCCTGTGGGGGTACTGGGGATGATGGAGCTGCTTCCCTGATTAACTCTGGCAGCGGCTGCTGAGTTAATTAGTGGGCAGATATAGGATACTAGGCATTACTAATTTGTCCACAGACGCATCTTGGAGCTGAGTGGGTTTGGGATGAATTTCATCCCTGCTGTTAGCAAAAATAATTTTCAATATCTGTTTTGAAATGTTTCAAATTCCTGTTTGAGCAGGAGATGCTTTTGCTGTTTCTGCTGTGAGACTCCATCATGAGGTTCAATCTACATGAGATTTCAGTCCAGAATCTTCCTACACGGCTGCATTTCACATCCATCTGGCCCTGCTTGCTCATGTCTGGACTTGTGCCTTGCCTTGACAGGCATGGTCATTCAGGTTTCATCTTCTCACTAGGAAGGGGAAATCTTGCTTGCTCCAAGTGAGGGAGATCCAGTTAAACACAAGAGGCTCCTGAGAGGTGCCTAGAAATAATTCATTTACTGTGATTGCAGAAGCAGTGGCTTGTTCTGACCAGTCATGTGTGGTTAAAACACATTAAGGCAGAGATCTCCCAGGATCCAGCTGATATAGAAAGGACAGGCAGGACCCTCAATCAGAGCCTTTAGTAATTTCACAGGTTTGCATGAGCTCAGGGCATCCCAGTGGGAATTCCTGTCCTTGCAGCTGGTAGAGAGCTGTAACCAAATGTTCATTATGGCAGTGGCCATGGCATGATCTGTGCATCAGCAGCTCCATTTCCTGCTGGTTCCAGGTAGGCAGATGTTTTCTTTGGGAGTGTTCTGGAGATTGTAAGTAGTTTGGATTGGGATATTGTGCCTGTGCTGCATCTGCTTTTATCAGATTCTTCTTCTATAGGACATCAGAGATAGCATCTCCTGAGTGGATGATGGAAAACAGGTGGAGTAAAAATGGAGAAAGGTTGAAAATGGAGTTACCTTTAGTTACTACTCAGTTACTCATCACAGAGGTTTTCTTTCTTTTTTCCTCAGTGATTGCTGAGTCAAATATGCATATCACACTTAAACAAGCTGATTTTGAACACTTCTGCAGAGCATTTCTTGCTTTCAGATGGAGTCAATTACTGTGCATGTATTTACCCAGCCCAAGGAGCCTGCCAGGCTCCCATCTATATTTCATCAGCCTCAGCCCTCCCCGAGGCTTGCAGCACTCTGCTCTGCCTGCAGTGAAGGGCTTCTCCACTGCAAAAGCAACAATGACTCAAGAGAAACACACAGACAGATAAAGTTCCCTGGATTTAACATCTCCTGGCAGCCTTGGCCTTATCCCCTTAATGCTGGGTGGCATTTGGATGCTCTTTTCAGCAGCCAGGTACCACCTGATGTTTAATCTACCTGCCACTGGGCTGATGTAGAGAACAAGCTGCTCCTCACACCCTTGCAAGTTGGAAGCCAACAGCAGCACTGACCCCCTCCTGCCATGCTGTGGTGTCTGTTCCATCTTTAATTCATAGAAGGGTTAAAGACAAAGGTCTCTTAAAACTTCTGGCTCAGAGGTACAGCCAGAGCAGGCTCACACTTACAGGTTACTAACAGCAATTTGATTTTCAGCAACCCCACTGATGAGGTTTCTGTCTGTCCCCTCAAGATGCTGTCCTTCAGCCCCAGAGATGTTGCTGTCAGGAAGATTTGTCTAAACTTCAGCATCAGTTTGAATTTCAGGCTTTCACATCCACTGCAAATGTCCCAGCAGAGCTGGGTCCGGCTGGAGAGTCCCTTTGTACCACCCAGTTAAGCCAATGGGTTCATGGAAAAGAGAAACTCCCCATCTCTCTTTGAAAAACGTGTTCCTTCCCTCTGGTCAAAGAATGTTCATCCAAAAATTTTATTCTCAAAAGAAAAGGGACCTGTTCTGGACAAATTAGAAATGTTGAAGAAGCAAATGTTTGCCTTTGCCCATTTATGCTGAAAATTACTGAAGCCACTACAGATCTCTGAATCAGGGAAAACCAGCCAACTTTTCAAGAAAAGTATTACTTTTGTAAAGAAAAATCATTATTAGTACCTCTTTTTTTCATAGAAAACCAGTCTCTTTTTTGATGCTTTTTCCTACTTTATCAGCCTGATGAAACAAACAAGCAAGGAGTAGAAAACAGATTGATTTTTTTAAACACTCAAAATCATTCCCCTGATTTCTAATAGATTCCCCAATTTCTGGGCTCTTAATCAGAATCATGTGGAAGAAACAATCTCTGTTTCCCTCAGCAGGGCTGTATTTTTAGAAGAGATGCAGAAAAGAGAGATAAGGTGTTTTTTCTTCAAGCAAGATATGGGCTTTCCAATAGTGATCCCATTTTTTTTATTATTTTTATTTTCTTTAGGATTGAAGTACAGTGGGTCTTGATGGTATTTAACCCCTCTGTACCCATGTGTGATTTCTTTACATTGCTTTTATTGTGGAAAGAATAAATGACACATTAGAGTTAAATCTTCAGTCAATGATAGTGCAGTTCACTTTTCCTGCAGTTGGATCAAGCCAAAGGAATAATTGTGTGTATCTATGCAGTGCCTATCTCCGAAATCTCCAGCTCACATTGCTCTGGGATCCCAACACAGGTGATTTTATTGCAGTTAATACCTGCTGTAATTAGGAACCTAATTAAATATCCTCTGATCTTACCCCTCTCAGAGTTAAACAGCTCAGGGGGCTGATTCAGATTCTCCAACTCTCTCTTCACATGGTCTCCTACAGCAAAGCACAGGTGATTTTTAGCACTCTTTGAATACAGACAGTGCTCAGGGGCAGACAGACCAGCAGCATGAGCCAATGTCAGTTGTAAGTTCCTAAAAAGTACATGGAATACTTTAAATACAGACAATGCTCAGGGGCAAACAGACCAGCAGCATGAGCCCATGTCAGTTGTAAGTTCCTAAAAAGTACATGGAATGTGAAAAAAAAAAAAAATAAAAAAAAAAATAAAAAAAAAACCCCAAACACAGAATGACTGAGCTAGAAAGGAGCAGGGAGGGCAGGAAAGCTGAAAACCATAGCCACGTTTGAGCAGAGAAAGTCAGCAGTGCTCAGCCATCTGTGGGTGATTTGTCAGGTTGGAGTGGAAACCAACCTGGAAGGAGCTGCTCTGTGGCTGGGGGCTGTGCTGGGGGTGCTGTGCTGGAGTGAAGGATCAGCAGCTTTGCCTTCTCTTGGCAGCCAGGGTTACTCTACCAGAAGAAATCAGCCCTGTCCCTGAGCCAGGGGAGCTCTGTGCATGATGTCATGCTGCAGGGGAACCCCTTGCTGCAGAGACCACAGTCAGTGCTTCCCTCCTGCAAAATGCCACGAATGGGAGAAGCAGAGAGAAAAGTCAGGCAAAACTTCCCTGCCTGTACCAGGGAGCTCAGCCTGGCTCTGATCTGGCTGGGACAGGTGGGTGCCCTAAATGAGCAGAGCAGAGGTGGCTCTTGGTTTGTAGGAACAGCACTGAGGCAGCCTTGGGGTGTACAGAGAAATATCAGGGATAGACCTGGGCTCACAAAGCCCTGCTGTGTTTGCAATCCACTGCAGTGAGTGGCACCACTGTGCTGTCACCCAGCTCTGACTACACAGTTTGCAACGTTCAGAGACAGCAACAGTTTGGGAACCCTCAGGGAGAGACATTTTCTTTGTTTTCACCGAAGGAGGAGAGTAATTTCAAAACAATTTAGGGTGTTATTTCCCAGAGAAAATCCTGCTCGTCTCACAGTAAATTTTCAGGGTACGTTGCTTGCAGACAGCAAACCTCTGCAATCCTCTCATCCCTGCATTAAGCTCTGGTACCCCAAATTCACACTTTACAAATTCAGTGCAGCTGCTGTTGAACAGAGACCTCCTGCAGAATCTTGGAAGGAGAGCCTAGATGAGGACAGCTGGACAGGGGACACTTAGGAAGCAGGTAAAGCTGTCACCTACACTCTGTAGAGGACTGACAGACCTTTCAGACAGCAGATTTTATGAGATAATGTCTTGCTAAAAACTTTTTAAAAACCACGAGGGGCCAAATGCCTCACCTGGCAGTCTGTCAGCCATTCCCTGGCTCCCTGACAGGGAAGTGTGAGGTTACACTTTGATAAATAACTTCTGATCATCACCTCCTTGCCACTTTCTTCACCTGGGATATCCTATCCCTTTTCCCCTGAAGAGGCACTAACATTATCTGCCTTGAAGTATTTGTTGTCCCCTTGAAGTTTGCCAGCTAAACCCCCCAGGCTTGTCATCTGGAGGACACCTGCTCTCACACTCCAGTTCCTCCTGCCTTCTCCCATATATCACCCAGGATTGCTGCTTCTAGCCAAAGCCTTGAATTTATTTTGTCTTTACTCCAGGTGTGATAGACTGTAATTCTCTGTTCCCTGTGGGGAGCAGAAGCCATTTGCTGAGATATCACTTTATCTTCTGGTGTCATTTCTGTGTCAATAGTCTCAGAGTAGCAGGTGAAGGGAAAAACATTCCAGAGTCTTCCTATTACTGCTACCCAGGACTGACAGCCCAGGGAAGTATCTAGTTTGGATGCCCTCTCTGACAGCTGGCACCAGCAAATATGGCCAAGAAAACTTGGTGGATACTTACAGATCAGCCTAGACCAGAGTGAAGTCCTCTTGATGTTTGCCTCATGTCTTGAAGATCTTATTTCTCCCAGTAGAAAAGAAATGTTGTAGAAAAAGTAACTCACATGAAACTGATCTTCCTTTCCTCAAATACATCCAATCTCTGCTTTTTAATGTTTCCAAGACCTTGCCTTTTATTCCCAGGAGCCCCACAGGTTAGTGTGTAAATAGGAATTTCCTTGTGCAAGATTTTAACCTCTTGCCTTTCAAATTTCTTTAATGTCCCTTTGTCTCCTATTATGAGACTGCAAGTCCATCTGATTTACATTCTGAGGACAAAGAGAGTGATGTTTTTTTCCTTCCCCATTGCAAGAGACATTTTTCCTGTACCAAAATATGCTTGGAAATGGAGCCCACCCAGAGGGTAAGGAAGGCAGACACTGCATGGAGACCCCTTAGAAGCTGCTGCCCTGTTGTGCCTTCCCTTCCAGCTGACACAGATCTTGGGTGTGTGCTAATCTGGCAGCCTCTTGGCCACCAGACCCATCTGCCAGTGAGTGACTCTCAGTCCTGACAAGGAGCCTTGCAGGAGTGCCTTGGGGCTGAGGGGAGCAGTGGAACCAGAGCTCTGTGCTGGGGCACAGGGCAGGACCTCCGCAGTGCAGCCTGGAGGAACAGCATCAGCAGCAAGTGTGACAACACATTTCAGGCTGCAGCACCTGCAGGGGCTGCCAAATTCAGGAGCACCTGCAAAATCTGTGAGGCCAGGGAAAGCAGGGGCAGGAGGAAAGCCCTTGCTCCCTGATCCCACACATCTGCCCATCTGGAGGAACACTGCTGGGGAGGGTTGGCAATGGGGGGGGCACTTGGAGCCCAAATCCTGGCAGCCAGTCCCTGACATGCTCTTCAAGAGCAGCTCTTTGAGGCCTGTTGTGCCTGGCTCTGCAGCACACAGAGCACGGCCAGCTCTCCTGGAGCTCTGGACTGTCAAAATGACTGTCAAAAGGACAGGCAGCCAAACCAGCCCTGAGGAGCTTGGCAGGGTTTGGTCTCAGCGTGTCAGGATGTGGGCTGGAAGCTGGGTAATGACACAGTGACAGATGAAATGCTCAGATGGGGCCCAATGCAGCTGCCCACCTCAGTCCCTCAATTCTGCATTTCTGCTGTACAGCTCCTTGAGCTGGGTCAAAGAGTCTGGGTTTTGGGAGCAGGTAGAGGGATGCCCCTCACTTCAGTATCTGCAGGAAGGAGCACACTTGGACCAGGGACAGTGGGGACAGCTCAAAAACTACCTGCCCCCACTTCTGAAAGCCAGAGTGTCTCTTTTGCATGGGATGCTCAAGCTTCAGGATATTTCTCAGTTGCCTTCTCATTTCTAGGGAGTCTGATGACTCTTAGGGTCCTTACATGTCTTCTCTGGCTGGGCTGCAATGAGAGGCACTGAAGGAGAGCTATGAAACATGCTGAAAATATTCTTGATTCTGATCAGAAACAGCACATTGAGGGTCATTCACAGGAAACTCTGTCCTTGTGAGCATAATTACAACATCACAGTGGTCTTGGCAAGGACAGGCTGAGGTCCAGAAGGGTGAACTTTTGAGCTTTCACCAGTGGCTACAAGATTCTTTTTGTAGTTATGCCTGTTTTCCCTACACAATCTCTGACAGGTAGAGAAAACAAGTTATTACAGCTATTTTGCAGACAAAGAACTAAACCTGAGGGTAACTAAATGCCTTGCCTTAGAGAAGGCATTAGAGAAAACTGAACAGAGTTATTGATGTTGCCCAAGTCACTAAGCCATCTCTCCTCTAACCAAACCTGAGTCCTAACAAATGTCTGCACAGGCATGTATTTTTCAATATGTTTTTTACTCTTTTCATATTTTATAGAGAAATTCCAGGTAGAACATAAGCAGAAGTTGCCTGAATTCAACTCTCCTGGCATAAATTCCCCTGCTGGCAGTCTGATTTTAACTCCCATCTGTACTGTCGCGCCCCTGCCCACAGGCATGAGTCACACTGAGCAATAAATAACAGCTAAATCCTTCCTCTGCCTCGACAGGTGATGCTGAGGATTTTCTCTCTGCATACACACGGGGTGTAGTGCTACAGCCTGATGATGTATTGTGGTTATTAATTTGGGGAGATGAAGCTTTTTCATCATTAATGTCCAACCTGAATGCAGGAATTTATTTGTGTGTTTGGGAAGCACATGCAGAGCCTTCTCACTGCTATGAAGTGCTGAGCCTAACAGGGGGGTGTTTTGTTTGTTTTTCTTCTTTTTACTTTTTTCTGAGACTGATACTGTTGTGCCTTTTTCATTCCCTACCTTCCTGGGCTTCACCATCCCCTGCCTTTTCCTGCCTCCTTTCCTTAATTTCATGCTCTGATGTTGCTTTCTCTCATTCTTTGGCTCCTGCAGTATCTTCTTGTTTCAGTTTTTTCCTCCTTTCCTTCTCTATTGCACAGAGGCACAAACATCATTTCAGAAGGCTGTGAGACAGCAAATGTCCCATGGCACAGCTGAAAGCCACATGACTTTGGGTTGTCAGAATATTGGCCAAGCTTCAGGCTCTGTGTAAATGAGCTCCTCTTGCAAAGACCTATCCCTAAAGGCTCCTGCAGGAACAAAAAAGGAATGAAGGAGGCTTAGGAAAAACCACTGCCAGGCAATCCAACTTTCCAAAATGTTAAGGGGCCCATTGCACATGCTCAAATTATCAATTCTCCTCTTCTGCAGGTGCAAAAATACTGCTGGGTGCTCTTTTGAGTCAAAATCCTTCATGAGTATAAAAACATAAATATAAATGTGGAGTTGCTTTGTGTGAGGTTGCTAGTAAATCAATACCAACATATTTCAGGCCCTATGGCAATTTTTTATTACTTTCTTCAAGACGCTGGTTTCAAAAACAGGTTCTTCAAAGATCTGAGAATCTGAGATATTCAAGGCACAGCTCAGACAGGCTTTGCAAATTGCCTCCTTACAGAAGAAGACATCACTCTGTGGGTATGTTTTGTTTGTGCTGCAGTGATACACGTGGGGCACATAGTGAATTTGATAGCTAGATAATGGAATCTGTTGAGTGATCATGGTTGCTACAAGGTTCAGGTCTCCTCAGTAGTGTCTCATATTAAAAAAAAAAAAGGTTAAACTAATCAAAATGCCATGAACATGAATGGAGCAAAAGGCAATGCTCCAGTATTTTCCCTGCCACTTCACCTTGAAAGGAGCCTCTTTAAATTTGCTTCTGCTTTGCACTTGTATTTCTCCACAGGCAAGGTGCATAATGAACAGTACATCTGCAATTTTGAAAGCCCTTGAGGCCACAATACAATTGTTTTGGAGGTTGGAGGCAGAAAAGAAAGAGGCTGGGTTTGTTTTGAGAACCACACTTTTTATCTGATCTCATAATAACTGAGCCCCTTTAGCCTTGATCATTGGGCAGCCCCGAAGGGAAACACAGGGATCAAGGCCATTAAAGGGCATGATGGAAGCATAAGGCTGGCTGTGTCTGTGACAGGCTACAGGGGATTTCTGGCAACAGGAGAGAACTCTGACATGGCCACTGCATCTGTACACTTCACTGGGGCTGGTGAGCAGCTGTCTGAGAGTGATGCCTGAGCATCCTGGGCTGGGAAAGGGTTGTTCCTGATGGCAGGAGTGCCTTCCAGCCTGTGGAAATGTCTCTGCTAGAGCTCCTTCTCACCACACTCCAATACCACAGAAGACAGGAGATAACAACCCTGCAAAGGCTGCTGTGAGGTGCAGTAAATTATTTTGTCTCCAGGAGTGGGGAGGCTGGTTGGTCCTCCAGCAATGGGAAGGTGATCATGGGCAATAAGTGATGGGTTTTTATCAGAACCTGAAACACCAAAGTCACCTCCCATCTGAGATTGGGGATGATGAGGCCGCCCTGGCCACAGCAGTGTGGGAGCACTGGGCAAAGGGTCCTTTTGTGGCACCACACTCTGAAGATCTGCATGGATCCAAAGGAAAGGGGGAGCAAGGCAGAAAGGAGGAAAGGATAAAGCATGGAGTGCTGGGGGCAAACAGACGTGGCAGACCTCAAGGCAGCTGTGTTAGGTAGGGGCAGGAAAAAGAAGGAAAGGGGTATTTAATAAGGATACTTGCTCAAATAAAATCCCTCCTGAAAGAAAGCAGTACTTAGAAATCACTCAGGGTTTTTCTGCTTTCATGGCTCTGTAGCAAATCTATTCATCACAGCCATGTATTAATGAATTAGTTAATTAAGCAGCTCATTATTTAATAACTCAGGTTGCAAGTGTGATGAAATAAAAATCCCCTTTGTAGCCAGAGGCACATCTTTGCCAATAAGCTAAGCAGTTTATAGTTAATCAGGGATGTTTGCTGTCTGACACAGGCAGAATCTGCTGAATTGCAAGCAGTTTCCTTCCAAGGTTATTGCTTACAGTCCTCTCTGGGAGCTTGTCAGGGCCTCCAAGCCCAGTCAGGTTAAACCTAATAAGCTGTCCAAGGGCAAACACACGTAGAAATGCTCAAATTCATGAAAGGGCACCAGGGCACTGTTGTTTCTGAATAAACATCCAATTTCCTATTGGTTTACACTGCCAGGTGCAATGCTGATAGAGAGGCTGGTTTATTAATAAGCAGTAAACCCTCAAAGATTCTAGCTCATTATGATATTTAAAAAGACAAGGAAATGGAAACATGTGCTGTTTGTTTGGCTCTGACATGGCTCCCCCAGGTGATTTTGGGAAAGCTCCTTTATTTGCATCTACATTGGGACACCTCTGAGTATTATTTGGTGTCCAGGTTGGGGTTTGTGCCTCAGCTCCACATGAAGGAAAATGTCTGTGGGGCAGCAAAGCTCACCTTTGTCTTGGTCATCATGTGGAGGATAGCTGGGTTTGAAGATGGGAATGAATCCTTGCCTTGCTTGTCCACAAGGTCCCTGGAATATGGGAGACAGCACACAACATTTCCATTTCCATGCTCAGACACTGTTTTAGTCTCTCTCTGCTTCAAGTCATGATGTGGAAAACAAACCTGAGCATTTTCCCCAGCCTTTGATGGGACTTGGGAGCACTGTAGGCTGCTTAGGTGCTGTGGTAAAGGGAGAGGAGGAGAAGAGGAAATAGATATCTAGAAGAAGTTTAGAGACTGTGAGTAATTGCTCAGCTAAAAAATTGTTAAACTCAGTAAGATGTCCAAATTCTACCTCAGGCATATGCACTTCTAAGTTTTCTTTGGGTAAATTATCATTTCCACAAGACTCTGGCACCAGCCCTCCTGCTGTGATTCTCCTCCATCCTCCCTGGTTTTGTTCTTTTTCCCTTCACCACCTCCCTTCTGACTAAGCTCTCGGCTGCGACTTCTGCCGTGTTCGCTCCTTGAAGCGAGTCTGTTCATTATTTATTAGCTCCCATACTCTTACACCATCTGTCTCAACTCATTATCCATATTCAGCTTGTCAAATTGACCTTTTATGGCCTTTCTCTGGAATCCTAATGTGTAGTCTGTCCCTCCTTATATAGATATGTGCTGCTAAGCCGTTGCTTTCCAACTCCTACTGTTGAACACTCCTCTCTGTATCTATCTCATGAACACCCAGCTTGCTAGTCTGTGCCCCTAACTTCAGAAAAATCTGTTTATTCTTCTTGACTGATGCTTGTTCCTTCTTTCATCTGCTGCATGTTTGCTGTGCCAGCTTGCTGTAGCACATACTGTCTTAGATATGACCTTTAAAGCATCTGCACCAGCACAGTATCAGACTTTAGGGTATAATCTCCTTCTAACAGTCTGGGGGACTTTCTGTCCCTTAGTTCATAACACAACATAGTGGATTACAAGCTGAATTCAGCCCACAGCCACTTTGCTATGAGTCACTACCACCACCACCACATAAGGCAATGGCATTTTAGTGTGCAGCGTGCTGGAAACCAGAAATCTCCCCCAGTGGGATGGGTGAGGATGAAAAAATTTAAAGGCATTGGAGCAGTGCAGCCAGATTCTTACTCAGCATAAATCAGGTCAGTTCAATCAAACTACTGAACTATTTGTGTTCATACCCCCTCCATCTCTGCTTCCAAATCCAAGGGCTACTGTAAATGATTCAGCTTCAAAGACAATAGTTTCTCCTCACAGAACATTGTGTAATGCAGGGCTGTAGGATCAAATAATGCAATAAGTATTTTCTCCTGGTGGAACAAGCATACACAGTGTGCACCTGCCTGGGAATGTGTAAAACCCACCACAGATCAATAGAGATTATCCAGAAACTGTAGGAGAACTTCAATAAACTCTGTAGCAGGGAATTTTGAACTAAAATGCTTTCTCTAAATAATTAATCAGGGCTGCTGATAACTCACTAAATACTCCAGCTCTGGTTTCTCTGCATTTCTTGATATACCAGCGCTGCATCTGTACCAATCTTTTCCAACATACAGTGTGGGAGCTGTGAATAAATGAGTCCTGTCCCAGAGACCCTGGAAGCATCTTTGAGCAAATCAATGTTTTTTACACTGCGCAGAGGACTTTCACCCTACCTGTCCCACCTGTGCTGAAGGGGAGCAGTCAGTAGGTGCCATCCGTACTACTGAAAGTCAATCCTTTGAAACATGATTTCAAGTCAATGACTTTCAAATATTTTGCTCTTCTGTACAGAATCTGTGGCACAGATAGCTTGCTTAACAAGCTCCATGGAGAGTTTTTGAACCTGTGTTACATATCTATCAAACAATTTCTTAATAATAAGAAAGTTTCAGGAGAAACTAGTTTTCTCCTTAGTTTTCACTTAATACTGCTCTCCTCTGAAGCTACAACAAAAGACACCTCTTTTTCCACAGTTCAAAGCAAATTCTTTTAAATGGTAGGCTCTGCTACAGACTTTGATTTTTAAATCCCTTGCTGCCCAGACCCAGTTAGCCTCCTGTGTTTGCAGACACAGTTGATTGTTGTAGCCATTAGCACATAATTTTACACCTGAAAAATATATATTGGCATGCCCTTCTGTGTAATTTTGTTGTCTTTGATGGCAAAGCAGCTTCTTTTTGCTTCAGGCTACGTGTCACTGAGTAAGAAAACTAAACTCATTTACCCTCCTTGATTATGTCTAAACCCATATACCTTCCTTGATGATCTTGTCCCTCTGGAACAAGAGCAGAAAAGAAACTTCAGAAATTATACTGGGTCTATATTGCTCCAGTTGCAATGGGTTTTCAGCCTGGATCTGTGATATAGTCCTCCTTCAAGAATGCTTGATGACCATGGTTTCTTTTGGACATTAATTTCAGATAAATTTTACTTCCAATCTTGTGAGACTGGAGAGGAATCAGAATGGAATATTTTTCCTAGTGATACCTACAGTGTTCTTTTACCTATCTAGAATTCAAGTAGAAACTTGAATCCCAAGGTCTAATCTGTATTTTCAAAAACAGAGACCAGGTCATTAGCTAATCACTGGCCAGTGTTCAGATCTGAGAACATCCTCCTGGAAATTCCCCAGGGACACACTGCTCTTCACCACCATTGATTAGGATATTTGATGGAAAGGCAGAGGAAGGAAAATGACTGCTGGAGACTTGCAAGAGATGTGATCTATTTTGATACAATCATTCCCTAAAATAATGTTCAGTCATTGGGTTAGGTTGGGTTGGGTTGGGTTGTTTTGATTGAGTGAAGTCTTCCACAGCCAACTTCTTCCAAAAGTGTTTCAGAGTCCTGTGCTCTGAGACTTTCCTCTTGCTATTTTGGCAGTGAAAGAGAGATGCAAAAAGTCAAGCAAGAATTAATAAGGCTTAGGGCTGATCTCTAACAGAGATGGCACCAGGTGCATTTATAATCCTTGGATATGAAGGCAAGAGCTACTGTTATTACAACACTTTTTTTTCCATAGTTTGTGGATCAGTATTATGTCAGGGCTTCCATCTTTCCCTGGCCATTTCCTCCTTTATTCTGATCATAGTTTGTACCATTAATCCCCGTTCTTGCTCCTTGACTTCCAATTTCACTTGGTTTCTACCTTTCTGTAATCAAAATCCCTCGTTTCCTTTTTCTGCCTTCCCTCACATATAAATTCTCTCCAGATCCTGCTGCTTTTCCCTCTGCAGGATCCTTGCCAAGAACCCAGCCTTGCCATCTGTCCAGGAGAATGATGATATTGCTCAGCTCTCTTCTGGATGTTGAATTGTGTGGCTGCAGCAGCAATTTTAGTGTTAGCCAAAAAAAACCCCAAAAAATACCCAACAATAATCAGAACCCTGTAGAAGAAAAACCCTTTTCTGCCTCACAGAGGTCAGGTACTTTTCGTCACATGCATATAAATAGCAGGATTACTTTTCCTATATCATATTTCTCTATATTGTCTTCTTAAAGGTGCACCTGAGATAATTTTACGTACATGAGAGCATAATCAGAGTTCCTGTTACAATTTTTGTTGGTAAAAACATGCCATTTTTCCAAACCTGAATAATTTAGGGGGAAAAAAATCAGTTTCAATGAATGCTTCTAATAAAAAATGGATCAAGCAGTTGACAGAATGGCATTTCTTAAATGATTTTTTTTTTCAGTTTGAAACATATCTCCATGCACCTCTTTTTATTTTTTATGCCAATGAAAAGGGCAACTTTCTACAGTATAAGATGAAGAATTTATAATGCACCTGATCTGATCTGAAAGCATTTTTGTTGTGAATTATGGGGTTGCAGTCTAATATTTTAGATTTTAAAAGAAATTTTTATTATTATTTACACTAGTTGGAAGGAGGAAAATTTTCAAAGTTATCCTGAGGTAAAATTGCATTTTTCTTAGTTAAAAAAAATTTAATTAGTTTAAAAATTAAAATGTTAGACTGCAAGACTTCATTGAAAATCTGGCAAAGACCTGGGAGCACTTTTCCTGACAGGTCCTCCCTCAGCTGTGAAGCTGGGAGCACAGAGACCTCCTTTCCCCAGATTCTGGTGTATTTAAGGTTTAAGGTTTTGGGGACACAAGTTGCCCATATATGAATATATTCATATATTCATATAACCACAGCTGTGAGGGCTGCTCAACCTGCAGCACTTCATCCAGCAGCTCAGTGATCACTCATTGCTGCAGTGCTCAGCGTCTCTGATAATATTGCTGTCACTGCTGGCTGCCTGAAATCCAGGATGCTGCTCCCCTGGGAGCTGTGATTTCTTAGGCACCTCAAAAATCTGTCTCTTCGTGTGTGCAAGCAGATCCATTAATTGCAACCTCACTAGGAATCTGAGATTGGAACTTCTCAGAAGCCTGTCTACATAATCATCTTTTTCCTTTCAGTGAGGAAAATTTCTTCTCAGGAATTTTTTACAGTCAGCTTTGTGACTGCAGAATGTCCTCATGGTCACTGTAGGATCTTGGCACCTTCCCATTGCTGTCAGCAGAAAGCAGCTCTGGGGGTGAGGATGTTCTGCAGGAGGAGTCGTCCTTCAGGCAGAATATTAAACTGCTCTGCCATCTGTTTTACAGGGATTATTCTGGTCAATGCTAAAAATCCCTTGAAAGCATTTTTATGATGTCCCTGTCGTGCTCCTTCTCCTTAGTGTTTGAATAACCTCTCCCTCCTGCTGTTGATTTTGTGTTCTCCCTTTCTGAGCATGCAGAAGGGCCCTGGGTGGCAGCTCCCAGCCCTGGCTCTCTCTCCCTGCTGGATCCACACCATGGAGTGCATTTTGCATTTGTGTGTGTGCACCCACGGCTTGTGCTCCCACAAAGCAACATCCTCACTCTCTTTGCTTTTCCAGAAACTCCATCATGCCCCAAGGTGCAATATTTCATGAGAAAACCCTTCTTATATCTACCCTGTTCACTAATTTGACATTATTTCTGTTCTCTGATAGAGCTCAGGTCTCTGACAAGCCCTGGGCTCTCTTCATTTAGTACCAGGCACAAGAAAATCACCCTTCTCTGCATCCTCTCCAAGCTCTGCTGCCCTCCAGCCCCCATTATCACCTCAGCATGCCAGACTTACCTATATGCCTCTGGGAGAGGCAAATGCAGGTGTTGATCTGCTTTTTTTAAACATCCCTTTTCATAGAGTAGACACCATTTCTACTATGAGGATATCCAAGATTTTAGGCTCCTATTTTAAGTTGCAGAGCTCAGATGACAGAATTCCTGGCTAAGTATGCAACATCTGAGCTAACTAAAGAGCTAAAGAGTACAAGAAATCTGCAAGGTGCAAAGTGTATTTTAAAGAAATGAGGAAAGGATCTGAATTCTGATGTATCCCAGGTTTCTGTGTCCAACACAGTTTAATGGGCTGTTTTGGGCAGACCCAGAATGAGGCTTTCCTGCCTCTGCCTTCCTGCCTCTGCAGACTCTGCCTTATGGATCCTGACATTTGTCGTGTCTTCAAACCTCACTTGTGTGTCTCAGAAAGAGAACTGTCAGTTTAAAAGGGCCCAAGGTTGTAATCATAATAATTTAGATTGGAAAAGAACTGTAAGGTCATTAAGTCCAACCACTGACCCAGCAGCACTAAGCCCAGCACTAAACCATGTCCCCAAGTGCCACATCTACATGTCTACTAAATACCTCCAGGGGTGGTGACTCCACAACTGCCCTGGGCAGAGTGTTCCAATGCTGGACCACCCTTTTGATGATGCAATTTTCCTAATATCCTGTCTGAAACTTCCCTGGCACAACCTGAGGCCGTTTCCTGTTGTGCTGTTATCTGGGAGAAGAGACTGACACCCACCCTGCTACAATAGGCTTGGTGAGATGTGTATATTTGTCTCAAGGCTCATGCATCACTGTGAAGGGTAATTATAGCAACCCAAGCCTGCCATCTTTATGACACATCATGATTTCGCATCTAAATGCTAAATGGGGCTGTTAATGAGTGAGTGCAGCTCAGCTTGAGTGAAAGGGTGTTAAAGAATCAGGTCTGGAGTGAATCAGCCTGTGCGTATGTGGCAAAGAAAGAAAACAAGTGGTGTGAAATATAGAAAGTGTAGCATTCTGGAGTTATAGCCTGCTTCTCTGCACTGCCCCTTCTCCTAGGGTGATCCCAGAAAATATCCACCTACAAACTGAATGGGAAACCAGTCACTATTTTTTTGCCATGACCTTTTCTTTGAATTATTTGTTCTTCCCCATACAGGTGACTCTCACTGGTCTGTGAGACTCATCAGCTCATGTCATTATTTCTTAGGCCGCCCAAGATGTGATTCCATCCGGTAAATGCCAGACTTTGTGTGTCAGTGAAAGAGCATGGATGCTTCATAGGTCTTTTCTAAGTTTGTGATCTTTGGTCCTGTTGTTGTGGGAGGCAAAGAGCCCAGCTTTAAGCCTTAGCAGCTTTTAAATAGAGAATGAAAAGATTTCCAGCACTTGGTCTTTAAGAACATACTTTTACCTTTTCAAAAGAGAGATAAGGTCTGTGGAGACTCAGAGTCTGATCAGTTCTGCTATTGATCATTAGTGTTATTGTTACTTCATTTCCTAAAACGAGTTTTCAATTTAGTTCTGTGGCAACCAGAAAGGGACAAACACAGTGAGGTCACTGCTCTTCCTGCTCCAATATTTGAGGTCACTTTGAAGCATGACCTGTCAGCAGATGATTCTTAAAGACTTCCAAAGCAAGGCTTGATGTTCTTTTGCACATATTGTTCTTTTGTTTTTTTCTCTTTAAATAAAAGGCTCCTTCCCTTACTTTTCAAAAGAAAATATGTCTCTGTGGAACTACATTTTACTGCTTTGGAGAACATGATGTTCAGTCATGACACAAATCTTTGTGTAATCAAGAAAGTTACTTCAGGACTGGGAGGTTCTGAGACTCAAAAGTAATTTTGGACTTTTTTAACCATTAAAGGTAACACTCCAGCACTGAAACAAGAGCTGTAGAGCTCACTTAAGTACTTCTGGTGGCTGTCAGATGTATTAACTTCCCTGCACATTAACAGCTCTGGTGCCTATGCAAATGTTTCTCTTTACCCCTCCCTGCACTGTAGACTCCTGATCACTATAAACTGATCAGAATGCATTTGGCATTTTAATTTTTTTTTTCCTATTCCTTTATTGATCACTCTTTTTGAGCCCTGGAAGAATGCTATGTTGCCTTTTTCACTTGATGCAAAATGTACAGTGTGATTCAGCATAAAGAAAGAGAAGAGGAGACATGTTGAATGTGGTGACAAACAGCAGAGAAAAGGAAGAGGTTCTGGCAGGTTCTGCAGAGGCTGTGTTGTAATTATGGGCCACAAATATACCGGTAGATAAACAGAAGGGCAGAGGAAGCTTTTATGAAGTTCCTTGGAGCAGTTCCATGAACAGCACGGGCAAGGCATGGCCATTAATCCATGCAGAGAAGTCAAGCCCCTGCTCCTTCCTTACCCTGAACATTTGGGCTGCCAGGAAATCACAGCATTTGCAGCAGGAGTGATGCCCCTCTGAGCATTTTAATATAGAGAGTGCTACTGAATTTCTCCTCTGAAGTAATTTTAGCTGCATATAGCACTGTTATTTACAGTGTGTGCGTTTGCGTGCGCTTCTATAGGTCAACTGACTGTGTAGGTAACAACACCCACACATCCTCAGGCTTGTGCCTGCCCATGTCAATCCATACCTCATTTACACTTTATTTAGGCAAGTAGCTCAAAGCTTAAAGCAAAGTCCACGTTCTGTGCATGCCTACGCTGTGCTGGCTGCTCTGGCGTGACTCCACTCCCTTTCCCATGTGCTTCTCCTTCCAAGCTCTGTGTCTACAGCTGTGTGAGGCAGGGGAATGCTGCAGAGCCAGCTGGCTGGAAACCGCCTGCAAAATAATGGAAATCAGGTGTCCAGAAGGAGTATGTGTTTAGATGTGTCTTGACTTTTCTTGGTTTTCCCTGCAGACAGCAGTGACTCTGTATTAGCTTTGTTTTTTTGCTCTCTGTAAAAATCATCCCCTGTTGATGTTTGGATATGGGGAGAACAGAGCTTGGTGTGACTTTTGGTGACTTGGCAGACGCTGTATGCCAGTTGTGCATCTGGGGTACAGATGGAGAGACACTAGGGAAAAGAAGAAGCCAATAAATAAAATTAATGTGGGGATCTGGATGAAAAAGAAAACCAAGATCATATTTTGTCTTATTATGATGCTGGCCAGTTGTAGGGACCAGGGATGAGTGTACTCTGAGGAGATGGATGGAAACATATTTAGCAACCTTAGAGCTCTTTTCCAGTAACCCAGCCCAGTGCTGTTCTTCTTTCCATGGAAAGCAGAACCACATATGGGAGGCAAGACTTCCAGGAATGACAGAAATTGGGACCACATGGTACTTCACATTCTACTTTGGGTTCCCACTGAACTTGGTACATTTTAATGCTCTGGTTTTTTTTGAGGCTTTGGGTTTTGATGATGCAAAAACATTCCTCTGTTGCTATATTTTTTCAAAGGAAAAGCACATATTCAAAATGTTGGACATTAAACTCAGTGCATGTGTGCTTGCAAGCTTACTGCTGTCTCATTGCTATTGTTTCCTCTTTCTCAGGACATGACCTTCAGCACCACAATGAATCAGGAAAAACCTGTCAAATCCTCCTAGCTCCCCGGCTGTGCAATTTGCTGTTCCCTCCCTGTTCCCCAGACAGCAGCTTTTCTCACCCAAGACACAGGAGCCAGCAAGTCACAAATGACAGCTGAAAACTGAAGCATTACCAAAAGCTGCGTGAGACTCTGTCAAAGAGAACCTTTATATATAATTCTCCTTCCAAGCCTGGGAAGCTGAGCATCCCATCACTTCCAAAGAGCGGAGGGAAGATATGTTCAAGTAACCAACAACCGAAACTGCACCAATCCATACCCATTTTAGAATATCTACACAGTGACCTGCAGCACTTAGAACTCTCCGTTCAGGATGGATGATGGATATAGAAACACAAACCAGGTCTCAGATGACTACAGGTACCAGGATGGCAACTACAACGCGCCCAACGACGGCTACTACCGGGGCGGGGATGAGCCCGCGCAGGAAGAGGATGCCCAGAGCGATGTCACAGAGGGCCACGATGAGGATGATGAGGTCTATGAGGGGGAGTACCAAGGCATCCCACACCCAGACGACATTAAAGAGAAGCAGAAGAAGCGAGCCCCTGCCGTGGATGATGAGTACAGAGACCGTGCTGACCTCATGGCCGAGAGGATGGAGGATGAGGAGCAACTCGCCCACCAGTATGAGAACATCATTGAGGAGTGTGGCCACGGACGCTTCCAGTGGACTCTCTTCTTTGTTTTAGGGTTGGCACTGATGGCAGATGGGGTGGAGGTGTTTGTGGTTGGATTTGTGCTCCCCAGTGCTGAGAAGGATATGTGCTTGTCCAGTTCCAACAAAGGGATGCTGGGTAAGTGCCAGTGGCAAACAGCTCTTCTAATGCAACGAGAAGCAGCTGGGACACCATTTTCTGGTGACCAGCTGATTTCAGGATCTTCTGATGACTTGCTTCTTGTGTTGTATGTCATGCATAGTCATGCCTGGGTGGATCTGACTCAGGAGGGGTTCACAAGCTGATGAGCAGCAGAATTGTACCAGAATGTGCTGTGGCTCCAGTGCCAGTCTGGTCAATGTGGGCTGGATCTGGGCAAGACAGCTCACAGTCTGCAGGTCCACAGGGCAAAACTTCAAGGGGTGTTCAAGGATAAATAAGTGAAAAGTTAAAGGTGAATCTAGTGAATCAAAATCCAAAGCTGTTAGAAACTACAGGTTTCCCTTTTCTTCAGCCCAAAGTCCCAACAGGCAAATCAACTGTGCAGCCAGTTCCTTCTGCCTGCTGACTTCTCAGTTTGCTCATATGTCCTGGATAAGATTTAGTCAATGGAGGCTTCTTTTTAGGTCTGTGGAATGCAATTAAAGTGCAGCATGAAGATTAAAGCTGAGGCTACTGGCAACATCCCTTTTGCATCACTGTCAACATCTCCCTGAGGTCAAAATACAAGGCTTAGTTATTTATTGGGACCAAGATGGGGTGGAAAGGTTTGGATGAACAATTTTTTCCCTTGAACAATAGGCAAGCCAAATTCCATCAGCCAAAACAGCAAAGCCTCCCAGATCTCCAAGAATCAGGACAGGATCCAGCAGGGTCGGTATTGAGAGCCAGCCACGCAATAGGACAGAACATCTGGAAGGGAAATAAAATAGCTTTTGGAATAACTGGTTGAGGAGGGAGAGAGTGTGTCTTGAAGGACATGTACTGGGATTGCAGGGAATCATCAGGGACTCTAGGTCATACAAGCTGGCCCAGAAGTCCCGCCTGATGCAAGGAAAATGCAGATTTGGGACTAGACCCCAGCCACTGACTTAATTCTGTTGACATTATTTTCATGTGACAAAGGCAATAGATAATTATCCCTATATAAATCTCTCCTCTTGGTGTACTGAGGTCATATTCACTTTTCTGTTTCTCCCTTTTTTCTTTGAACTTAAGGATTGGGATACTTCTTTCTATAGTTAGCCAGGTCTGTACTGAGTTTTGTGCCTTAAAGAATTTAGCAACTTTTTTTGCTTCACAAACCCATTAAAATTTCTAGCTCGAAATATCTCTGGTCAGATATCTAAAAGCAAACCTCTCACAATTAGATCCTGATTTCAAAGGGACTTTGGAGTTCACCAGCTCCCTGTGGGACGCAAAGCTTGGTGTCTTTTTAGTGATGAGACCTTTTTTGAAAAGCAGGTCATTTATTTTGGTGACTCTCTGAAAGCTGAGATTTTCTGAAACTCTGACCCCATAAATATCTACCTCTGTATAGCTCAAGCTCTGGCAGGCTTCTGAATGAGAAAACTTCAAATGTCACAAGAAAATCTATCTTTGAAGTATTTCTGGCCCAACCACAGGTAAAAATGAACACGAAATCTCCCCAGAGAGAGCGTTCTGCTTTTTCCAGCTCAGTATTTGCAAGGCTGAAAGTTCAGGGTGTTCTGATAAGCTCTGAATAAGCAAGGAGACATTTGGGTCTGTATCCAATCCCAGCTCCAGCCTCCTGCGCACTTTCAGAGCTAATCTGGGACTGCTAATGAGGGGAAGAGAACTCTCCTTGCTGCCTTTCCTGCCCACTTTCAAACACAGCTTGTGAGAACCTGATTTTGCAGAACAATTTCTCCTGTCCTTAGCTTATTTGTTTGGGGGATCTGCTGTCAATCTGCTTGTATCCAAACTATTTCATGACTTAATTATGGAGGAAAAAAAAGAATTTTTCTTAAAACAATAAAAGCTGGTTCATCTTAGTTTGGGTCAGGGAGGAGGGTGGGTGGCTATGGCAGCATGCAGTTGTTATTGACTGGTGGTGTACATGGGGCAGGTCTCTGATTCAGTCCATCTGACTTGTTAAACACCCTTTCTTGCCTGCTGGACATTTCTCTGCTGCTGGGTCTGAGGTTTGTGACTTTGTGGAAATAAATTAAGCAAGGCTTGGAAAGCCTCACATTGCCCAGCCGTGCTGTGATGTGAGTAATGAGTGCCCAAGGCATCAAGAAAAGGGTGTGTGATGAGCCTTGGGTTGGTAGGGGGCTGCTGGAGGGCACAGGAAGGGAACAGTGCAGATTTCTGGGTCTGGAGAGGGGAAGGAGACCTTTCTGCCAAATGAAGGGTGGCAGCAGCAGGGAAGAGGGTGTTGGAGGTTTGACAGAGAGCAGGGCAGTGCAGGGACATGAGGTGTGGGTGCAGCTCTGCCTCCAGCACAGCCTCATGTCCCAAATACTACCCCTGCAAGGAGGTTTCATGTCTTTTCTCAGCAGCTGGGGCAGCAGATACCAGCTTCTCAAGGGGAAGGCTGAGGAAGTGCTATTGATGGCAACAAGAACAAAATCATCAAAATCTTTCTTAGGATAGCTGCAGCTCCCATCCACCTGCAGCTAGAAAAAAATGTATCTCCCACAAAGCTCAGAGTGTCCAAGACAGGCTCATGTCCCTCTGTTAATCCATTCCCTTGGTGGTCTATGGCAGTGCACATTGATCAAGGTTCAATTACACTTGGAGATTAATTTGGTGGCAATCAAAGAGTCTTCAACTCAATTTTAATGTGCAGTGACAGCCTTGCACAAGAGTGTCTGCACAGGGTGAACTGGAGGGGCAGGCACTGCTTTCCCTCCAGTTATCCCACGGTTTTAGGGAAGCAGGGATATTATCCACACATAAGCTACTGCCCCTTGCCTTATCCCTGTGTACCAATAAACATCCACAGATAAGCTCGTGTTTATTCCCAAGGAACCATTTATCTCCCCAGTTTTTGTGAAGGAAACATAACCAGGTTTTCCCAGGAGCAGTTAAGGTCACTTCCAGACAGCTGCTAACATTTAAACATACAAGGGCTCAGCCATAACAAGAGAGGCCAGGAGGGAAAAATAAGGAAATAAGTCAGGTTAAAAATCAAACTCCAGCAGAAATAGGAAGGGACAAATAAGAGCGATAAAGCAGATGCCTCCTAAAGACCAATTTAGTGAAGTTCAGCTTCTGTTAAAAGGACATTTTGAGTTAAACACTCTGCACATTGCATATTTTTTTCTCCCTTGGAAAGCAGTCATGGGAAAATATCAAGCAAACTATGGCCAAATTATGCAAAAATTGCAAATAAACAGATGCCCACGGTGTTTCATGAAATGTGTGAAATGGATATGACACGTCTTAGAAAATGTTTACATTTCATTCTGAAAATAAACATCTCACCATCAGATGCAAATTAACAGCTATTTTAGCCCTAAATATCCCGAGTGGGACAAAATACGTATTTGGAATTTTTCAGTTATGAGAAGTGCTATTTTAAGGATGATTTCAGGGGTATTACAAAAATAAAACCCAACAAAAATAAAAGAAACAACAATATACGTATTTTAGCAGTTTGATTTAATCAATTTATAAGTTGCTAAGAATAAGTTTGGTAACATGTAACAACTTTATTTTTACATATTTATTTGAGAGATCAGCTTTGCTGAGCTTTCATCAGCAGTAGTCAAAATAATAATTCAATTCTTAAATTTACTGAGAGTATTCCTTCTCAGTATGATTCAGCCTATTGGAAACATTATTTTTAATATGCTAAGGATAATCAAAAGAATAATAAAATGTGTATTTTTATATTTGCTGAAAGGCACACAATATCATTATTTGGAGAAATATCCTATAAATATATATCTTTACATGCTATAAATCACTTCTTAGGGGACTAAATATTATGTTTGCAATCACAGAGCAGTAAGTACACAAGTATAAAAGATAATGACATAGTAATGTTTTAAACTTCTTCACATGCTGCATATAAAAAACTCAAGGCATAGCTAAAGCATCATCCCTCCCAGATCCCAGAGCTGCAGCTGTGTTATCATCATTTCACAGTTCACTAAACTGAGACAAGGAAATTTTTAAGGGCTTTGCCCATAACTGTAAAACAGCTACACCAAGGCTGAGAATAAAATTGCTTTTTCAGGCTCCCTTCTCCTTTTTATGATTTATTAATAATTTTTTAAAGGCGAATATAATATTACAGACTCTTAACCTCACAATGCCGGATTAAAAAAAGCCAGTAAAATAGATCCTATAAGTAATTATGCTTTTATGTAGCAACTCAAGCTTGGCTGTGTGAGTCAGGTTAAATAGAATGTGTACAGCATGCCTGCTTTTAGTTGTGTGAAGAGGATGTTTTATTATCAGCCGAGATAAAATCTGGTCGCAGCTTCTCATTGACCTGAATTCACCTGATATGAGAGTAAATCCTAATCCCCTCCGCACAGCTCAATGGCTTTTCTCCACTGCAGTTTTTTTTCTCTGTCTGAGCACAGACAAGCCCAGCCATGGCTCCCTTGCTCTGCCATGGGTATTTGCTGCCTCTTTTGCCCCTCATGGCCATGGAGCCCCAGCTCAGCAGCCGCCACACCCTGATGAGACCTGCCCATGTCAGGCACGGATTCCTGGCTGCAAATTTGCTCTCAGTTAGAAATCCTCAGCCCTGTATCATCACAGGAGTATCATCACTATGAGCAGTAGGGAAAAAATAAAGGTGTTTTTGTGATTTGAGAACACCCCCCTTTTTGTGTAGGTATGATTTGGGGATGGATGGCTGTGTCCCCATCTGTAAACACTGTGGGAATTTCATCTGATGTGTTCCAGCGTAAGAACGAGTTTTTTGGACAGAAAAGGATTTGTTTGGCTCCTCTGTTGAAATCTTTGCTTTAGCAGAAGGGTTGGGTGGAGAGAACCAGATGGTCCCACGAATCCTGTGGTGCTGGACACGTCCCATGGGGGGATGTGAAGCCAGCTGGGTGTAAACACCACCCACGCCCCGCTGGCAGCGCTGAGCGCGGCTCTGCCACAGCCCCACGGGCTCACCCACCCACCCCGGCTCCAGCTGCACAGCCCCTTCATCCCAGCAGCCAGATATGCCCAATTTCCACACACAGATTTCCCAAAATGGAGTGCTGCCTTTCCCATGGCAGATTCCCTTCTCTGGCTGCAGAAGGAGTCTCAGTGCTTGTGTTAACCAACAAGGAGAGTGCAACAGGATCAGCTTTTCCTTTGACTTCCATTCAAAGGTCAAGTTGATTCATGGGGAAAACATTAATAAACCTACAAGGAAGAGCACATTGAAAATT
Organism: Passer montanus; assembly: GCF_014805655.1. NCBI lineage: Eukaryota > Metazoa > Chordata > Aves > Passeriformes > Passeridae > Passer > Passer montanus. Next base: position 11,835,148 of record NW_024369929.1, read on the forward strand.
GCAGGAAGAATAGAAAAAAAGAGCACCAGCCTTCAGCTCATCCTCTGTCAAGGCCTTCCCATCACTATGGTACAAGAGAGTCAGCACTATCATGGCTTTATTTCTCTCTTTTAATTACTTACAATTGGATCTTCTGCCTTGCCACATCCATCTCCCAGATTGTCCAGACCTGACTCACAAAGTTTTCTTTGTGTCCATAAGGTGTATCCCTAACAGATTCTACACCAGTAACAGTATTTTAATTTTGTTATAATTACAATTTGGACTACAAGATATAAAAAGTCCTAATAATTTTCTGTTGTCCAAATGCTTTCCCTCTTCAAGAGCCTCTTTTATTTTTACTGTAGGGCTGTACTGGTGTTGGCCTGGGATTGGAAGTAAGGTAGGAGCTTTCCATTCCTGTGGTTACTGGCTCCACACAAGCCAGAGACATCCCTGGACCCAGGCAGCTTCCTTACCTCCCTGACAGCCCCAAGGACTCTGGGACTAATTCTTCTCAGCGAGCTATTTGGCTCAAATAGCTCAAATTTTCTATTTATTCCACAAGTCTTTGTCCTGTCTTTAAAAGGATTATTTCTAGATGTGCCTCTTTTTTAAGGACTTTAATCCCATTAACTAACAATAAGAAAAATTCATGCTTGTGATGCAGATTTAGGTAAATCTTGAATTTTTTGTTTGGTTTTTGTTTTGTTTTTTTTTTTTCTGAAATCCTTAGAATAGGACTTTTCACTATATTGAAGCAATAAAAATGCAGTTTAGCACACCCAGAGCCATATAAGGAATATAATAAGGAATATACTGTATCTGCAGTATATTCCTTTCCTTATTCCTAGAACTTCAGCTATTAACTTCAAATTCCTGTCTAATACAGAGCACACAATTTCAGTAAAGGCTAATAAATTTCTTAGTGTGAAAATGCTAAATATGTAACCCCTTTTCTAGTGGGAATAAGCCCAGTCAGTGGTCACATATTTTCCTTATAACTTCAGCAATGGATGAGTCATAACCCAAAATTTATTCATAGAATTTCAGCTCTTTGGTTTTCCACCAATTTTATGGGAGGCTGTTGCAGACTTTCCCACAGGCATTCATTATACACCAGGACTTGTGGAATAGCCTGCAAATAATGGCTTATTCAGAGTTGCCCTTAACATTTCATCTGAGCACCTTATGTGTCAATTGGGAAGCTGATCCCTCCTAGCACAGTCTAAGTCTGTGTGGTTTGAAGCCAAGTTAGAAGTCAGGACTCTGGTGCAGACCCCTGTAATGTTGTACTGTAGAATATTTGATGGACAGAACTAGCCCAGCAAAAGTAATGCCATTTTGTGATCACTTTTCTTGGTCCAACTCTCCTTAAAATTTTAGTTTCCTTGACATGAGCTGGATCTTTTTCAGAGGTGGCAACCATCACTGTGTTCTCTGGAAGATTGTCTCCCTACAAAGAGTCTGTTTGAGTGACTATTCTGCTCCTCCCTGGGTCCCTGCCACCTTGTTGTCAATCCAGGGCACAGCAATCTGCAAAGCAGACGTTGTTCTGCACCCTGGGTCCTGAGATCCATCAGCTGACAGAGTGTTCTATAGCAGCTACCTCAAAATTTTAATTACATTGGCCAGAACATGCAGTCTTCACCAAAAAAAGACCTCCCCATGATAAAGAAGTGTTCTGTTGATTTTGTTTCATCCCCGAAGCACTTATTTCCATAACCAGCATCCTTCCCTTAAAACCTGGCTAAGTAGACAGTCTCTGGTTGTCCCTTTCCTTTTTTACAGATTTTTATTTTAAATTGCTGGGGGACCATGCATCAATTGATTTATCATATGCGATAACTAATTAAAGCAACACCCTGTGGATGAGTTTGTGACATTAACAGCTCTCCTGTGGTTTGTCTGCTCACTGTGTGATGGATGCTGTGTTGCAAACATCCAATCTTCCCTCCCATCCCAAGTTTGGGCTCCTTAGTCAGAATCTGCAGGGGTTTGCTTACAAAAGCAGCTCCACTTGATGTCAAGTTTCAAGCACTTCCACATCCCATACCAAGCTCACCCCTCTGGCCAGACAACAGGCTGCCCCTCACCAGTGACTGCAGTAAAACACCAGCTAGAAGGCAGTAACAATCTCCTCCACCTCCTCCTGACCTGGGACATTTTCCATTACTAAGAGGATTTGGATGAACATCTGCCATCCAGGGATTTTCTCAGTGGGAAAAAAAAAAAAAATAGGGAAAAAAGAAAAAAAGAAAAAAAAGTTTGGCAGATAATTTTTTCTTCCTCACCAGGGTCTGGCAGTGCTGGCAGGGCTCACTGTCAGGTGGATGACTGTGATGTACCAGTGAGTAGATACAGGGCTTATCATCACTTCCTTCTGCTGGTTGCCATCAGAGCTGCTCCATTAAATGTGGCTCAGGAGCCAGGGTAAAAGCATTAAGCCATCCAGCACTGCATTAAGATCCTTCCTTCAGGAAGTTTTTGGACTGAAACTGTTTTTGCTGGCTCACCCTTGTAATTTGCACTTCAGTGAACAAGCTGGAAGTCAAAGTTAATAGAAACAGAGATCTCATACTCTGAGATGTGTTTGTATGTTCTCCTGAGATCAGTACATGAAGTCTTACACACCTTCAGGTCTCCTCAGCAGGACAGGTTGGATCAGGAGGGTAGGGCAGGGAGTGTAAGGATTGGTTTCACAGAGCCACATGCTCATGGTGGAGGTATAATTGGCCAAATCCAGCTCCACAGTTCTGATACAAAGGCTTTTAATAGACAAGAACAGATTTTTTTTGCACACAAATCCTGCCCTTCAGACATTATGTGGATTGAAAAGAATCACTCACAGATAGGTGACCCCACTGTGGAATAGAGAGATTTAAGAAATCCAAACTTTTCCATATCTGATCAATGTGATGCAAGTGTCCTTCAAATGCTGCAATGGGTCTCTGCTGCATAGCTTTTAATTTAGTAATGCATTTTAAATCAAGTGCAGGCATTTGCAATCAAAAGGAAGACAGGATCAGCTGCCAGATAACTCTGCATTAGCCTTCAGTTGGATGGCACAGAGCTGCCTTCAGCCACCAGACTGATTGTTTTGCTTAAACATTAATAAATTATATAAACATTCATTGCCACCTTGTTTTCAAAGTGTATTTGACAGAACAGAACCTGGGGAAGGCATTGGCTCTCAAGAGAAGCCAAGCTTGGTTCAAGGTGAGGAATGAACCTCCAAAGAGTCAGCCATGCCTGAAAAATGTTTCTTTTAGCTGTATTTCTTCAATCAGTGAATAGGAATGTTTCCTGTTAAGGCAGTGTATTTACTTGCTCAGCATCTGATGCCTTCACCTGGGGCCAGGGATGCAGGGAGCACTGCTGCTTTCCTTCAACCCCTGCTCAGCTGGGTCTTGAACTTGACATGTCCACAGTCTCCAAACATCTCAAGCATCATCCCTTTCCTTCAAGACCTCCCTGCACTGCCTGCAGAAAGTTCTGCTTTCCAGCAAGCAGATGTTCTCCATCCTGATATAGCTCCGCTCATCTGGATCACATCCAGTGGTGGTCAGGTCCCATCAGGATCTCCACAGCAGGACTGTGGAGCCTATAGACACAGGCTACAATCCTGTCAATGGGGTTTGATATGATGCTGGAGTATTCCTGGGAGCAGCCTCTTGTACCTCTGTGCTCCCCAGGAAAAGCTGTGGTTGCAACCAATTTCATCTGAACTATATCTGGAAAGTAGATAAAATAAATGAAAAAATATATTCCTAAACCTTTGAGCATTATGAACTAGTGTTATTTACACTGGTACCTGCATTAAAAAAAGGCAATAAAATCTGTGGCCCTCCTGCAGCAGTGGCAGTAGAAGAGCAAAGGACAACTGCCATGTTCTCCAGGAGAGTGGCAAGCACAAACTGAGCAGGGTGCAGGGAGACTGCCCAGGTGGAAACCCATTCTCTCCTATTCAGCCTGGCACTAAATGAGTTATTGAGACTGTTTTTGAGGACCCCAAAGTAGAAAATCTAGTGAAGTCGGGTTAAAAAGAAGAATCCATCTTTCTCAACAATGTTAGAGAGATAACTCTACACAAGCCTTAGATTCTCCCTTCTCCTGAAATTTTCAGATCAAGACTGCACTCTTGAGTAAGCTGTCCTTTAGTTAGACACCAGATCTTGGCTCAGTAGCAAAGGAAGTAGCTGAGCTACTCGAGGTGAGTCTGGGTAACAGACTGATCCTTTCAGATACAGCTGGGAAAAGCAGAGAGTGAAAGAGATGAAACACTGCAAAGAGATTTAGCCGCGCTTCATCAGTCTCTGCTCTCACAGCTTTCTGAACATAAACAGCAGCCTGACAGAGCCTCTCCCTACACATCCTCCACCCCACTGCACTCAGGGGGGTCAGAGGAGTTAAGACATCAGACTTCTGTTGTATTGTCGGTGGCACATAGCTGGGACACGTGCATCCTAAGCTGCTTATGCCTGACCATTGCTTACGTGCAGGGGACATGTGAGCAGTGAGGCTGGGAAGGAAAGATGTGGGTCTGGTCAAATGAGGGTATGTCCATATTGCCTGAAGTGATACAAGCTCTCAGGCACGAGATGGAAAATTATTGCCCTGCCAATGGGAAAAGTTTCTGGTGTCTGAGATTTGGAGTGGTTAGCAGTATCTCTACTTCATTGCACAATATGCCAGAACAACATCAGCTGCCACATGGGCACTTTCAAATCTGCTTCTACACTGTGTGCTATTTCCACCCTGTTAACAAGCTGACTGTCTCTCTCCCTTCCAGGCTTGATAGTCTACTTAGGAATGATGGTGGGGGCTGTCTTGCTGGGCGGCCTTGCTGACAAACTGGGAAGAAAGCAATGCCTCATCATATCACTCGCAATCAATGCTGCCTTTGCGTTCCTCTCCTCCTTCGTCCAGGGTTATGGATTCTTCCTCTTCTGCCGCCTTATCTCAGGCCTCGGGTGGGTACCTGGTGAATCTGGCCTGGGGGAGCCCCAGCACAGCTGGGCAGTGTGGGGTGGGACAAGGAAAGGTGCTCAGGAGATGCATCCCTGGTGCCCAGATGGGATGGCATTGCCATTTAGGATGTATGGCTGTGTTACCTCACTCTTGACCCTTAGAGCTCTAATGGTGGGAAAGTTTGGTGTTCTAATACTGCCCAAATTGTGCAGAAATGTAGGTGAGACTGAAAAATACCCACCTCCAAGGTTTCCAATGAGATCCTCAGCAGTTCCCACTGGCTGCCTATATTTTGCCTCCCTAAAATGTGTGATCATGAAATAACAAGAGGAGATGATTAAGAGAAGAGCAGGGTATTACTCTGGGTTTGTACAAACTACAGGAAACTCAGCTTTTAGAGCACGAGAAGGACCTTGTTCATCTTTGATGTCTAAGACCAGTCCAGCCAAAGAGAGACTTTCATTTTTCCTCCAAGTCTCACTTCTGAGCAGCCCATCTATGAGTGTGACCTTCTCTCATTAAACATGCAATCCTAACCACAAAGACATTGAAGCAGACTCTCGTTTTTCTCATGTGCTGTTTTTTCTCCTCAGTATTGGGGGCACCCTCCCCATCGTGTTTGCCTATTTCTCTGAATTCCTGTCTCGTGAGAAGAGAGGGGAACACCTGAGCTGGCTCTGCATGTTCTGGATGATTGGTGGCATTTATGCCTCAGCAATGGCTTGGAGCATCATCCCACATTATGGTAATTTGTGATTTTGATTTTCTACACCACCACATTCCTACACCACTACACCACCCCAAACACTTGCACAGGTAATGACAGTTCTTACACATCCCAGCATAAATATCACTGAAATAATAGATACCTGAAGTGCTCACAAAAGGTCTCATAAATTGACTGCACGATTGACTGATGGATACTAAGGCTGTAGACAGGACTGAATGGGGTTGCTTTCCATCTAAAGCCTCAAATGCATCCCTTAAATTACACTGCTGGAGCCTGAGCCCTTAATCTAAATGTCAGCTCATTCGGGGAAACAATTGACTGAGATTATATGGCAAAAATTGATCCAGTTATCCTTTAATCAGGGAATTACCGGATGCTGAGAATGACAGCAGTGAGGACAGCACATGTGCTTTCCCTCAGCAAAGTGTCCACACTGCCAGGGCTGTGTACCTGGTGGCACACCTGCCCAGCATGTGATGGGCTGAAGTCACTTCCAACTTCACCTAAATGGATGCAGGAGTGGAATGGGTTCCCTACCCTCAGTTGGAAGTGGGAATGAAAAAGTAGATGGCTGTAAAGTGAAATTTACTTGTGCTCTGGAAAGCAAAAGTCTGCATTTCACATGGAATTCCTTGTAACTTGTGTATATAACCTAGGAAAACACCAGAAGCAAATATCTACTGGAAAAGATTAATTCCCCCAGTATTCAGTGACACCAGCTGTTTGCAAAATCCTGTTTGAGGAAAGTAGGACAGTTCACAAAACCCACAAAGGAAACCACTAACATTTACCTATCCATCATTTCATTTTTAGCACATTTAAAGCACTCTCAGTATAAAGAAATATTCATGCTTTTGATTGACATGACAGAGACTGTTGGAAGAAATAGGAAAACTTACTGCAGTGGTTTCAGGTAGAAATAATTCTTTTAACTGCAACAACATTTGCTTTTAAAAGCTTTTAGTTATTTACATTACAATTATTTTTCAGATGACTTTTTGATATTGTGTTTTTGTAGCTTCTTTTTTGATTTCCAGTGTTCCACCTACTCTTTTGGAACTTTGTGAAATCATTAGAACACCATAACTGGCTCAAATGAGACCTCTGCAAAACGCATTGCTTGATGATTCCCTTATTATGTGAATACATTTTTTAATAGAAAAAAGATTATTTAAACACTCCTTATGAGATTTGAGCCTAGGGAGAGAGCATGGAGCAATGTAAGAGAATGAGGCTGTACTTTCCAGCTTAGCAGGGGAATACCTAACTTGGTCAAACACCAGGAAAAAAGCAGGAGAAAGGTATCTCAAATGCAGGATTAAGATTTTGATGTTTTAATTTTGAACCCCAGCTCAGGTTTTGTAGGTCTGGAAAAAACTAAACTTGCTTTTCTTGCTCACTTCCATGAAATGTGAAATACATATGTGATGTAGGAGATGGAAAGAAGCTGTCTCTACTGTGCTTCTCAGATCAGAGATTTAACCTTTGTAAATTTTCACTAACACCACTGAGAAGCAATCAATTATGGCCCTTATTCCTGTACCATTTCCCAGCCTTACTTGCCTACAGCTGCTCTGAGCTGTCCTATCACTAGGTGATTTCTAAACTCAAAGATAAAAGAAGGTTTTTAAAAGGCAGAGCCTGAGCATGCTCCAGTTTCTACAATGAACATGAACTTGCTGCTATCTACTGAGCATGCTATCCAGCCTCCAAGAGCCACCAGTACTAAGAATAACAAACTTTCAACCTGTCCTCTTGTCATACAGAGCTGCAAAGTTCTGAGCTGCATGAGCAGAGAAAAACTCAGAACTCCTGGTCAGTATTTTCACTTGTTGGCTCTTGCTGTTTCCAGGCTGGGGGTTCAGCATGGGAACCAAGTACCACTTCCACAGCTGGAGAGTCTTTGTGCTCGTGTGTGCTCTGCCCTGTATCGCCTCCCTGGTGGCACTGAAATTCATGCCTGAAAGCCCACGGTTTCTGCTGGAGGTAAGATGATTCATCTCTGATATCTGCAGAGGATGGCAGGTCCCTAATGTGTCACTGTCTGTCTTTCTTTGTCCCATCAAACACACAGAGCACAAGCTCAGAGGCAAAGCCACTCCTGTGTGTCTACACCAGCTCCACAGACTGCTTGAACCCCAAAGATTGCAGACTGTGGGGTCAGTCACGGATCATTAGTGTGTCACTGCCAGATGGGGTACAGAAGGAAGGTAGGGAGAGGTGGGAATTTTATCTGTCCAACAAAGGCACTTTGAAAACATCTCACAGAGTTTGGGCGTGGAACTGCTGAATCCTGGTGGTAGAGCAAAGGGTAAAGTATACATTTCACTGAGTAAAACACTTAAACCTCAGAAATCTTAAGCAAGTTTCTGTATCTCTACTTCACAGGTGGGAAATGTAGCAATACATAGTTCAAGCCTGCAAGTCTTTAGCAGAGTTGGGATGAGAGTCCAGTTCTCCTCATCCATCTTCTCTTCTTTCATCTGTTTTTAAAGCTCTATCCCTGGCCCCTTTTCTGCCTCAGGCAGTTTTAGGACAATTTCTTTCTCCAGCACAGAGATGCTGCACTCTGTGAATACCAACCATGCCTTCAGCTCTTTGAGTTTCATGCAGCCCCGGCTGTCTGTATGCTTCTCTAGAATTGCTTTCTCACTGTGCTTTGATAAATTACAGAGCTGGGAGCTTGAACACTTTATTTCCTTCACTTTGGTGTTTTCAGATTGGCAAACATGATGAAGCTTGGATGATTCTCAAGCAAGTCCATGACACCAACATGCGGGCCAAGGGCGAGCCGGAGCGGGTGTTTACGGTGAGTTGAGCAAAGCCATCGGGTAAGAAAAGCTGGACATACCCTCCTTAGTGCACCACAGCATGACTTTATTTCTCCTCGGGACTCTTTCAATGTAATCTCTCCCCCAGCAAACAGACAAAGGACTGTGAGAAACATTTTGTGGGTTTAAACTTAGATGCCAGTCTGTTTTTCCAAGAATTAGTCAATTCTGTCAATTGCAGCAAGTACTCTTCATTCCTGGTGTTACTCTACATCCTTTAGACCAGTGATTTCTCAATTATGCACATGTTTAATTGGCTTGTTCCAAAAGACTATAACAAAATAAGAGACATATTAGCCATGTGGGAGACCTGAGTCACTCCTTTCTCCATTCTGGCTTCTAATCAAAGTCTGATTAAACTTCATGTACTTTCTAATGAGCTTTCCAAACTCCACCTGCCTCATATCCAGTCTTTAATCTCTCCAAGGGAAAGTGGGATGAGTGGCTATTACTCATTGGTCTGCTGCCTGTTGTGAAAAAGGTCACACCAGCAGAGTTGTTAACAGTAAAATCAGAGGAAGGGTTTATGCTGGGGTTAGCTGCAAATTACTATAATTCAGTGTTAAAATCCTGGTGAGCCAGCCAGGGAAGTACTCTTGATTTATTCTTTTAAAAATGAGAGCATACATGCTTTAAAGGATGGAAAAAAAGGAGATACACTTGTGTGTGAAACGTGTATTTTTGATCAAGAAGAAGAGCAACACTATATGTTCAGAAGGGTTGTCAGGAGATTGTGCCCCTTGGGAGTGATCTTCAAGGAAAATACAATTTCATATCTAAGCATGACAATTGCATGCAGGTTCATGTAGGATCTTAATGAGCATGTGTTATTTTTAGGCTACCAACCATTTGAGTAATGATAGCAAAGGTGAGAGAGACGTTTTCTTCAATTCCATCACTGGCTTTGCTGTAACGCTGAGCTGGGAAATGAAGCTCAAATATAAATATATTTAAATATATTATATATCTCACAAAGTAGGGCACTATGAGAGTCTGAGCTGAGCAGGAGAATGAAGGAGCAGCTGTAGAGCCTCCATTAGTGCTCGTTCCTCCATGACACAGAGTCTGACTGCAGTGCAGGAGCTGAGCTCGGGTCGCACCTCGAGGAGCCGCGATGTACTGACACCCTCTGGCACAGGAGGGTGATCAGTGCTCCTGGTGTGGCACAAATTGTCAGCGTTTCTGCTTTTCTGACAGGCCAGAAGTTGTCAGTTTGTAGTGAGTCAGCTTGTATGGGACAGTTCCCAGATCTGACATTTAATTGGTGCCAGGAAGAGGAATGTGGAGACTCCAGAGCTGAGCCAAGGCGCTCGTTCACACTCAGAAATTTATTCAGCAGATTTTCGCCTCCTCCATGTGTTTACAAACAGTTCTGTTTTCCTTGAAAATGTCCTTTAATTAAATTTACTAAGCAAATATTTACTGGTATACATTTGTAAGTTTTCCTGAGCAGTCCAGTTCAGGTATTCAGCAGTGAAAATTCAGATTCTTTTGGTGAAGAAAACTGATTGCATTGTGTGGGCTCACTTGATGGCAGGATACATTTTCAGCTGCAAAGATTCCCATCTACACAATCATTTATCATAGAAGTTCTGTCAGTGGCATTTAAAAGATATTGAATGAGAAATATTCCTGCTAGTTGTCTTAGAAGAATGAAATCTGCACAGTTTGGGTACAAGTGGCTGATCTTAGAGATAATTTTTACTGTACTTTCTGAGTCCTAATTTGTAGTGGGAATCTGAAGATAGAGAAATAAGGTACTATGCAGGTACATTAGCCAGCAAATGAAAGATTGAAGTGGACTTCATGATATTATATGATTATAATATACATGATATACATGTTTTAAATATTTCATGGAAGAGTAGAGAGAGAGACGGGATGAAGGGATAGGTGAAAAGAAGGAAGCAAGGCTTATTTCTGTTAATAGTATCTTGCTGTAATTAAATCAATGAGCTCAATTGCTAATTAACTTTCAAGGAAAAAATAATAGGGGTTATTAGGTGGAAACATTGCCCAGAAGACAGTGGAATTTAAATCCACCCAAGATCAATTCTAGAAACTGCAGTCCAATTTTTTTTTCTTTTTTTTTTTTTCTCCAGGTTTCCTATATCAAAACTCCAAAGCAAGTAGATGAATTTATTGAAATCCAGAGCTCAACAGGGACCTGGTACCAGCGGTGGCTGGTCAGAATCACGACTACATTAAAACAGGTAAAGAGAAGAAAAAAACCTCACACAGTGCTCCAGTGCCTCTTTGCTTCAGATCATTGCACCTTGAAACCCTGACTCTCACCTCAGAAAATCTGGTTTTTACAAAGAGCTGAAATCTGACTGCACTTTCTGTGCAGATGTGTGCCCCTGCAAGCTGCCATGCTGCCAGCAGGCCCCAAAATGCCCCTGTGAGCATCACTGTCATCCAGCAGTGCAGAGCTTCCAGGAGAGCCACAGCCCCAGGCGCTTGGCTCTCCTCCTGAGCAGATAAATATTGATTCTCTCTCCCCAAGCCTAAGTGAAATTACCACCTGCAGTGAAGGCAGAGTGTTTGCTCTTTGTTCTTGCTGAGACCAAGTTTCTAAGAATGCTATAATGTCTCCTAGGCTAATTTAACCCTTCACACCTGCTATGCTGCTCACCTAATGCCCATGTAGGACTGTGGAAAACCTTACTAGAACTTCTGATCCTGAAGGATGAGCTGAAAACAAAGGAAAGTTCTTAATAGCAATGCAGGTGCTATACTATTACTATACTTACATGTCAAGATAACATCCCCTCATGTTCTTGGCACCATATTCTCCAGTGAGTCAAGAGCAGATCTTGGTTTGCCTCCTGCTTGGCTTCATCCCTACCTGATTTCATCTCATACCTCCTGAAGTGCCAGCTGTGTTTGGGCTTTTGCTCTTCAGAGAGCTTTTGATCTCAGTTTGAAAGCACTCCTGACACCATACATATATTTGAAAAGATAAAGTTGTCAGAGGGTCTGAGAACAATCTCATATTCACATTTGCTGATATAACCTGAGAGAGACACTGCCTCATACCCAGCCCTGATCATGCACTCCAGCTCATTACAGAGGGCTCAGATCAAGTACTCTGGCACTGAGCTGAATAAGTGATTTTTTGTAAGCCATTTACTCGATAAATATAATTTTGAAAAAACACTGAATATACGCCACACATCTGACCTTTCTCTAATGAACCAATTTTTCTGACATTACGTTTATGATGCACTCAGAAATTAAGCTGTCAAGTGTCTGCTGGGGTGTCCTGGCAGTTAATTCCTTCTTGTGGATTTGTAGGTCTGGGACAACGTGCTATATTGTTTAACAGCCCAGTACAGGATGAACACACTGATGCTGGCTGTGGTTTGGTTTACAATGGCCTTAAGGTAAGGAAGATACTTCTTTATATTTTTCAGGAAACTAAAGCACTATTCAGAGTCTGAATAGTTATTTAAACATGTAAATAAACTATTACAAAATTAATCCTGGTCTTATTTTAAAGAGTCTTTGCGAACTAAGCTTTGCTCTCCTACAAATATTGATCAATCTGACTGCTTTATATGAAGTACAAGGTGCTTTGAGCAAATCAGGACTTGAGAAGTGGTTGGTAGCACAGTAATTAATTGACTTTCTCACCTTTTGATCTTTCATTTGATCTTGTCCACACACACAAAAAAAGACACAACCCTACCAGACTCTCAGCTGTTCCTTAGTCTAGATCAAAACCACTCAGGGGAGTCTAAATCTAAACTACAGGTAAATTTTGTCTAACTTTCACTTGAATTGCACACTTATAGAAATCAGCCCAGTTTGTTTATTCGCTGCTAATTTAATGAGTAGCAAGGTTAGCACATTTCTGTATTCCCCAGCCAAGGGGAACTGAAATGAATTGTCCTGCTTCAAGTGAAGGGGATTGGACCAACATGCTCCAGAGATCAGCGGGGTGCTTAGAGTGCAGAAACACTTTGCTCAGTCCTGTGCCAGAACCGAGCAAGAATTTGTGTCAGGCATGCCTTCACATTTGGAGTTTAACAAGTTTGCAAGCTGTGAAGTGGATCTTGGGAAGAATCGTGTGTCCTGATGTGTCTCCCAATCCTGCTGCAGTTACTATGGCCTTATTGTCTGGTTCCCTGACATGATCCGCTATTTCCAAGACGAGGCATATGAATCCCGAGTGAAGATCTTTGATGAGGAAGAAGTGTCCCATTTCACCTTTAATTTCACCCTGGAAAACCAGATCCATAGAAATGGGGAGTACAGGAATGACAAGTAAGTGAACAGAATTTGCTTTGATGTATTCAAACAAATAAATTTCTAGAAAGCTCTTTCTTTCTTTTCCATTTTCCATCAACTTGAACTCCTCTGTTGTTCTTTTGGACACTCAATCTAAATCTCTCAAGTCCCAGAGGCAGTTTTTGACAGACAAAATATCATTTTAATCCTTTTTCCCACCTACATTGCCTCTGTCACCGACTTCTTCAGAACCCAGGGGATGCCTGAGAGCAGTCCTGCTTCCAGCAGCCCTGTGTTGGGATCAGGGCAGCAAATGCCCACTTGGCCGTGCTGGGCAGCCCTGGATGCAGAGATGACTTCTTTTTCCTTAGCCCACACTGACATCTACTGGGCTTGGGCAGCCACTGGTAATGAAATTGCTGCTGTGTTTCCAAAATAAAAAGATAGTTCTTCTTGAAGTCCTCAATATGAATTACCCCAGTCTCTGTCCTGCAGCCCTTTAGTGCAAGCTGGGCCATGGCCATGCTGGGGTGCTTCTCCCACTGCAGTCACTATCTCCCCACAGATGAGTGAGTCACCTTCTCTTTTGTTGTTTTGAAGTCAGTGCATTTGCTCCAGCAGAACATCATTGTTTTCCTTCCTTTTTCCTTCTATTTGGGCTGGCCTTGTTTTTTCTTCTATGTCCAGCCTGGACACCAATCACTCTATGTTCCACAGCAGTGTAAATCCTGGTCATTCCATTACTACTATTCAAAATCTCAATAAAAAGGAAAAATATCCCTTTGTAATTTCTGTGATCTCATTGCCCTAACAGGATGCTGCTCCAGCTGCCTTGCTGGAGGGAGCTCCTCCCCATGTTCAGTGTTACACAAAACACTCATTGTTTTAATCTTCACAGCTGAAACCACATCTCATTGCCCAGCCAGGTTGTTCCAATCCCCTCAGAAACCATTTCCTTGTTATATATTTGATATACATTGGTGGGGGATCCCAGCATGTGTCCTCATGTCCTTCCATACACCTTCCCTGCAACAAGGAGCTGAGCTTGATGATGCAAACCTAGCCCCACAATTCCTGTTCAAAATAAAGTGGTGAGAAGTGGATGCTGGTCAAATTTAGGCATTGGGGACATATTTTTTTATGCCTAGAGGAGGCACTAAATTTTCACTAACTCCATTGAGAATTAAGGATATTCAGCACCTGGCTGGATGAAGACATAAAACTGTGGTGCAAATCAGTACTCTCCTACCTTGGCCCTCTCCATTTCAAATACTCAAAACCTCATCAAGCTAAATTGCAGTAATGCCCAGAAATTATCTCAGTATGATTTACAGCTGTGTTTGTTCTGCAGCCCTTGGCTGTGAGCTAAAACTCCATGGAGCACCAGCCATTGCTCTCTGAGTCTTCTGAAGTTGGGTGTTAAGAAAGAAAACTGCAGGGGGAAAACAGGTTTTAACAGCTTTTGGGAGTAAATACATCACAGGTAAATGCATCACTGAGCAAATGCAGAACAGCTTAAATTTTGCTGTAACCTGTGAGACCCTCTACATGGAGCAAAACACTTGAATAATCTTCTTGTGGTGTTTTGTGCATTAATAATTTCTGTTAGTAGGCTCAGTCAAGAAGCCCTGCAGTGCTCATTTAAAGGTGTAAACAACCATCACGTTACGCTGTGTTAAAAGTGCTCAATTCAATTAAGCTGCAGAGTATATGTTAGAAGGCTTTTTTTCATCTGGTGACAGTCATGGCCTCTTTAACTGGAGCAATAATGCTTGTTCCTAATAGCTCCTTACATCTTCTAAACGTGTCTGTGCATTACCTAATACATCTTCTCAGTGTTCCTGCAGAATCTCACAGGTAAATCAATATTGTGTCATCCTTCAGGCAGCCAGGTCAGACATGTCACGCTTCCCATCAGAGGAGAAATCAATCACCTGACACAGTTTATTATTTTTAGTGAAATCTGTTTTCATTACATGATAAGTAATAAACCTCAAACAGAGATGATTACAAGCAGAACTCAGATAATCTTCCCACTCTCTCCAGAATCCCTACTGCATTTTCACTTAAAAAATCACTTTGAGTTTAAACAACTGTCAGAAACCTTTCACCAAATGGCTCAATAGGCTCCTGATAATGTCTGGTTTTATTTATGATGGAGGAAGGGGGAGACTAAGGAAGGCAGCAAGGTCAGCTCATGAAGGAAATACCCTGCATTGAGTGGAATTCTGTCATCTTCAGACAGATTAGGACTGAACATGAGAGGATTTGTGTCCCCTCAGCTTTAGAAGCACATTTTCTCAGATGTGATTATTTTGAAGAAAAGAAAAACTGCACAAATCGTAAAAGATCCATGTCTTTAAAAAAAAAATACTATTCAGACCCTTCTCTTATAATAAAACACAGAAGGATCTGGAGGGAATTATGCATTCAAGCAACACCTTTTCTGTAAATGACGCTAGAAATTTGAATTAGTGCTCTGTCTCTTGACACAGCCACTGCACACTATACAGTGTAGAAAATATCTTAAAACACAGAGTGAAGTTCTGTTTCTGCCCCACAGATTTATTGGCATGAAATTCAAGGAAGTGAGATTTGAGGATTCATTATTTGAGGATTGCTACTTTGAAGATGTGAGATCCAGTGAGACCTTCTTTGAAAACTGCACCATCATCTCTACTGTCTTTTATAACACTGGTAATGGAACTCCTGCTGCAGTCGTCTCTGTAACTAGGAACTTTTTTTTATCAGAACACTACTTTATTAGAACTCTTTTATCTGCTTTCTGGGAGAAGGGATGGTAGGGATCTATGTCTTTGAGTTCGTGCTGGGTAATGAGAGTGATGCTGGAGGAAAAGGGTGTCATGCATTTGGAAGGAGACCTCAGGTGGCTCCATCAGTGATTTTAACCCCGTGACTTCTGGTGTCTCTGGGTACTGTATGGGAAATGCAAAATTCTGTGCCTCAGGCCCTGACAGGTTAAAGTAATGGCAAAATTCTCAGCACTTTACAGCTCTACTCAGTAAAAATATAATTTCAAGCCACCGGCAGCTGAAGATCATCAGCAGTAAAATAGTCACTAATTTATACCAAAGAAAGCTCTTAACTTCTACTCTAATAAAGAACAAATTATTATGCTATGAAAACCAAAGCCTGCATTGCCCTGTCCTTGTGGCATGGGGATACTGCTTCAGTATACTGAGTATACTCCACAAATAAAATCAGTTTATGACCTTGCATTTACCAGGAGCCAAAGATTCAGCTAGACTTTGCCATTCTAATAAATTTCCATTGAAATAAATACTCCCTGGCCATTTCCTTTGGATGAGAAACTTCTCTTGGGTCTTTGGTTTGGTACTTGCTGTTGTGTGAGGAGAGTTCAGCCAAGCAGGGTCAAGCCTTTGCCTCTTTCCCTCACAGATCTCTACGAACACAAATTCATCAACTGCAGGCTCATCAACAGCACCTTCATGAAGGAGAAGGAAGGCTGCCACATCGACTTTGAGGAGGACAATGATTTTCTGATCTACCTGGTCAGCTTCCTGGGCAGCCTGTCTGTGCTGCCAGGCAACATCATCTCTGCTCTGCTCATGGACAAAATCGGGAGGATAAAGATGATTGGTGAGTGGGGGCAATGGGTGATGGGGCAGGACAGGCTGGAGCACACCCCTGCTAAGAGCTCTGCTTGCTGGCATGGCTCTGGTGGGAATGAGTCGTCCCCAAAACAAAAGGAGCAGAAGGATAAAGACTAGAGGGTGAGGCAGGTGATCCATGGCAGTGAGCAACTGACCTACTCCCCTCCTCCCCACCCTGCTTTTCTGTGTGTCTGTAGTATCTTTTTTTAAATTATTTTTTAATTTTGCCTTTTGTGTCAAATCCAGCATATTTTTGCAGTGTTCAGCAAATCAGGGTCAGAGCTAAAAAAGGACCTCTTGGTCCTGTAGAGTTGCTGCTGAAGTCCAAAGCCTGTGTATAAATAAATGAACATTTTGCTTGTAGCAATGAATATTCACAAAAGTTATTTGATGTGGCAGCTTGACAGCCTAGGAGTTCCCTCTTTTGGTTTTTTATCTGATTTTCAAATGATTGCACAAGCAGCTTCAGAGAGCATATGGTAAATTGACTGACCATGTCACAGCCAAGAAAGAAGCCACCCTTTAGCATCCTGGGAATAAGTTATCAAGTTATCGCCTTATCAGCTTTATGAATACTTTGGGAATTGCTGGTGTTGCAGCCTCCAGGGTTCAGACGTTGCTCTCATCCCATGATATGGGAATGATGCCCTGGGGGAGAGCCAAAGGAAGGTAATAAAATCAGGGATGTGGCTCAGGGGTAAGGCATGAATCACTCTCTTGAGCTCTTCTCTCTCCTGTGAGAACAGAGGGAAGGTTTAGCTCAACCTCACCTTCAGACAGGTTAAAGTAGAGCAAGATGACTGTCTCAGGAATTTACACTGAGGGAAAATGAGCATTCATGTGAATTTGAAAAAGACCCAAACACGCCAGAGGGTCTGTGAGAAATAAATTAGAGGAAGCTGAATGAAAATCACATTGTCCATCCTGCAAACATGTCAGTATTTCAGCATTTTCATCTGGAATTGAGATGACAGCTGGAGCCCTAAATGCTTATTTCTCCTGCAAAAAGCAGAGAACAGGACAAAAATTAGTAATGACATGCTGAAACGTTTCACTATGGAATTTCCAACTGAAAGAGCCTTCTGGCATCCCACCTGTATCACTCTGTCGAACATATTATTTCTGGTCAGCTTAACAGGAAAACTGAATTTCTCCTTTGTGTTGTGTGCCTCGGTGGGGCTTCAATTAATTTTTATCACGTCCTGCCAAACCTTCTTTTGTACAAAGCAGATCTCTTGGTGCCCTCACCAGTGCTGAGCTGGGCTTTTGCAGCAGGGGAAATATCTACATCACACTGTGGGGATGTAGTCTGGCCTTGTACCATGGAGGAGAAGTGGACAAGGAGTCCTGCACAGCAGCTTTTCATAGGCAGGCCACTACAGTGGTAAGATGCAAAATAATGTCCAAATTGAAGCATTTTAGTTACACTTCAGCATCCAAATTATTTTGGATGGCACTAAATTGACTCCAAAACTACCAAACAATAGAGAAAATTGTTTGCTTTCCTGGTAATAAATGGAGATATTTCAGTGATAACAGAACATTCTGGTGAAAAATGGTTTGATTTTTCCCAAATTTCAACTTTCTGTTGAAATTTCCCAATGGGGTAGAAAGCAGTGATGTAGCTATTAATATTTCTGAATCTGAACTGTGCCTAACTGAGCATGAATGCTCTCACTTTCTCCCTCGGTGATGTTCATAAAATTATGGCTCCTGTGCAAATGTGCCATGAAATCTAATGATGTTCTTATAATTAAAAGAGACCTCAAGTGCTTCATACAAGTGACTGTAAATTATCCTAATTGGGACTAGAAATGTGTCAAGTGATACGATATGAAATGCACAAGCCTATCACTTGAAACTCAGGTTGAAAAACCTTCACAATGATGCTTCCTCCTCACTGACTTTCATGTTTACTTGCCTCTGCTCTTCCTGGGTCCATCTGGAAGTCTGAGATGCTGGAAGCCTGCCTGGAAATGCCTGACTTCACAGTCTTTGTAGAGCAGGACTATCAGCAAGATCAGGTGGGCATTGAGAATATTATCAGGCTGGCTTCCAGCATCAGAGAACGACAGAAAGGCATCAAGGTATTTTTGGATCCTCAAGGATTTAATACTGATTGGGACGAAACGCCACCACTTGAAAGCCATCTTTAACAAAAGTGTTTGCTCAGCTGCGGACAGGGGAAGCCAGTGCCAGCATTTTTCTGTTGGTTTTTCCCCCTGCAGGCGGCTCAATGCTGATCTCAGCCGTGTGCTGCTTCTTCCTGTTCTTCGGGAACAGCGAGTCGGCGATGATCGGCTGGCAGTGCCTCTTCTGCGGGGCCAGCATCGCCGCCTGGAACGCCCTGGACGTCATCACCGTGGAGCTCTACCCCACGGACAAAAGGTGCTCAGAACACTTCTCCTCTAATTCCACCCTCTACCTGGTCCTCTTGGTCCCCAAGGGAAAAAGGTGTTCTAGAGACGTGTAGGTGGGGGAGCTCTGTATTTTTATTTATTTTGCTTTCACCAGTCCTTTGGGGTGTTTGATCCTGGGTCAGAACAGACATTTGCAAGCACAATTCTACATGTGTGGCAGGTTGAACACAGGGATCACGTGGACATATGGAAATTATGGGAAATTATGATAAATCAAAGAATCATAGAACCATGATGTCAAAGAATGGTTTGGGTTGGAAGGGACCTTAAAGATCAACTAGTTCTAAAGCACCAAATGAAAGCAGTACTCTGTAATTTCCACGGATGTGCATGGAGGTTGCATGTTTCACACTGCATCCCCATCCTCTCATCATGGCTCATCTGTGGGGCAGCCCTCCCATCCAAAACCTGGAGAAAACCATGTACACAGAATGATTTGGGACACAAGGAAGAAGACTCTGGGACGATGTCCTGTGGATTAAACCTTTCCCCTCATCATTATAAGCCCCTTTTTTGCCTTTTTCGGACTGTTGGGGGAAGCCAGAAATGAGGGAGAGGTAGTTGTACATTAGAGGTAGTTGTCATTTAGCTGCTGGGTGAAATGGGATTTAGAGGAGAGCTGTGGTTTCTTCTCTGATGACAACCCAGTCCAGGCAGCCCTTGGAAGAGATTTGAGGAGATCTAGAGCAGATTTTGTCCTGCTGTCTTTGGGGAGGGCAAAGGCTGACAGAGTGGGCCACTCTAGGGAGAAGGTGAGATGAAAAGGAGAAATTAGTGCACACAGAGATTCTTCCCATTCACACAGACATGCAAAACAGCTGCATCTATTTATCTACTTATTTATTCCACCCAGTTTTACTTGCTAGAAGCATAGCCCAGGCAACATAAGAACATTCACAAAATTACCCATCCAAACCTTCTGTAGCTGTGCCAGAACCTGCCTCCTAACCATCACTTTCTGCTTTTCCTCCCCACAGGGCAACAGCCTTTGGCATCCTCAATGGGCTTTGCAAGTTTGGTGCCATCCTGGGGAACTCCATCTTCTCCTCCTTCGTGGGGATAACCAAGGTGGTTCCCATCCTTCTGGCCTCCTCCGCTCTGGTTGGAGGTGGCCTGCTGGCTCTGCGCCTGCCAGAGACTCGAGAGCAGGTCCTGATGTGAGCAACAGAGGCCGTGGGGGCTTGTGGGGGGGCAGATGTAGAAGAAGAACAAAAAAGAGCCATGTCTGGAAAACTGAAAACATTCATTCTGTACTGTTCTGTCGATACCTCAAAGCAAGACGGCAGAGGGAAAGAGGAACCCGGAGGGATTTAAACAAAACCATCGTTCCTGACCTTATTACAGCCACAGCTGGTGCATGCAGCCCCCACACACCCCTGGCAGAGCTTGGGTTCCACCCTGCCTATGCTGGGAGCCCCCCTGTCCCTGTCCATCCCCTGCAAGGACACCAGAGGCAGGCAGCGGCTCCGTGCCCGCGTGGGTGTGACACGGGAGGACAGACCCGACCCTCCTGCCTGGCCATCCACCTCAGCTGTGCTCAGACACACGGAGCATCCGGGGAGGGCAGGTAACCAGCCTGCTCTAGGCGAGTTCCAGCAACAGGGCTGAGAGTTGCAGATGTGGCCACGGGCCCCAGCTGTCTTGATTTTGGGATTACCACTCCTGGTTTCTTGAGGATGTGAAGATGGGTGCTCGGCTGTCTCAGAAGACTCAGAGCTTCAAAGCCCTTTACTGTCTTCACTTGGGCACAGGGAATCACTAGACACCTTCTTGCTGTGGAAGAGAAATATCTAAATAATTATATATATATATATATGTATTTACACCTACTTGCAAACATACGTACACCCATTGAAGTGATCAACTATTAAAATTTAGGATTTCTAATTCCTGCACCCTTAAGAGGACTTTAAGAGTGACACTAAAAACAAATCCCAGTAATTCAAGTTTATCAGGAGTCATGACCAATTTAGTAACACTTTGTTCTTTACATCCAGATACCAAATATTTAAATGTATTAGTGGCTGGGAATATATATTTCTATAATGATTAAGAGGGTTTTTTCCTTACAGCTTTCACAGAGGAGAAATCGATATGATATTGGAGCATTCCACAAACCAAATGTGTACATATTATCCAGTGTAAATAGGGGATTTTTGCCTAATACCTAGAGAATGGTAACTGTGAATTTACCAGCATTTTAGCCATATTATTTGAAGAATATGATGCTTGATTTTCTAATATACTTGGGTCTCATTGAAACACTGTAAGCACAGTTACTTAAAGCCATTTAACCTTGTTACACAGGGAATGCACACAGCAAGCTTTCACTGTACAGAACATTAAATTCCCCATTAAGTGGCACAGTTTAGTTTGGTATCCTGTAGAGAACATTTCTGAAATTCGTGTGCCCTTTTTATCACTCAAGTTAAGTCCTGTTGCACCTAGAGGCAAAGTGAGTTGTGCATTTTGGGGTGTGTTTTCTTGGGAAACCAGAACGAAAAGACACTGTTCAATAACACACCAGTGCTCACAATGGATGAGATAACACTAATTATACCCTTTCAACGAGCTCAGCAACAGACCAGAATTGATCTGAAACCACCACATAGTGCAGCTAATTTGTCAACCAGGATATTCTGTGACATAAAAAAGTTCTTTTGTACTTTTGCTGGTGATCTTCTCATTTACCTTTTGTTGGTTTTTGTTTGTTTTTGCTTTTTTGGTGATTTTTTTTGTTTGTTTTTTAAGAAAACCAAGAAAGGCTTGTTGGATCTTCTTTGTTGGTTTTTGTTTATTTTCGCTTTTTTGGTGATTTTTTTGTTGTTTGTTTTTTAAGAAAACCAAGAAAGGCTAGGCTGAGATTTTGCAGGAGTGATCTCACACCCTTGCCTTTGGCTGCACAGGCACAGCCCCTTGCACTTAGGCTGGCTGGCACCAGGGCCAGCCCAGGCTGCAGCTGTGGGACTCAGCGTGGTGCTGCTGCAGGGGCAGCTGAAGGACACAGCAGGGTTAGACCACAAGCAGCAAATCCTTGCCAATGAGGCAAAAGCCTCTAATGAGCATCACTTTTATCATTGTGTCAATCAGGGATAAACACTCACGGATCAGCTAGGCTACAATGGGCTGTTTGAGATTTTTGACCTTTATTCTGAGGTTTATGAAATTAATGAAATCACAAGCTGCTGTAGTAACCGAGCTTATTATGCCTCATTTCTTCATTTTATGGGTAGCTTAAGGCTTTTTTTATTATTATTTACTCTATTTGTCTTCAAAACAGCAAGGTTCCTTCTCTAAGGTAGGAGTGAATGTAATTATGTCCTTTGGCAGCAGTTCACAGCTTCTGCTCAGAATCACAGCCCAGAATGTGAGTTTTTTCTCTAAGAATATCTGGTCCTTTTGCATGATGAGAAACAGTTTAAATATGTATTTTAACACAAAAGGTCACTATGACCTTTAGGTTTCATCCATTTTGTTGGGCTGTGCTTGGCAATTACCACATTGCAACTGGACAGAAGGGGAGAAATTTTGTTTCATTTTCTGGACTATTCGCTTGTGCAGCTCTGAGGAGCTAGAAACTATTTATCTAAATATTTATTTTGCATAACATTCCTATTTACATGTCACCCAATGCTCACAGCAAACTTGACTGTTTGTGTTCTCCATTGACATTTTGCAGTGACATTAATGACATCATTTATTTTGCAAAACTTCCCTGTTAATTTCCAGAGAAGGAAGAAACTGAAATCATGAGGAGATAGAAATGGCAAGGTAATATTAGGAAATAATATCCAATATTAGAAACCTTTATTCCTCACAAAATGGCTCTTTCACAGGCTGCTGAACCTCACCTCACAGACTATCTGGGACCAGGTAAAGAGTAATGGGATCTCATGGTCAATGTCACCTGGAAATTCTTTGCACCCCTAAAATCCATGTGTCAGTCACTCGAGGGCTAAGGGATATTGCACATGTGGGGACAAGGCTCCTGCCCCTGGCTTTACCAGGGAGTTTGTGACCCGACAGGGAGAGCAAACACACAGCACAGCTGGCTTAGGAGAGCCTGAGATAAAGGACAAGAGTGAGCAGAGAAGGAAGAAAGGAAAAGCTGAGGAGAGCTCCCATCACCGAGCTGAGACACCTAGGGTTGGACTGGATGGATTGTCATTAATTAATAATGGATTGTCATCATTCCCAGCTGAAAGGCAGAGGGAATGTGTGGGACCCTGCCCAGGCCCTGTGCTGAGCTGGAGATGGCTTGCCCTGGACAGTCCTGCTTCTTCAGGGACAGAGAGATCCAGGGCAGCAGCTCCAGCTCAGGCATTGCATTTGTGACACCTGGGCTGATATCTCCCACCCAGTTCAGTGGGGACAGGCTTAGTCAATATTCCCAATGTGTTTGTTTGCTCTCCTTGCCATGGTGTAAATCAGTGGAGGTGTCACACTGCTGCTCTCCAGAGCAAAACAGCAGCTTGGGTGCAGACCCCTCTTCACTGGCTGGGGTTTGTTTTGGGCTCAGTTTCAAGCCTTGGCCACCTGCTAGGCTTAGCCTCAGTCACGGATCCTTGAGCCTCAAGCAAGGGAAGATTTCTCCTCAGGCACCTCCTCTGATGGCTCAGCTTAATTTCTGCTGTAAAATCAACATTGCCCCTGCTGTTCAAGGGCCAGCACATCTCCTCCCCCAGTTCCCCTGCCCATGGGGGCTGTCTCTGTCTTGGATACACTGGACCATCCACGGAGAAATCTGCTGACCACAGCTCCCCTGATGGTCTCTGCACAGCAGCATTTCCATGGATTTGTGAACTTCACTGCAACAGGGACACAGAGGGAACTTGCCTTAAATCCCAAAGATCTCTTCTGGAAGACAGCTGGATCTCCTCATGCACGTGTGGCACAGCAGGACAGCCACTTAGCCAGGGACACTGTGGCATGGGAAAGGTGAGTGTAGGGAACCCAAACTGGCTGCTGTGGCTTTGTGATTTCAGCTCTACAGCACTGTAATGGGAGGAGTCCCTTGCTGAATTTCTGAGCATGCAGACACAGGCTGGAACACCAAGCACTGTTGACACTACTATTAATGACCAGAAGTATTACAATAAGAGTTCTGCCTCTTTGTGTTCCCTGTTGATTCAACAGGTTGTGGTATTGTGGTTTATTTACTCCAGCTGTGCAGGACAGCTCCTGTTACTGCCTTTGGCTCTGCTACATGCTAGAGGTGGTGGCTGCAGCTTGTGCTGGGTGTGGTGATCCCCCCCTTGCCCATATTAGCATCACTCTTTGAAATTTCTTGAAATGCTATGGGACTTACAAATGGTGGTGTTTTGGATCTTTTGGACTATGAAGCGGGTCAGTCTTGGAAAACCCATATCCAGTGACAGAGGGTCTGCACACTGGGAAGTGCTCAAGCATCCTGATGTCCTTCAGTGATGCTGGAGAGGAACTGAGGGATGCTCCCCAAGTCTGGGAGTGGTCCAGCCCCAAGGCTGGCTTCACACAAGGGCACAGAGCAGGACTGCATGGAGCTGAGCTTTCTGCAGATTCCAGGTCTCATCCAGGTCCTGCTTGGAGATCTCCAACAGCAGAGTATACTCTAATGCTCTTAAGGAGGCCCTTGGTCCTCTTATATTACCTGCTTATGTCCTTTGACTTTCCAAAGGAGTTACAAAATCTGAGAGGATATTTTTAGGTTTATGTAGATTTGAGCCCAATGTATTTTATTTTGCATTAAGTTGTTCCCTCAGTTTCTTACCCTTCTATTAGCAAATGCTGCTTTTAGGAAGAATCAAGCCTGGGAACTGTGAAGGAAACAAAATGAAATTAATTTCTTTGCTGTATGTGATGCTAGTGCTGTATAAATGTACACACACTGCAAGTTCCACTGTAAATATCACCCGGTGTCGTGCTGTAATGGAAAG
The DNA here is from genome assembly GCF_014805655.1 of Passer montanus. Classification (NCBI taxonomy): domain Eukaryota; kingdom Metazoa; phylum Chordata; class Aves; order Passeriformes; family Passeridae; genus Passer; species Passer montanus. The sequence continues at coordinate 11,859,862 of NW_024369929.1, forward strand.
TTTCATTTAGATGTTCTGTCAACTCAGTGTGTGAAATAGCCAATTCCAGTCCCTTGGTTCCTTTTCTTCATTTAAAACCTCCTTTTATTTTTTTATTTGCTCTGTGTCTGGTCGTCACTGGAAATTGCAGCTGTTCCAATGGACTTTGTTTTTGTTCTCTCTGTCACATTAAAAGGCTGGAAGAAAAAGAATGGCTCTTGTAGTGTTTGTGTTTAATGAATATTTTGAGCCTTTTCACAAGTGCTCTACTGGCTAACTTTGTACCCTGACACTATAGGGGCTTTCTTTGATGTTTGCTACTTGTTCATCCTCCTTCTTTCATACAATCCCAACTCAATTAAGTCTACCTTCTATCACAATCCTTTCACACCGTGGACTTCTAAACACAGGACATGAGAAAATCTTTACCCTGAGAAGTTTTCAGGTAGGAGGAAGCACAAAATATCTTCAAATGCTGTGCAAGACCAAAAAGCTAAACTCTGCTTTGTAACAAGAACACATCCCCAAAGAAGCACTGCTTTTGAGGCTTGGCACACCATTTGACCACAGTACACTCCCTTCTTGGATGCATTTCTAGGGATGTGAGCTCTTTCTTTCTATTTGCAGCTCTTTGTATACATCTAACTGTCCAGGCCATGCTTTCAGAGCAATGATACAGACTGCAGCAACTGCATAGAAAAAGAGCTCATGGCACAAGCAGTGGAGGCTGGCTGCCAGACTGTGGGGCTTATGCAAGAATTTCTTTATGTAGAACATAGAATGCAGTAGTCTCAGTTGTCCTAGGACCACTGAAGGGTTTTGATTTGAGTCAGCTCTGTCTTGTTGTTAAAAAATTCAAGTGCTGAAAAGTTGTGTGGTAATTAGGGATTAGTCCTCTCATCATATCCACTGCAACATGCTAAAGGTAATATAAAAATGAGAGATAAAGAACCAGAGATATTGGAAATGTAATAAAGAAACTGTGAAGAGGACTAAACCAGCATTTTCCCTCAGCTTGGGTTCACCTGGATCCCATAGGACCTGTCTGGGCTGGGGTCCCACTGGGTGAATCAGAGCCAGAAGCAGGGTGGGGATGGTAAGGACTGGTCTCAGGTGGGAATCAGTAAGGCCTGGTCTCAGGTGGGAATCAGCAAGGGCTGGTCTCAGGTGGGAATCAGCAAGGGCTGGTCTCAGGTGGGAGCTGCCAGCTGTGAATTTTGCAATGTTCCTGTGCAGCTGCAGAGTGCAGAGCTATGGAGTCACCCTTCCCTGAGCCCTTCTGTGTGTTTGGCCTGTAGGAAAAAGTGCATCAGCAAACACCATCAGAAAGCATTTTCTACATAGTGAGTTCTTAGATAAAGGTCAGGGATTTGCACTGAAAGCCTTGCAGGTGTTTTTGAGTCGTTCTTACTCCAGGCTAGTTGACATTCTGCATAAGGCTGAAGTCTCAGTAAGCAGAAAAATCCCATATTTGAATGTTCAGAGAGGGTTGCTGATAAAAACAGTGCACAAAAACCCCTGACTAATTTTAAAGTAGGGTGCAGGGAATTTAAAAGCAGGATTACATGACACATCTGCCTGAGATCACACAGGATGGACTGGTTGGTAAGAAAACCTTTGCAAATCTGTGTTCCTGCTTTTCCATATTGATGTTCCTGCCCTGACCATCATCATGTGGATTTTCTGGCACAGATTCTTGTAGCTACTAATAAATGACCCAGATTCCCTGGATGTGCAAGTTCATCCAAGCTGTCACAGAAGGTTACCTGGTGGAGGAAGAAGGCTGGGGATGATAGCATTCTTAGCAGCCACAAAATAAATCCATCAGTAGGTCTGGGTGATGCTTCTGAATTGTGAAGTGACTTCATACTAATAATATGATTTGACTCAGGTTATGGTAAGATGACAAATCAGTGTTCCTGTATCTCAGAACTTAATTTGGGGACTTTAAAAGTAGAGATAAAACTTGGCAATCTGAGCTCACATTTGTTGAAAAGACAAAGGAAGGGCAAAACTTGGCCAGGTGCTTGTGGATGGGAAATGGAGCCCTGCTTTTTCCAGGTTGAGGCAGAAATTGCTGGAGACTGAGCATCCTGCCAATGCACAAACAATGGTATGATTCTGGGGCTGATACTGAGTGAGTCTGTCCTTCTCAGACAATATTTTTTTGTGAACAGGTGATTATAAACCAGAAAAAAATGATAAAAAGTTTTTTTCACCATTCTCAGTGAGCAAGGAGAATTCGCTGAAGAACTTTCAGCTACCATGGCCAATGCAAACAGTTAGGGGATTTTATACAATTTTTAACATTTTAAGTGTACACAGTTATTACTGCACTAACCCACATAGTACTATTTGAAAATACTAAAAGTCAGATTTAAATTTATTGTTCAGCACTTCTTTTTTCACCTATAAAAGTATGTGTGCACATACATGCACACATATGCACTTATATGTAAAACTAAATTATTGCACTTAACCTTACTGATGATGCCCAAGCTTTTTGGGGGATTGAAAGACCAGAAGATGGCAGCAGTTGCCCACAACATTGACTGGTCTCTGCTCACCAGTAATTGCTGGAGGCTGTGCCCAGGACCCCCATCAGACAGACAAGGTGCTGCAGCAGTGCCATCAGACACAGCTCACAGAGCTCTGACCCTCAGTGAAATCAGGGAAAAGGAGGTAACAAAAAAAGTAGTGACTCAAAAGTTTAGGGAACAAGCAGCACTGACTAATGCCAAAGCTTTTGGAATGCAAGTTGTGCAAACCTGAAGCAAAGCAAAGCAAATGTAATTATGGGGGAGAAAATAAGGATTTCTGCTTCAGTGGGCTAGTGCAATGGTTTTCAAGCTTTCTCAGCCTGCACATCCTGAGTGTTTTCCAGGGGAGATGTAGATTCCTTGTAATAATGTGGAGAGACCGCAGCTAGAGGAGAAAAGCTGTGCATTGGGCAGTGCCTTTCCTGCAGGGCTCTGAGCAGGGCTGCACCAGCGGTGCCTCCTGGGGCAGCCTGCTGAGATGTGTAGGGATGGGCTTTGTACACAAGGTCTCCAGCCCAGCTAGTCATGGCAAGATGTCACCAACATCTGGCATAAGTTCCCCCTTCTCCAGGAGGCAGAACCTTCTGCAGTTAAAATCTGGGCTATTAAAAGGAGAAGTCTCACCACAGAGTGGTTTGGTGAACCCCTCCCAAATCTCTGTATGAGGAATGTAAGGCAGAGGACAGCACAGGTATTTCAAGTGCTTTTGTTATCATCTCAAAACAACCTGAGGCCACAAACCCTCAGTGCTTTCCCCATATGGATGATTCAGACCAGAATTCTGATCCTGCTGGGAATTAACCAACTGAAATCAACATTGCAGCTGTCCTGCCACAGCTTCCAGAACCCACAGAGCCCAGCCTGAGGCTTGTGATCCTCTTAAGCAGGGCTTTACCCCAGCCTTACTACTCACTCCCACCACACCTGGACCACACCACAGCTGAGGTCCACCATGGATTTTATGTTGATGTTTTCCCTCTGAGAACCACAAGTTTAGAATTCCTGCAAAGCTGAAAAGCTTCACTATTGAAAATGAACAAAAGAGCTACTCAGTAAATACAAACAGAGCTAATAGCAAGGAAACCAAAGTCAAACCTCAAGTGGCTTCATTCCTCACTTGTGTTATTCTTCAAAGCAAAGGGACACTCCAGGGAGGACGTGACATCCCAGGGCTGCAGCCTGTCCAGCAGTGGAGAGCCATGGGCAGGACAGGAGCAGGATCTACTCCTGTCCTGGGGTTTCAGAAGAAGTTGGTAAGATTTCTCCAGAGGGAGCCCTTTCTTAGCCTTGAAATCATCTGCTTTAGAATGGGAAAAGAATATTGTACTCATCCCTTCAAAACATAGCTTTGAAAGATAAGCTCAGCTCTTTTATCCTTTCTTATTTAGGATAAGAGCTTTGAAATCTTCCCAGCAACCCTGTTCCTTCCCTTAGACCCCTGAACAACAAACTGCTCTGAAGAAACCAGCCTGGTACTGAGCCCTTAGGCCTATAAATATTTCAGAACAACCACTTACAGCCCTCTTTTGACCCTATCCAAAGAGGCCACAAAGAGTTCTGGGCAGCCCTGGCTTGGCACAGCTGTGGGACCCTGCTAAGCTACTTTGTCCCCTTTTGCATCCCACCTGGAAGAGGACAGGAATAGTGTCCTCTTTGTGGAATAGTGACAGGAATAGTGTCACCTTTGTGTTGGTCTCTGGGACAGATCTCTTGCTCTGTGTGGGGTGACCCCTCCTTTAGGGGGCTTGAGAGACCCTCTCAGACAGATTTTCTGAGGTTTTGGGTTTGGAGTGCCAGTTATTATTCCATGTCCTTGCTGACATTTATCTCTGGTATTGAAGAATGCCCTTCCTCCAGGTCACTTAAAGCAGATTTTCTTTATAAATGCTACACATTTGCTTCCAAATTACCAGTTTCCCTGTCTCCTCAGGTCAAGGTTCAGTATAAAACTTGTGGGAAGAAAAACTCATTAAAGAAAAAAAAAAAGAGGTAACCCTGGGTGAATGCCACATCAACCACAGAAGAGTTCAAGGCTGAAGTTAAGTGTATCCCTAAATCATGAACATGATTATTGCAACCTTCCAGTCTCCACTGGGACTGAAATACTGCCTTGATAGGTTTTAGAGACAGGGTTTCATAAAGAAGATAAAATCTAGATGGGAAAATTAAGCGGGGGAATGTTAAAATCCAACCCAAAAAATGGCCCAAATTCAAACCCAAACCCTTTTCTGACCATTACCTCCTGTCAAACAGGGTTACCTCCCAGTAGAGTAGGTTGTTTAAAGCCCCATCCAGCCCTCTCCCAGTGCCACACTGGTCAGGGTGCAAAGGCAGAGGACTCAGCCCAGATCTCTGCTGTGTGTGCAAGCCCCTGGCTCGTGGAGGTGTGGGTGGTAAGTTCTCTGAATGAAAATTAGGGAGGCGGTGTGGCTCACTGGAAAGCTGACAGTTCCTTCTCACTTTAGAAGAAGACTTTCTGAACTAGATCTCTGAGGTGTCTCACAGCACAGCAAAATCTGGGGAAATTGCCTTGTGTCTCCTTTTCTCTCTGGGTTTTCTTTTTTCTTATCAGGTGTGACTTCCCTTGCTTGATGCAGTTGGAATCTGATGACATGATGCAAATGAAATGCTGATTTTTAAGCAAAATTATGTAAATCCAATATGTTCAGCCACTGTAGTCCTGGGAATTCCCTTATCAGCAGCATAATCATTGGGAATGAGTTCCCCCAGTCTGTGAGGTAATGGCAGGGAAGGAGTGAGGACTGAGCTGATCACCAGTCATTACTCAGCCAGCTCCCTCCTACATGACAAAGAATGAGCACAAGGTGAAATGTTGGTCCCACTGAGGTTTCCAGTGCAATGACCCTGCTCTCAACAGGCATTAAAACCAGTGTGGAGGACAATCTCCATCTTTCTGTTTGCCACATAGGGATCCTAGTGCAGTTTGATGTCTGCCCTTGTGCTGATTGAAGAATAAAGCACTAAAATTTTCTGTCCTGAGCTGCTCAGTGGTCATAGCCCTGAGCTATTAGTTCTTGTGTTCCCCTTTGACTCTGCAGCAAAAACATGTTGCTTGGCATTGCATTTATGAACATAGTCCTTGGGTGGTGGCCTGATTAATTTGGTTTCAAAATGAGACATGGGGGATAATGCTGCCTGCTTATTTTATGTCCTTGCTACCTTCTTACTACCAATCTTTGCAAGCACAACTCACAAGTGACTACTTTGTTTTCCTCTGAGCATGATTTAGCTTTATTTATTGACATTGTTGTTATTACTATTCATAAAAGAAATTATCAAGGTAACCTGGCTGGTGGGCTTCCAAGCATTTGGTAATGACTTCTGCAAATCATGAAGAAAAATGTACCTTTGAAACTGAAGACAAGCAAAAGCAGGGCAAGAGGATGATGAGCTTTAAAGAATAGGTGTCCTTCCAAGCCAAAGATTAATTCCAGATTGAAATTATCAGACAGTAAATAATACACCTGAGTCTTCATCAATAAGAAGCAAATTTACCCTGTTGCAAATATACTAATCACTAGCTTTGCAACTCATATTATTAGCTGAGAATAATTATTCTCTCCAAGGAAAGTACAGACCTTCAAAGGAGATAACATCTTAAATCACAGCAAATTTTAATTTAAATTCAAAATGTAGGAATGCACACAATATCCCATCTCTCTCTTATCCGTCCAGGATGGTGTCATTACATTGTTTTAAAGACAGCCCCAATCATTGGACTAAATACCTGCAGCCTAACACTTTGCAATTTCATTTTCTCCTTGTCAGACACTGTAATTGATATTTGCACTGGAGGTAACAAAACAGAAAATGTGAAGGTGTTGGTAACTGCGCCATTACTGTCCTTTAAACTGCCTGAGAGGTGTGGAGGGCTGGGTGACAGTGAGGAACCTTGTAACTTTTGGGGGTTTTTGCCTTTGTAAGTGGGCACAGAACCATTCCCCTGCCTGAGGCTGCATCCAGCCTGATTGGACTGGGACTGGGGTGAGGTCACTTGTCACAGCACCTTGTGTGACTGCTTCTGCTGGAAGCAAGTCCTGCAAAGAGCCAAGTTCATTGATTTCAGCAAGAGCCCAGCTTGCTGCAGGACATGGCTGGGGATGGGGAGAGTCAGCCCCTGGGAGGTGGCAGGAGATGGGGCTCTCCAGTGCACCTGCAGGGACAGATGGAGGAGCTGAAATGTTCACTGTTGACTTTGCTGTCTGACTTTCATGATTCATGCAGTCTTGAGGACTGACAGTTCCCATGTACAGTCACATCCAGAGATGTGACCAATTCTGTTCCTGTTGTTCCAAACTCAAGGACAGGGTAATGGGATCTGTTTCATGGGCTTCTTGCTGAGAGTGAATTCACCAGGTGAATTACAGAGATTTTTCTGCCTGTGTGGGAGTTTGTTTTCTTCTCCAAATGCCTTGGGTTCAGTAAGAGCACTTCTATAGAAGATAGCTCAGAAGTGTCAAACTATGATGAGGACCAGGTAATTGCAAAACTTTTCTCTGAAGAGGGCTCACAGATTCCTGTCTTTCCACGTGCCACAGCAACCTTTTCCTTGGCCATCATAGCTCTGAAGCTATGTAAATGCCCAAATCTTCTCCACTGATTTCTCATTCTTTTAATGTTTTGCTTTCAAGAAAGAAAGAACTTTTGCTTTGAAAGAACTTATGGATGTGTGCAACACAAAGAGTAACAGAGCTGATGGGCTGGGGAGATGCAAATGCCCTGCAGAAGTGACCCTGAATCTGAAGCCTGTAAAAACCAGGACCTTTGGGTTGAAATTGCTCATCAGGTAAACAAAACAAAAGAAATCACCATTCCAACACCCTTCAAATGTGAATAGTTTCTGGAGAGTATCTGCCGGGGTGATAGATAATTGTATCTGCTCCGCCTCCAAAGCAGCTCAAATCAGCCCAGTGACATTTGTCACAAGTGGAGGCAGTTATTAATAGGCTGCATACTTACAAAACTTCTTTACAATGCAAATTGCTTCTTACTGCCTTTATCCCAGCTTTGGGGATGTTTCATCCATGTATTCCTGACTTCTGATTCCCGAGTCGAATCTAAATATCCTTAAAGGAAAGAGGAGTGAAAGCCCAGTTGTCTCCAAAGCTTTGGACAGCACCAGGAGCTCTGGAGATGTGTCCAGGGGGGATGTAGGACACTGGTTCAGCAGGAATAAAAGACTCTGATGCCTCCCTTACAAGTAAAAAGCCTACCAGAATAAATCCCAGAATACGGCCAATGTACTTGCTCACCACTGGAGCTGCTTGTACCCATCCGCTTGGCAACACTGATTGAATAAGAAGTTTAATTTATTTGGATTTCAGAGATGCTTTGGCAAACATAGAGTGGGGATCACCCTGTCTCCTTTCCAGCATTACATGAAATGTGTATTTTTAGTGCTTGAGCTCAGAACTAATTTTTCAGGAATTTCACAGCTTAAGCCTCTCGTTTTGGAAAATAATCAGTGAAACATTAGGAAAGGCTGAAGGTAATGGGGATGGGGCCAGCTGTGAGCCCTTGCCGATGTCCCATGTTGATTGCTGTTTTTATCCTCAGTGTCAGGAAGGAAAACAGAAGCAAGAAAATACAATGCAACCTCCAAGCAGAATATGTAAATATAAATCATCGTATAATAGTAGCAATGACCCAGGGGCAGGCAGCTGCTGGAGAGGAGAGGCTTTCAGACTCTCAGATGAGATTTAAAATCAAAGTCCTGAGCTCTTCTTGTCAATAATGGATTAATGAAATGAACAGGCACAATGTGCATACTATGGGAAGATGTCAGAAAATTAAGCACTGAAATCCTGGCTGCATTTCTGTGTGCAGCACAGTAGACTGAGTTGCTCTAAGAAGTGAATTCTTTCTCCTTTGAAAATGTGTCCCCATACTGAAAAATATGCCCATATATTTATATACAGATGAACTTAAGAGTTACTGCAATGTGTATGTTATATAAACAGATTCCAGTAGCTCTTGGGGTCAGATATGATTTAGGAATGCAGATTACTGTTATTATTAATAATTATGATCATGACCAGCTGGGGTTTATAACTCAGGACATACTAGCCATGGCAGTCTATTACTAATGTATGTGTCCTGATCATTATCTTATAAAACAGCCAATCAAAGTGCTATACTGTGTATAGGAAATCATCCCCTCTGCACTGCTAAGTGAGCTAAACACATAGGTACCATTAGTCCTCCATTATATACTCTTCCAAGTACAATTAAGTGCAGACAGGGTCTAAAACTGGGGCCTGTTGTTTTTCCCCTGTGCATCATGTAGGTGGAGTTGGTTTATTACACCCATTTCAGTTCTTGTTTTTTTAAAAAAAGAAAAAAAGCTAAATGGTCTCATTAAAACCTCATAGAGGAAATTTATTCATCCTACTGAAATATTTTTGGGCTCTTCCGAAACCAGTAATCAGCATCTGAAGACAGTCATCTGCCTTGCTAATGGACCACAGTTACATGTGTAATTGATTAATTAAGGAAAGAAAATCACTGCTGAGACTAAGGGAGACATCCATAGCTTCAGCAGGCATCGACGTGAAATAGCAGCTCCTCCTGGGCAAAGCAGATGAGATTGTTTCAGGTATTTTTGCCCATTTTAAACCACTCTATCTTCTCTATACAGGTTGTTGTTTGGTGTCCCAGACTTTTCTGTGGGGGTAAGAAGCAGGGAAAGCAAGAAACGCTCCAGCCCTCCTTTTCCAGCTGGCAGGAGGAGCAGAGTGTGGTTGGGTTTGAGCGTGTGTGTGTTTATCCCCGTGCAGTCGCTCGTTGGCTTTGTGTGCATGAGCAATCACGTACGTGGAAAAAGGCAATGGAGGGAACTCAAACAAACAAGCTCTTTGGCAAGCTCTGGGTGAGCATGGTGGCGTCTGCTACTCTTTGCAAGCTGTGTTGACATGATTTCCCTCCTGTGGAGGTTGTTCCTCCTGTCTCACCACTCATTTCACCAGTTTGGAGCTTCACCCATGCTTTGCAGCGAAGCTCTTTACAGGGTCCTGGCTGAGGAGAGGTTTCACACACAGGCAGAGCCAAATATAAACATCTCAGCAGATATTTTGAACAAGGGAAATGGTGCAGAGTCACCTCTGCTGAGCTCATGGTGAGTGTACTGCTAGGCAGAGGAGCTGTGCTCCACTGGAGCTCTTACAAGGCATAAACTCCTTCAAGAGCAGGAAGAAGTGGGACCTGAGGGGTTCTGCCTTCAGACAGCATAGCTGGTGCTGAGGTCTTGCTTCTTCCACTTAATACCTGACCTGAGAGTTTTCTTGCACTTTGAAAGAACTTCTGTATGTTTCTAGTGAGATCAGTACTAGGGGCTGCATCTAAGAGAAAATAAAAAGGCTTTAATACTTCCCATCACTAAATTTATTGTTTTTCTGTGGCTCTCATTGCCTTAGTTTGATCTTCACAGAGCTCCAGGCAGATCTGAAGATCAGGCAGATTTTATATTAAAAAGAGCCAAAGTGTTGACATTTGACAAAAAGCCCTAAACCTATTTTTAGATAAGCATCTTGAGCCTTCTAATAGCTGAACCTTTGGCAGTTCAGCCAGGCAGCCCAACCAAAACCAGTTTTTAATATGCAGAGACTGAGCTGTTTAGCTTGGTCTCTTCATCTGCCCATTAGACACCTCCCATTAGGCATTGCCACTCCAGTTGTGCACTGGTCAACAAACTCTTGGAGAACAGATGGCCCAGACAGATTTTGTGTAGAGCAGAGTCAGGCAGTTTCAGTGCCTTTATGTTCTTGAGGATATGGATGGTGTGGGTACAGCTTTGGGCTCCTCACTCCCTGTTCTCTGGCATAAATATTCTCATAACCAGCCCACTGCACACCCTCCAGGGCGCTGTTTCTGCTGATGTTGATGTGCACATGCACTGTTTGTGTTAGTGATGAGTTATCTCAGTTGGTCATGAAAAGTCAGGAACATAACTGAGGCATTGAATGGTTTCCACTCAAATCATTTTATTAGATGATGAATTTTCAAGTGTTGGAAATTGTAGGTAGGCAGCTACAAGCAAATATCCTTAAGTTACCTTCTGATTTTGTCACATGTGAATTTAGTTTTTAGGCAGCTAAAATGAAGTATATGGAAATTGTCTGGCTTTTATGGCAGCTGTGAATGATTGCTAACCTCAAAATTTTATAAGCAGCATTTTTGTGCATTTATTTCTCAGAGTTTATGTCACATTTGGAAAACAAATTGAACTTTCTCCTCTCAGCTTCCTGGAGCTTTTGCTTGTGAGTGGCAAAGATCTGAAGCTGGGTATGTTTCCTTAACTGCACCTTAAAGTATTTGCCTCTAACTGCTATAAACAGCTATAATGAGCAGCCTTTTGGAGGTCACTTAGGCCTGCATTGCTATCCAGTGCCAAATAATGATTTGGCAAGGCACTACACAACTGGGCTGAATTTTAAGTATGGCATTAACTGTGTTTAACTCTGCTTGGTGTCAGTGGGGCTTACAATGAGTTTTAAATGTTTCACTGAACAAGGATGGATTCAAGCAGGTGCTTATTACAAACAGCATCACAAAAGCACCTGACTGATTCGGGACCTAAGAGAGATGAATGGAGAGAGCTACAGAGCAGCTGGTGTCCCTGCCTTCCTAGCAGTGCAATTTCCATCCAGGGAGCAAGTAAAAATGGAAGGGAAAGAGAAAAACTATTTTAAATTAAAGGGAGAAAAATACATGTTGGGTCACTGTGGGTATGTTTAGAGTGATGTGTTGACTCTGTCTGACAGATTCCTGCATATGGATGTGTCCTTTCTTTGTGAGGGGCACTCTGTCGCCTGGTTAGGAATGATGGCCAAATGGAAGGATCATCAGAATAAGTGAAATCTTATTCACAGTCCATAAAATAGCAGGAGAGAAGCTCCTGGTCTTCTCATTTATGTCAGCTTTGAGACCAAGCCAGAAAACCTGTTATTATGGAACAACTTTGTATGCGTGTGCATGTGCATTGTGTGTCTGTGTATGCAAAACCTGTCATTGTCAGACACAATAATGGCATTTTACTGGACAGAAATGGAACTTTACTTGTCTTTTTGGGTTTTGATTATGAGAGGAACTGAGAGACCTGCTGACCCCTCAGCTTCACTCACTTACGATTGAAGCTTATTTTATTGTAGATTTTGTTTTCTTACACATTCAGATGACAACATGGTTCAGAAGGGAGTGCATAAGTGATGTTCAGAATTCCTCAGTTTTCTTAAGGATTATGTAGTTTGTCTGTTGTCTGATCTCTCTCAAACAATTTACCTTCCATCATGGATTTCTACTTTATTTCTAAAATAGCTATTTCTGTACTGACTTAAGAGGCCCATATAATCACAGACTGGTTTGGGCTGGAGGGGACATTCTCAGATTATCTAGTCCAAACCTTCTGCCATGGGCAGGGACATCCATCCTGACTTTGAACAATTCCAAAGGTCTGGCAGCCACAGCTTCTCTGAGCAACCTGTTCCCATATTGCACATAGGGCAATTTTGTGGTTTTCCTGTGTCTCCAGGACTATAACAGTAGCTCAGTATTGAACTCTCACTTCCCCCTTATCTAGATGGAAATCTATTTTGCACACACACACCACTCAGTTCATGTTTTCATCTCTTGGGAATATTTAGTCTTCTTATGAAACCCAGCCCAACACAAAGAAATCAATTAATTCCGACTGGTGAAGACAATGATACTGCAGAAGGAAAATAGATGAGCAGTGGATGTTTAGTCTAATGGATGATGAAAAGCTAAAGCGTTTTAAACACTGATTTATTACCACTGAGACCAACAGCAGGACTTAGAGAGAAGAAGAACTGCAGCTCCTCGTTTTGCTGGCACCTCCATTTTCCAGGTTGGAGCCAAAGTTCTGTCCCAGCTCGTTAACAGGGACAGTGCCTGTGAGGCAGAGCAGGTACCCTGTGAGGCAGGGGCACTTTTTAAAGCCAGGGGCCAATTCTGCTCTGATCCAAGGAGAAGAAAGGTGGCAAGAATATGCTCATGACTACAGACTAAATCAAGAGAAAACAGAATGGAGGATAAGTAAACGTTGACCTGATAGCAGTGAACAGGAGAGGCAGGGACATCTGCAGAACATCCTCTCAGTCTTGATTTGCAGAGGGTAATGATGGCAAGCTCTCAGTTCCTCCTCATGCAATTCAGATCTGCCACAACAGAAGCAGTCTAAAGTATCCTTGGAGCTGTTCCAGCTGTCAGAGACCAGCCTGGTAGCATCTCACGTGTGTTTGATCCAATGTGGAATTGTCTGAGCTTGAGGAAAAAAGGAGGGTGAATCCTAGGCTGGACTTGAGGGAAGAGTTCAGATACAGCTGCTGCAGTTTCCCTGGAAAACTGCACTTTTAGGAGCATGTCTCCTTCCACCTCCTCTGCAGTGGTAAATGCAGAGGCTTTCTGGCATCACTCTGTCTCCTGTACAGGGTTATAAAAGTGCACTTAAGCACTGAACCATTTTACAGCCCTGACCACCCCAGCTAACAATGAAATAGATTAACAATGCTCCTTGTGGATCCCTTCCAATGCAGGACATTGTATTATTCTTGCAACCTTCATTTCATCTCCAAAAAGAACAGAGAATAGTCTGCTTTGTGGCCCTGACTCTGCTCAATGGATTTAGGGGAGAGATCCACACAAACTTGAGCTCCACAAAGGAACCTGACAAAAGAAGCAGGGACACAGATGACAAAGTTGATGGCTCCAATCACCATTTGATTCTTTATTTGCTGCTGCCAGAGAAATTATGCTGTTGCAGACTGTTTGTATGTTGATGATAACCATCAAAGGCAGAGAGTATATGAAATAATTACATTGGTAATTACTTACTGCAGTAAAACGCAGTAAAATGCCCCATTCCCCTCTAAGAACTTTCTCCCTTCCCTGTACCTTGCTCACCATCCTGCAAAGCTCAAGAAATTGGCAGCTGAAGAGGTTAGATTGCAGGAATGCCCCAGTGAAGAAAACCCTAAAGCAGTTGGTAACATTGACACAGATACCTGGGCTTGAGCATGGGCTCCTGCCTGCTGCAAATACAATCTTCTTATATTTACTTGGCACCTGCAACATGAAGATCTAGATGACATGCTTTCCTTCACTAAAAGGATTTCTTTAAAAAATGTCAACTCTTTCCCTCTTCCCTTTCATTTTGTCCCTCCCAAAGTCATTCTCTACAGAGACAAATTATTACTCCCCAGGTTGGAACCAGCAAAAAGCTTCTTGAAGATGTCTTTGGCAAATTTAGCTGAATTTTGGTTTTGTATAGAGAGGTTTGGGCTAGGAACTACCAGCGAGGACACATATTTGTGTGTTCCTCTCTCCTGTGCCATGTGCAGGAGTCAGTGCTGAGGGGCTGACAGGCAGAGCTGGTCCCACTGAGCTGTGCCTCACAAAGGGGAGCTGTTTCCCCCCAGGATCATTCCTGCTCATTCCAGGTGTGTGACTCAGTTGTTATGCCAAAAGCCAGTCCTCAGTGATGGCTCAGGAACAAAATGCTCACATGTCATGAAATGCATTATTAAATTTCTGTTGTCAGCTCAAAGCCTGAGCCTTCAAACGCTCCTTCTTCAACCCTTTCTTTAATTGCTCCACAGTCAGCTGGTCTGGAGCATCCAGCTTGGATCATCAGGGACCACAATTGCTGCTGCTGCACCAAAATCAATTAAATTTGGCTGGTTTACCTCACTGGAGGCTCAGGTCACCCCTTCTGTTTGTCCCAAATCAGGCAGGGTTTCTGTATGCATTCCAAATCGACATCTGCCTCTGAAGTGCACTCAGTGCCTGCAAACTGAGCTCCTGAAGAGGCACATTCATCTGACAAACATAGTATTTAGCGTCTGCTAAGACAGAGGCTCACTAGAACAGACCATCCACTTAAGCAGAGAAAATATAAGAGATTGTGTTCAATGTACTGTATACAGGAGTTCCTTTTTCAGCATATACCTTATTAAATTAACTGGAAATGAGTGTTCATCAGTCTCTAAGGGAAAGAGCCTGAAGCCTTTTCTTTTCTCTTCACATCAGACATTCATCAGGCCTTTGATCTTACTGCTCATGACTACGTTGGCTTACAGAAAAGGTCAGGAAACAGCTCTGCAAATGCAAGTAGGTTTTCCAAGGCCTAAATCCCTTAGTTCATAGGTGGGAATCTTTCAATAACATAATGGTCAAATGCAGAAGGTCAATCATGTTCTTTTTATTCAGTCAGGGTGTTGAGATTGTATGGAGATTGCAAATCCCCCATTGCTTCTCTCCAGAAGAAGGATGAATTCAGAGTCAGGGTAAAGTTGTATTAGTTTTGCATGCTCAAAATCTTCAGGTGTTTCTACTTACTCCAGGCATCCTCTTCAAGAAAATTCATGCTGATGACATCAAATAATCTTCCAATTTTCAGCAGAAAGCTAAGTATTTAGGGAAAATGGCTTAATTCAGCTATTCTTCTGAATGCTTCTTTTTACATCTGGTGGAGCATGAATATCTCCTCTGCTTTGGTAAGGAGGTCAGAGATACATCTGAAATAATTTGCTCTCACTCAATCTCCTTAAATGCATGGAGATATGGCACAGGTTTGTTTTTGTTTGAGCGTCTCATTCTAGTGCTTCTTGTTATATAATACCCTATATAACTACTGGGAACAAGGCAGATGGTTTTTGTCGTAAAATTCTCTGCTCTGAGACAGATGAATCAGGTGAATCTCACACAATTCCTTGCTGAACTGCATGGCAGAGTCTCTCTCTAGAAAGCAGCCCAACTCTCCCAATTTTCTTCTCTGATTTTATTTCTAAAATACACTAAAAACAAACTCCTGAACTCAGGCTCTGGAGAGAAGTTTAAAGCTCACTTGCAATCTGCACATCCCCACTTGGGGAGGGAGTGCCATCGTGCAGGCTCCCTGACAGATGACATCTCCTGCAGTTATGACTCCATAAAGGGGCCCTTCTTGTGCTTTGTGAAGCTTTTCCAAGTGATAAATGGTGTTTTCTGTCTCTCCATATCCATCAAAACCTCTTCATGAATTTGATTGCACTCTGAAAGTGCACCCTTGCCATAGAAATGAATTAATATCAAGGGGAAAAGTCAGTTTTCTGCTAATTCACATCATTTTTTTCATTTGTCACATTATCTCAGCTTTAAAATCCCTAATGTTCTGGGTATAAGCTACTGATTAATGACACAAACTTTCACCACTCATTTCTGCACTTGTATAATGCATGAAAAATGCAGGGGGAAATCAGCCCATCCACAGATTTTTCTCTGCCCTGCCCTTGAGTCTCTGTGGTGACCTGCTCCAGCAGATGCACTTGGTGGGATGTCACAGGTAAATTAACAAGTCTGAGTGATTTCAAGTGAAAAGCTGTCAGGAAGCTGAAGGAGGAGAGCTGCATTGTCAACTCTTCCTTCAGAGTGAGGATGATCTAGCCCAGTTTCCCTTAGACAACACAATCCTGGTGGTGCAGCACAGGGAAGGTTGATTCTTGAGCTGAAGGTTTGGTGCAAAGACCTCGAAATGCTGGAAGCCTTTGCTGGAGAAGTAAATCCTCTGGCAAATGCATATTCACATGAGCTTTTGCAATGGCTTTTTTTTCTCACTACCTTCTTGCCTGCAGAAATCTGGCCAAATGTTTGCAGCAATCAAACCCAAAGGAATGCAAGCACCAAAATGAGCACTCCTTCCTAGGGAAGGGAGCAGAATTTCCCAGATTCCATCCAGGAGCATTGTGTGAAAGCATCTGCAACAGCCCAGATTTCTGTTGCTTCTTCATAGTTAACGTACTCAGAACAACATCCAGATTTTGAGTCACTGCAGGCCACCTTATTGCAGGGCCCTGCTGCTTTTAGGGGAAAACTTTTAGGGGAAAGCAGAGATACTTGGTCCCCTTATCAGATGCCTCATTGCTAAACAGCTCTGTCTTGCTTAACTGCTCTAAATTATACTTCTGTTCTGTCACAGTGACTAATGGGCACTATGGTTGCTATTTTCTTTTTTAAACTAGAGCCAAACTGAAGTCTCCATGGATGAATAAATGAATTAATTTATTTTATTGCAGTACTCAGTCCTCAATAAAATGTCAGAGGTAAAGTGGGGTTATTTTTTTTATGTTCTTGGATAGGAGTATTCTGAGCACATGCTGTACACACGCTTCCTGGGGAAATTAATTATTGTTATTTTATTATTAGAACCGTTGAACACTTGTATGGAGTTTTACATCTTCAAAGCACTTTGCAAACATTTAGCTAATTAATTAAAGTGCATTTCATGCAAATCCATTTCCATCTGGATTTACAATCAGCCCTCCTTTATGGGGGAAATTATGTCACACATAAACGAAACCGAGCCGAGGCGGCTGTAGCTGCGAGCGGGAGCAGAGGGAGGTGGGCAGCGATGGGGTCTGGCAGCTGCAGGGCCCCTCACTGCTCCAGACAGCCCCTAACACCCAGAGACCTGCAGCTCACAGCACCATCACCCCCCCAGCAGGATTTGGAGTGGGTTTATTTCGGAGGAGAGCTTTGGGAGTGTTGACGGCTGCCTGTTGTTAGCAGCATGCCTCCGTCCTGTTTTCATCATGGGCTTGACAGGAGTTATTCCAGCCTCACCCCCAGCCAGAGTGATGGCAGTGACATCCTCTCAACGTCTCTGTCCTGCAGAGGAAGATCACATTCGTGGCAGAGACTTTTTTACCCCTGCTGGAGTTCAATGAGGCTTGAAAGACAGTGAGTGCAAGTGACTAAATGGGAACATGGCTTTTGACAATGTGGCACAGGGGAACCTGTGGCTTCTTGGTCAGCCTGCTCCAGCCCCCGTGACATAATATGCCCAGACTTTAAGGAAAACAGATATGTCTTTGACATTTTTCCCTCCAGTGAAAAATAATGTTCTCTTAAAAATGGGCTTTAAAGAAAAACCTTGATTGCTATAAGAATCTGTACAGTCACAGTAACATTGGACACAATTTACCATGCTTCTTTAATACTTTAGAGCTATTCCTCTTCTCTGCTTGTGTCACTGCTATTGGACTATGTGGCCATACAAAGTACAACTGTGGCCCAAGTCCACAAAAATCCTGATCCTTCACTTAAACAAGAGCAGAAAATATTGTTGACCCCTGGTGCACTCAAGAGAGCTGTGTTTTCCTTTACAACCTGTTAAAGATGAGAAAGATCTAAGAGGAGAGGAGCAGGGCGAATGAGATCTCAGAACAAGCAGAAGCTCATGGCTGTGTTTACTTTCTGAATTCTAACATAGAAATTGCAACATTAAATTATAATGCACATTTTTTTCAAAGGGAAGAAGGATCAGGTGAAAGTTAGCTCTGAATAGGCATTTTCTGCATCATGGCTGCATTCCAAAGGGAAGCCTCCCCCTCCTTCTAATCATGCCCTTTGGCTCTTTATGTTATATCTATCTTGGTTTTCCACTTTGATGATCATTTCTAAATTGTTGCTTATTATCGTAATATTGGTTCTTTGCAGAATGCTTCAAGCAAAATGTTTTAAAATACAATTCATAAATACTGTTGTAACTACTGCTGATAATCTCTACCATGCCTGCAAGAGCTTTCCCAGGGAAGGGAGGAAATCCCAAAGCTCCTGCAGAGGGCTGAACTCAGAGTTTCTCTTGTTTGAATATTTTTGAGTGCAGGAAAGACCAGATTTTTATGTCTTCATAGGACAAAACAGAACTCCTCATCCTGAGACATAAACTGGCTCCAAGAACCACACAGGGCCATGACCTTGGCTCCTGGAGAGCCACAACTGCTCCAAAATGGGTGACAGCCCTGGAAATTACAGCAGCCTGTAGAAAATCCCCAGGTGGGCTGGGGTCTCTGCCAACACACTGAGAGCTGTTCATCTTCAATGCATTCCCTCTTCAGCCCCAGTGACAAGTGTGATCTGCTCCTGGTTGGTGAACATCTCCGTGGCATTCCACTGCCATGCACTGACCATTGCCACCAGGGTCCTGCTGTGTGCAAATCATAGCCCAGGCTGAGTTTCCTTTCCCCCAAGGAGGGAAGGGCTCCCCCTGCTACCACAACAGCCAGCTGGATTAGTCATGAAAGAAATTCCTCAACAATATAGTTCACACTTGGCTGCTGGGTGCTGGGGTTTCAAATTCTGGCCCCCAGTGACTCTCTTTCCAAAGGAAAGGAGGCACAGTTATGCATGGATTATCTCTTGGCAAACACTGGCTTTAGCTACAGGAATCTAAAGGGAAGTTATTTAAGAAATTATTTTCTTTTCCCTTTATGCCTTGCTGCTTTCCTGCCTTCCTGAGACTCAATTTCAGTAGCTGAGCTTCAATTTTCAGCTCTGTGTCACCTCTCTGAACTAAAGATTGAATTTAGTGCAATCAAATCACTGAAGATATTGACCCATCAAATTCAGATCTAGCTCTACTTTCATGCTTCATACTGCTCATGTGTTTTGGGGTAGCTTGATAGTCGAAATGCCTGGTGAATTTTCAGATTGTAGAGTGCAGTGCAAGAGGCTTCTTGCTCCTTCCCCCTCCTTTTTCTGCTTTTCAAGTCAGTGTCCAGCTAAGGAACTTCTTATGCATGTTGTTCCATGGCCAAATTATCCTAATGAGGTGGCCTTTTTTCCCAACAACATCATATCTTCCTAATCTGATAGGATCAGCTCTAGAGGCTTGAGGTTGCAGCAAGTTTGGAGGGACAGATTAAGCAGGCCACCAACATGATCTTCTGGTTTGTTCCCATCTCCTTGGTCTTTGCTTTATTATTGAATACTGAATTGAGCAATCCATGTACTTTATTCACATTTGTCCCCTCTCTAAACTGCTGGGAGAGGCAGCAAACAAAGACTACAATGGCCCACACTTTGCTTTTATGTAATGAGCAGACAACACGTGGAACAGTCTTCAGAGACTGATGGCATGGCTGGCTGGGATCAGCTACACAGATGCACCTTTCAAGGCATCCTTTGGAAAAGGGACTTCATAAATCATTCAGTCATCACCATCTTGAGAGTGCTCACACCCCCTGACCACAGGGCAGGAGCACAGCAGCTCAGGGGATGCAGAATGTCTTGATTCAGGGGGTTATTTTCATTTCTTTAGACTGCCAATATCCTGTAACATTTCGACAGCCAAAGAACTATTTGTTCTTGGGCACCATTTTCTGAACAGGGAATCTGTCAAGTACATTTGCATGATTTAATTTCAGAGGCTCTGTTTGTTTAAGCCCTGATCCTCTCCAGGTTTTGAAAAGTCAGTTTTTCCCTGCATTTGGTAAAGGCTGATTTCTTCCATCCCTCAAAAAACCCTATGAAGCTTAAAATGAGCCTGCCTTTTCAATCCAAACCAAACAAACGAAGTTTGTGTCCTTCCAAACTCAGCTGCCTCCCGTGCTCTTGGAAGCAGGTCTGTTGGTTTGCTCACACTCCTGGGCTGGCTGTTTCTCCTCCTCTGGCACATGCCAAGTGTGGGCACAGGGTCTCCAGGGCTGGCATGAACAGCTTTCCTGGCAGGACTTCTTAGGGAGAGATGTGGGGAAAAAACCCACATGAATTCACTAAACATCTTTCCTGCCATTTTGTGTCTGGTATTTGGCTTATCCCGGGTTTAATTGTCTGGATTGGAGATGAATATGAGCTGGCAGTGTGCCCAGGTGGCCAGAAAGGCTGACAGCATCCTGGCTTGTGTGAGCAGCAGTGTGGCCAGCAGGACAAGAGCAGGGATTGTCCCTCTGTACTTGGCACTGCTGAGGCTGCACCTCAAATCCTGGGGTTGGTTCTGGACCCCTCACTACAGGAAGGACATTGAGGGCCTGGAGAGTCTCCAGAGAAAATGGAGCTGGTGCAGGAACTGGAGCATGAGTCTGATAAGGAGCAGCTGAGGGAGCTGGGGGTGTTCAGCCTGGAGAAAAGGAGGCTCTGGAGTGACCTTTTTAGTGTCACAGCTCCCAAAATGGAGGGTGTGGCCATGTGGGGGTCATGCTCTCCTCCCAAGGGACAGGGCAAGAAGAAATAGATTCATGTTGTGCCAGGAGAGGTTTGGATTGGATATGAAGAAAAATTTCTTCACCAAAGAGTGTCAAGCACTGGAACAGGCTGCCCAGAGCTGTGGTGAAGTCACCAGCCCTGCAGGTATTGAGAAGATGTGTAGATGTGGCACCTGAGGACATGGGTTAGTGATGGGCTTGGCAGTGCTGGGATGTTAATGACAGCTCTGTCTAATGTTGGTTCTCTAGTGTCTCAGAAGGAATGTGAGTTCATTCCTAGTATCAGCCTGAACATGGACACAGACACTTTTCTACCTGCTGGCCTATTTCTTTCTGGGAACTTAAAATCTTTCAGATTATTCAGGTATCTCGTTCAAATCAGCCAGTGGACATCATGATTTTTACAGAGGCAGAGCAGACAGTTGCATACACAGTGTGGATCACACAAACCTCATTTTCCCAGGTACATTGTCAGCACAATAATCCAGCAGCCACTGCCTTTTTCCACCACAGCTGTGGTGAGGAAGGGCTGTGCTTAAACCACCTCACTTCCATCCATGCACATCTAGATCCACCAACCCATTGTGGTCCTAAAGGATGGGAACCCCTGGCTCCCTTTTCCTTTGGTCTGGGTTTCTAATTCATTCTTGCAACAGCAGCAAATCCCACCCTCCTCAGCCCCCCAGGTCCCAGAGGAGCAGAATGCTGTTAATTAATTCTAATGAATATCAGACAGCCTCTCTCTCTCTACATTGGGACAGGGGTTACTTTTATCTTCATCATTTGCCTTCCCTGATCTGATTTCCCCACAGCTAAATTAAATCTCCGTCTTCTGTTTCAATTGATTTTTCTTTTCCTGCTCTCTTTAAACTGAAGTAAGTTTACATAAATGTAAAAGTAACAAGACAAGGTCTTGGAACAGACACGTCAGCTATTTAATATGGCACAGGCTGTTGTAAAGCAATAGTAATGTAGTTTAATTTGTATTTTCATAACTCATTCAGTTTCCCCTCCCCTCTTCCCCCCTAACCCTGAAAGCTAAATTATATTTAAATGTCATGGGGTGCTGGGAGATTGGCTGAAGCTGCCTGACCCATTGGACCATTCATTTGATGCAAGAGCCATGAAAGACTCAGACTTATGTCACAGAAGCAATATTTCTTGTATTAGCTATTTATGGATTTACACATATTTTCATTTTTCAATAGTAAATAAAATAAATAATAGGCCCCAAAATGCTGGCAGCATGACAGGGACCTTTATAAGATACAGAACAAGGACAAAATTAAAAGCAGAGAGACAGTAAATAATTCTGTGGACCTGATTTGTGACACGTGCATGGGTAATTGCTGCACTCTGTGTTTTAAAGTCATCATTATATCTGTGTGGGGTCAGAGAAGTTGGTGTCCTCCAGAGAGAAGGAGGCTTTTTCTGTAACATGAGACCACCCTTGCTTGGGAGTCTGGCATGGGCAACAACCTGGGGATAAAACAGGAAATAGCTGGAGAACTAATGGGCACCTCTGCTTATAAAAGCTATTTCTTGGAAATAGTAAATCTAATAAACTTGGAAAGACTTGGCTTCACACAGGCAAATGTGATGGCTGCCAACAGAAAACAGGCTTAATTATTTGAATAAAAAAAAATAAAACCCACAATATTTCAGGGGTTATGGATAATGAGGGGCAATATTTGTGTCTATTTGGACAAAAAGATAATGCAACAAGCCTTCTGGATTGTGGGCAAAATTTAAATGTATTTACACTGTCTGTTGGGTATTACTTGGAGCTGGCCAAGGAGAACCCTGACTTGGGAGACTCCTTGCAGGATGCAGTGGCTCCAAGGGTTTGGCCTGGGAAGCTGTGATGGAGGGTCACAACTTGCACTCGTTTTCCCTGGATGATCTGACTGATCTCCTGGCTTTCTGACAGTCCTTGTCCTCCCAGTTTTAATTGGATAAGAAGGTTCCCATCAAGAAGCAAGCTTAAGCACGTGCTTAGCTTTCACTGCATTCAGCCTAACTCCATGGTCTTAAATCACTGCAGCTTCTGGCACTGACTTGTGGGATTTAGGCCTAAAGCCAGGACAGATGTGTGCACACAAACAAATATATATATTTAAACCATATAACATTTGCTGTCATGGTAGCAGCAGGATGTCTGTGTGCTGCTGCTGCCTTGGTGACAGTGTCTGTGTTTGTCTGCCCCTGTATCCTGAGCTGCCATGGGATGGGGTGTGGGACATATTTAAAAGAAATAAGTTTTTTTTTAAAGCACAGGAATAAGAAAACCTATCAAGACTTCTGTCTGCCAAATCATGATCCCTTTTACACATCTCCTTACAACCCTTACGTGCAGTTCTACTTTTTGTTATAACTAAGGAAGACTGAAGAGTCTCCAGAATATCATTTTCTTTTTTTTTCTTTTTTTTTTCTGTGTTTGTCCTCAAAGGCCCACATATACTAGACAAAGGATGGATAAAACTTAGGGGGAAAATAACAGCATTACAACACAATGAAATGTGGACATCAGTGAAAACTGTTCTATTTGGTGAATTCTTTTTTTCCTGAAGAATGAGTGCAACAGAGCACCATCAATAACACACCAGGGAAAGGAAAGTGGTGTGAAAAAATCATGGTCTAGTTAAAATCATGGTCTTGGTAAAAATCATAGTGTAGTTCATTCTCCACAGCAACCACTAATAATTGGAGAGATATATGAATCCCCAATTTTCTAATATAGTAGTTAACAGCACAAAATATTGATACCTAACTCTTGCTGTAAGATTAATAAATTTTTTGGGTGCCTGCAGAACAGAAATAAGTCAGCCTGCTCAAACCCATAGCCAAAATTTAAGGGAGTCATTTCCACATTGGCTCTTTACTGAAAGCTGTCTTGCTTAAATTTATGTGTAGCCATAAATTATCTTGAAATTAATTGACCTCCAGATTTCAGAATAAAAATCCCAAATCCAAAGCAATAAACATCAATCCATTATAAAGAAGGAATGTAGGACCACTGTAACTGTGTGAGGGTCATGAGAACACTGCTTAGATCTGAAGAAATCAAAGCTATTACTTCCATCTCATGCAATCATGTCCATGAACTGAGAGATCCTTGAAATTCCCCTCCTGCATTTTTCTTGCATTGGTTTAACAAATCATTCTCACTGGTTTTATTAAACTGGAAGTGTAAATCCTGGTCTGACTGTCACTGCACCCCAGTCAGTAGGAAATTTTATTTATCTCTTGTGAAATTAATGCTTGAAAGGACAAAATAAACCACAAACATGAGTGTGAGAAAGAACAGGGAAGGAAAAAAAAACAACAAAAACCCCAAGAGACGGGGTTGCATTAGGCTGTGTTTGATTGCAAATGCCTCTCTGATGGCAGTGCTCTGCATATTGTCC
This sequence comes from Passer montanus, assembly GCF_014805655.1. Classification (NCBI taxonomy): domain Eukaryota; kingdom Metazoa; phylum Chordata; class Aves; order Passeriformes; family Passeridae; genus Passer; species Passer montanus. The sequence goes on from NW_024369929.1 coordinate 11,883,784, forward strand.
TTCAAGTGCTCCTGCAACCAAAATGTGGGAACTCTCTCTTTGGAATGGGGATGAACTCTTCTGCAGGGCTGTCTTCAGCTGCATATGAAATGGATTTTTTCCAGACCCCAAACTTTTGCTTAATTGTGCGTGCCTTCACACCCCAGCTCGTACCAGTGGTGGTGTTTTACAGGCTGGTTTTCTGGTGAAATTGGCCAAGAAGTGCTGCAGACTCACTCCACATGGGCTGGTGGATCCCCAGTCCCCAAAACACCATTTCCTTCACCATTCCAGTTCTTGTCAAACACCAGGTTTCTATAGAGAACCATGTGTGATACCAGCTCCTTTTCCTGCAGCTTGTACCAGTAGCACAACAGAGCTGGGTTTCACCAAGGCCTGGTAATGAAGGGCTCTGTAATGTATCAACTGAGCCTCACAAGGCCTCCTCTATAGTAGAACTGTATATTTACAAGGTATCTGGTTTGAAAAGCAATGTATAAATATATGAACATGAAGAAATTCTTTTAAGAATGGCTGATTTCTGCAAACTTCTTCAGCTTTTATGGAAAACTCTATAAAAATCCAGGGGAAAAATTGAACATTTCTGAAGAAGTTTGGGGTGAGAAGGTTAATAGAAAAATCATATCTCTGGTGTGGAATTTATTTTTTTCGCTGCACCTCGGTATAGCATTCTGTAGGCAGCTAAAAGAAAAAAAAAATCTATCAGAAAGTAACATTTTCTAATCTAGTTGGCTGTAGTGCAGCCCTGCAAAGAATTAAAGACTCTCTCATCCCAGGAATCTAGCAAGTGTGAAAAGCAGATAGGAAATAATTTGTCAATAGATTTGCAGATATCAAATGGATGCAAGAGGTTAGAGCAAGCACAAACCTCTGCACAGAGCTACAACTTGTCTAACATTTTCTCCAGCAGCTCAGGGAAAGTAAATAGTTTTCCATGAACCTTCTCAGTGGAGGGCAGTAAAGAAGCAGTCCCTCAGCAGCTGCTGCCTTTAATTGCTTTTCAGGTGTTCTCAGCATTGGGCACCTCTTCCCTGCTGCACAGACCAAAATCCAAAGGAAGAATTAATGGAAAAAAATCTCCCTGGTTTGGAAGTCTTTTCAGTAGGTTTCTTGCTGAAAACAGGGTGTACCTTTTCAAAGTTTGCAATTGTAAGGCAAATGTGGGCATCCTGATGACCAGAATAAGTCAGTGTGGGCACTTAGTTCCTTTGGCCCCTTGCAAATTCACACTAAGATCGCTGATCCAACAACAAAGGGAATGCTGGGAGCTGGTCCAAGCAAAGCTCTGATTTAAGCTACTATACACCAAATCACAGCAAACACTCCAGTGATTTCATCTGCTGTGAAAAGAAAGCCCTAAACATCAGTAAATGCACCAGAAATTAGCTTTCCCTGGCAGTAAGGTTTTGTGGGTTTATTTATAGCCTATTAGTGCTCATGGAAGGCAAGGAACAATAATCTAAACCAGAGTCAGCAGTTCTGCTGCTAGTTAGAAAATATGCCACTTTAACAGGTCTGTTTGCTCCTGGTCCAAAACCCCTTTGCCTTTTCCTGCTCTCCTGCCCGTTCACCTCATGCCTTTCACACCATTTTCATCTGGGCTAAGGGCTCCAGGCTCCAGGAATTTGCCTCACTGCTGAGCAATCTTAACCTCAACACAGAGAGGACAGAACTGCTGAGAAGGCTCAGAGAGTGATTGTTCTCTCCCAGATATATTCTGGTAGGAGTAACATTTTTTTTATTTCCCTTTTGGATCCAACTTTGCCTCGCAAAACCTTCAACATTTTAGGTGAAAAGTGTTCCCTTTCCATAAAAAGCCCTAGTCTATCAAAAAAAGCTTCTTGAGAGAGAAGAGACAGGCTCTCATATATTCTCTGGGTAGTGACACAGTATTATAAGAACCCCACATCCCAGATTCTGAAGAACTCCCTTTCCCCACACAGCAGCCTCCAGCTTGTTCCTTGGTTTGCCTGTCAGAGAGAGCCGAGGGGTGTAGGTAAGATATAAAAAAAGTTACAACAGGCAGCACCAATCTCTTTACCATGGGATGAAAGAAGAATGCAGTTGTTCTTGGGACAGGGAGAGAGAGCAGGGGGGTGTAGGTAAGATATAAATAAAGTTACAACAGGCAGCACCAGCCCTCTTTACCATGAGATGAAAGAAGAATGCAGTTGTTCTTGGGACAGGACAGACATGGGGAGTTTTATGTGCTGGGAGGAGGAAGGAGACCTGCAGGAGAGCAGACTTGATTATTAAAGAAGGGATCACAGGCCCTGAGGTGCAAACCCTTATTAACTTCAGGCTCTGTAAAATCCATCCCATGCATAGCTGGGCTGCAGTGCAGTCCCCAGTAAGCATTCACTCCATGAATTCAGCAGAGGCAGGAGCACACATCACATCCCACTTAGGCTGAGGTGCAGCCCAGAGGCTCAGCTGTGTGCCAGAAGACATTTATACCACATGCCAAGGCCTCCAAAGTCTTGTTGTTAACCTCAAACTGACCTCTTCCCCCTCCCACTAGTGGGAATAGCACTGGGTAGTTTCTCTTTTGTATACATGCTCTTTTCTTTGCTGGAAATCTCAGGTTTGAATTGTTCTGGAGCTCTAAGCTATCATTTCATCATTGGCTATGCCATATGTGAGAGGATAATTCTGAAAAGGGCACCTGGGACCCAAATTCTGGTGATCAGTGGATTGTCTGTGTGGCCCACAGAAGAAAATGGTTTGGCTGCTCCCATTTAAGCAGCAATGAGCAGCAGAGCATAAAGAAAGGAAATGCAAGGTCTTAAATGAATCCAATTACTCATGCCATTAATTTAGATTTACTTGAGTAGTTAGAGCATGCTAAATAAACAAAAATTGATTAGTTAGATCATGTTCATTTGAAATTTGACCATGAGTGGATGGATATTTATTTTCCAGTCCAATGGTAAAGGTTTGCCAATATGTTTCTGTGGTATTTAAAAGGAGGTCACTCGACTTTTTTCATCTTGGATTTGCAATTATTCCCAGGATCATTTTCATCTGCAAGCCTTTCTTCCTAGATAAGTGCTGTGCTGATGACAGGTGTAGGTGATGATTTTTTGCATGTTTCAATCAAGCTAGACACTCTTACAAAAGAGAGTGTGTGGAATGAACCCTAAGGTTTGCCTCTAGCTCATGTGAAAATCTGCTACTGCCCACAGGAGCCAGCTCTGATTTTTACTCTTGAGGGAAAACAGCAAAATGTGACTTGAAACCTGAATCAGTAACAGAACTATAGCACAAGGAGAATAGAGTCTGAATGGGCTTTGAAATGAAATCAAGCCAAGAAGGAGCTTGTGTAGCAGACGTGCATGCTGAGGCAGCTGAAGAGCAATATTTCATATTGACTATATCCCAGGCATTAGGAGGTGGGAGAAAAATGAGGTTTTTATTTAGAAACAAAGAATATTTCCCTAGCTCCCATTTCCTCTTGATAAAATCAGTGCTGTCCCTGTAACTTAAACATATCTGGAGGTGGGACTTTCCACCATGCAAAAAAAAACTCTGTGAAATGTTCTGCCACAACCTTTTCCCTATGTTACACTCAGCAAGTATTATCTCCCCTCTGAATTGTTCTGGGTACTCAATCTCTGATAAGAAAAGAGTGAGAAATAGTTTCTTCTGTGGCTTAAAAATCTTAATCTGAACCCAGGTAAAATGATTATAATGTAATGTGCTTCTTAACCATGTTACTATCGGCCAACATTTCCTGTCCATTAATAAGTTTCTGAGATGGTTCTCATGGATAAAAATGGAATTTAAAAAATAATTCATTATTCCCTTCACTGGAAACAGAGTTAGGAAGCAGGTATATGTAAAAATAGAATATTCACTTATGTTTGGGGGTGAGTCTACATAATCTTCTCTCCAGAGGATACATCTTGATTTTCATCAGATATTGGTGATATTTTGTGGGTATTTGTTCTCTCCATGAATACTGTGTTCAGTTCCAGTCAGTCTGGTTTTTGTACACTATATTTAAGATGGAGAGACCTTGATAATATTGAGATAAAGCCCAGTTCTCCCAGCTATAGAATATGTGTAGACAGAGCAGAATATTAAAATAAGCTTTGTATTGTGAATTGCAGTAGCAGTCTACCCATGGCTTGTAGAAAAAATAAAAGGTTTAGGTGGCAAAATTGGGATGTTCCTTTGCAGTTTTTATTTGCTTATTTCATTTGATGGTCATAACAATTTTTCACCTCCGTTGGTTTTAACTTTTTCAGTTGCTATGTCTCATAGTGCCTGAGTCAGTCTTCCTTAAAGAATGCCCTTGTAAATGAAATGTTATCCTCTCCAATGTACTTTTAAAGAAATTAAAGTACTCTTTAGTTCCTACTTGGAAAACAAAATCAGATCTGGCAGTTTAGGATTATTGCAGTTGTGTCAGGTTGTATTTCAAGAAGACAGCTCTATGTGCAGTCTTCTAATTAAAATGAAAAGATATGATCAACTTATTAAATTAGCTTCCTAGCTGGTAATTTTACTGTTTAAAATAAATTCTTTTGTACTTAAAAAAAATCTGAAACCAGCATAACAAATGCTAAACTGATCTTTATACTGTCATTGCAACAAAAGTCTTTCAAAAGATGAGAGAAAAGTTGATAATCCTCACACAAAGTGCAGAAATAGAAGAGGGCCAGTAGTGGGGAAGGGCTGACAATGATGGATGTTTTACTGACTCCAGATCAGGTTTTATTGTAAGAATTTTCCCTGAAACTCACAGAATCCTCCTTCCATCAACCTCTGTGTATAAGGTGAATGACTCCTGCCCCTATTCTAAGTAGCATGAGGTGGATTCAGAAAAAGATGCATCTTAGTGTATATCACATGTGAATATTCTATATGCCAAAAAGGAGGGGAAATTCAGCTGAGTAGTGACTGTATTTCATGCAAAGCCATTCTCACACCCCTCAGTTTGCTCCTGGCACCCTCCAGCAGTGGCAGCAGTGGCCCTTTGGCAGGGGAGGTTGTCAGGGCTGGCTCAGCTGCCCTGCCATGTGTCCCCTCCAGACAGGGATGTCAGGAATGTGGAATTTCCCTGCAAACTGGGGCACTGCCAGCACTCAGCCTGGGCTCACATTTGCCCCTGCCAGGGTCAGCACCAACAAAACATGCTCCAGACCAATGTGTGTAGTTCTCCTCTCCTTCATCCCAGCACTAAGGGATGTGCTGAGAGCCACATCCTGAGAGCTGAGGTGTCTCCAGCTGTTTTGGGACCAGCATCCCCCCCTGGAATTCTGCTCCCCAAGGAGAAGAGCAAGAGGAATTACTACTCAACAATTATTTCAAAGCATTCTGGTCCTTTTAACTGAGGGATTGTCTTACTTGGGGAAAAGAAATACAAAGAAAAAAAATCCAAGGAAACTCCATGCAGTGTAGCTACATGAGTTACCACTTAAAAACTAAAACAAGGCTTAAGCTTGAATGCTCTTTAATTGAATTAATTCTTCTCCATTTTGTTCCTTTGCATCCATGGAAATTTTTGTGTGTAGCACAAAACAGATTTTTCCTTCTTTCTTTCTTTCTAGCTCTCATCTGGAAAATCACTTCCTGATGCCTTGCAGACTCCCCAGGACTATCCACGGCTTATCCAACAATGTTCTGGCCAACCAAGACATTAATAAAGAAGACCAGCACTGTAGTCATTCATACATGTTTGCACTGCCAAAAGCTTCACAGCAGGAAAGAAAGACTTGACAAAATAGGGGTCCACAATCCTGAATGTTTTATGAATCAGAAGAATTTCTGGGAAAGTAAAATCTAACAGATAGCATCTGCTGGACCTGGCAGCAGCAGCCTAGAATAGATTCAAGTCTCAAGTCCTTCCAGGCTTATTGCTTATGACTCAAAGCCACACTCCTGAAGGTGCAGAGGCTGTAGGGTCTCAGGGAGGAAGGATTGAAACCAGTGCACCAGGTCTGGGAAGCAGGGTGACAGGATGCAGGCCAGGTGATGAAGACAGGTCCTTCACCTCAATGTTCTCCCTTTTCTTGGCTTTCCACAGCCAGTAAATAAAAAATTACAGAGGAACAGCTACAGACAACCATCTGCTGGAAGAGAAAGGAATACAACAGGAAGAATTACTCAGCTGGCTGTGAGAATAGCTGTTGGTCACAGCACCCCACAAAGTGCTGTGCTCGTGTCTGAGGATGGAGCTGCTGAGACAGGGCAGAGCGTGGTGGGAGACAGCAATCCCTGCTGGCAGCACAGCCAGGAGCACTGCCTGCTCCCTGCAGGCATTCTCCTGTGCTCAGCTCTCAGCAAGGGGCAAGAGCACAAGCTGCACCCTTGCAGTTTGCACCACTGATCATTTTCAGCCATTTTTCCCATGAGGAAAACCCACAGGGATTTCTATGGCAGATTAATGGCCCTTAGCTTAGCTGAGTGGCCCTTAGCAAAGCCTTCACTGTGTCAGGGATGATTTTACTTCGGCTTTCTGCTACACTCAGAACACACTGTTTTCCCTGTCACTGAGTGCCCCCATCCAGCCATAGAGTGCAGATTCAGAAGAATGTGTTTCCATCCACAGTAATGGATCTGGGATAAAGACCTCATCAGTCTGACATCCAATTGGGATTCTGGCTCAGTAGTGATGAGGCAGTAACATTAATGCTCGATACTAAAGCAAGAAATAGATTTTTGGCCCTTAAATTGTTGTGTTCGGCTCCCTCCCCAGCAACCCCGTCTCCACAGGAATGGAAAAATAAAATCAGGGAGAAGAATTCTGTTAGCAGACAAGGCAAGAAATTCAATACAGATGACATTTGCTTTGCAAAGCAATAAAAAAAGCTCCATCTGCTTAACAGTTAGGTACTTTCAGATAGGATTTAGCACAAAACATTTAGAACATTTTCAAAACATTGCAATGTTAAACACCCAACCCTCAGGACAGATGTGGGGTGGAGATGAGGAATTGGAAACAGAGAGGTTGAACTGTGGCAGAATTCCAATTAGGACTTGTGGCTTTTGGGTTTTTATCCCAAGAGCAGAATGCCTAATTCTGTTCTGAGGCACCCAGCATGGCAAAGGGCAATCAGCATTTCAGCAGTGAACTGGGCATCTTTTAACTTGTGTTCTCCAGCATGAGAGGAGTGGGACCTCAGGGAGGTGATCCCACATGAGCCATGGTGCCTCACACCTACCCAGCTGTCAGGATCCCGTGTGTCCCAGGGCTGGGGACCGTGTCCTGCTCCTGTCTCAGCAGTGCTGTGCATCACAGCTGATGTTTGCAGCCCTTGCTGAGACCCTCCTGCACGTGACACTGATGTTCCTGTCTCTGCTGCTCCTCCTTCCAAGTCACAAACACCAAAATTCTGGTTTTAAGCAGGGAGCTCTTTTCTTTCTGCCAGGGAATGTGCCAGTGTTTAGCATATCAGGGCAAGTCATCCCCACATCTGCTTTCTGCTGGGATAACATGAGATCCCCAGCTCAGCCTCGTGCAGGAAATAATTCAGTTGTTTGTGATTAGACTCAAAGAGCAGCAGCTCCCACTCTTCTGTGTGGGTCAGTGAGGTCCTAGGAAGGGCTACCAAGGAACCAGAGCAATTAGCATGTGGGCACCTAATCAGCTACTGCAAAATGGCCTGAAATACAAAGGAGAATAAAGCCTTGGCATATGCTATTTCTGACACAAACAAAAGCTTCAATTAATTTTGGAGCAATATGCAAAATACCTATCACTGTTCCATGGATATTCAGAAACAACAGCTGCTCTTTTTGTGGCTGCTTGCTGTTGAGACCTAACAGAGGTTAAAAGTTCATTGTTTCCATTATGCTCAATATATATGTATATATACATAGCAATTCACAGAGGTGTGGTGAGGCTGGGTCCATCTATTGGCATTCTCTTCCTAGGAGGGGGCCCTGCCTGTGTGTATCTGCATGATGGAAAGATCTTGTTCATTAGCTCAGGATGCTCATATCATGTATATTCTATTAAGCACATATTGAATATGCATCTCATTTTCATTTCAATTAGGATCTGAGGGCTGATTCCATTCATGACTATTGATTCCTTCCAGGCCATTTGCATTTTATTCTGTTCATTATTATTTATAAGCTCTGTGCTCTCTGAGGAATTTAAACATCCCTCTCATGATTGCCCCCAAGTGATGAATTACACCCCGTCCTTCAAAAACCAACACAACAAGCCCCACGTTCATCCTCTGCTCTTTCTGTGTATTTATGGGGCTTTCTGTGCTTTGCTTGGTGCCTTCTGTTGGGTTGGCAGCGGGTGATGCTCTGCCTGGTGAACTCGATTTACTGCATGACAAGCTGTGGGTCCGCCTGGAGTTCTCCAGTAGAAAGAGATATTTCACCCTAGCTCTGATGGGAAATATTTCCCTGCCCTGTCAGGGCACTGGGTGGCCAGGAGCAGTGGAGAATGTGACAGCTGAATCACAGACACCTCCTCTCTTCAGGAAATCACTGCCGGCTTTTGTCCCCGACTCACGAACCAGGACAAGGAACACTTCCCTCCCAAATCCTCTCCCTCCCCAAGGACTCCCTCCTGCCTGACATTTCACAGTGTCAGAGGATTAATTAAATGTTCTCCCCCTGTTTTTGTAGGAAGTCTGTGTCCTTTTAGGCAAGATCCTGTGTTTTAGAGAAAGGTTTTAGTTCAGTGCTTTGCACACACTGATGTGTGTGGCTGAATTCGCTGGTCCCTGAACTCCGCGGGGGTGAGTGAGGAACTGCAGATTCTTCCTGACACGTGGAGGCTCCCCAATGCCTTTTGAAGATTTGACAGATACTGCCTGAGATCAAATTTGCACAATCCCTAGCTTGGAATGAACAGACAGGAAACTTCAAAAGAGCCAGAAGTGCAGTTTAAATTGAAAACAAGTTGTGTTTTCATTGGAAGAGCTATGCAATAATTAATTGCTTACTTAAATGTAGGCTTAGATCTGAAAGGTCTTTTGAGAGATTTAAGAAAGTCTACACATTAAATCTGATAGGAACATATGCTCCTAGATTGTTTTGATCTACGCTAACAGAGCTGGAAGGACACAAAAGTGCAATAGAAGTAAAATACAAACTGAATTCTTCCAGATGCAGAGGGAAGCAGTTCGCTTGATGCAAATGGATAAAAAGAGGAGAGAAAAAAGACAAAGGGCATTAATTTTTCTTTCAACAAATTAACCCTTCTGTCCACAGCTCAGGCTTTCACACACCCGTCAGCCAAAGCAATGGCATCACACCACGTGTGCAGTCAGACAGGAAGAAATTAAAGCCTGGCTATCAGGTCTGGCAGTGTTTTTCTCCACTCCCATGTGAGATCATATCAAGGTGTAACAGAAGACACCAAGTCCCAAGGCATTTCTCCAAAAACTGGCATTAAGGGCAGGCTTAAGTTGGATGGATGTTATCTAGAGATTACATTCCTGGCTCTCCAGTGAGTGATTAATAATCACATCTTGGCTGCTCCTAAGGGGGATTAACAGGGGAGGAAAGAACTCAGTGCTGAGGATTCCCACACCAAAGCAGCTTCTCAGCCCACAGGCATATAGGATAGATGGATAGGAAAGAAGGGAATAGGAATGTAACAAAGAGTGGAAATTAGTAGAGCTTCTACAGCTATACTAGGCATCATTTAGCAGAACAGAAAGAATGAGATGTTGGCCAAACTTTACATTTCTGACAGCAAAAGGTACATAAGAATATATATACTTGCAAGGAGGGAGCAAGGGCTCCATGAGATGCCTCTGGTGTTTGCTCCTTCTGCATTAAATCAAGGAGAGTTAGTTTCTAGAATTCTTTTTGCCTGTGTTCAGACACATCCTGCTCTGAAATGCCAGCCAGTTTCTGGGTCATACTTGCGAAGAAATCCATCCTATTATTTGGATTTTCAGGCCTTTGTAAGCTGGGACACCCAGCCTTAATTACAAATTCCTATAATAAAAATTGCTTATTCTTGAAACTGTGGGTGGGGAGGATTTATTTCCAAATACATTATCCATTTTTCCTGTAAAGAGCTGCATCTGAGAAGCTCACCTCTTTACTGACAGCTTCTATTGGTAGATACATTTCCCTATTTCATTGTAAAAATAAAAGCTCATTTATAGCAACACACAAAAGGCCCTATTGATATCAGAGACTACTCTTGCTAGAAGTCAATTCTGTTATACATACCTCTTAAAAAAAAAGTCTTGTGATTCTTTCATATGTAAACTGGGTATTCCCTAATTTGTCTTAAAATAAATGCCATTAATTTGTCTTGAGATAAATGCAATTTGCCTTCAATAAATGCTCTAATGGATCAGGGCTGATCAAAGGGCTCTGGTCCTTGCCTCTCCACTGAAGATGCCAAAGTGGTTCATGATTCCCAAAACCCTCTCAGCAGGGGTATTTCACTCCTTGAGTCTAAGTTGGCAGCACCCTGCACAAAGGCAGAGCTGGGGGCTGCACGATGGAGATAAGACCCAGAATGAAGCACTCACAGATGGCAGTTGCCATAGAAGGTACAAAGGATTCTTTAATTAAGTCTTCCCTTCCCTTTATTAAAATTCAGGAAAGATTACCAAGGAATTTGTACTGTATCTTGAAAACAAATCATAACAATTACAGCAGACTGCCCCAGGCTGGCTAGATTGTAGCTCATTATTCCACAAAGGCTTGATGAATGTGTAAATTTATATAGGAGGCTTCTGCATGTCATCATCGCTGTGCAAAGACTTCCTGCTTGCTGTATCCAGTTTTAGAAGGAAGACCAGCCGGCTAGAGTCCCTTGAATTATTTGCTGTTGTTGTTGAATTTTTAAAATACATATAAATTATGTCTCACATTTACAGTTTTTCTCCAAGCTGTCAAGCAGGAACTCATTCCTGCTCTTTTTGATGCCATCTAACTCAGTTAACTCTCTAGCCCCACATCCCTTAAACATCACCAAAAAACAATGGCTTTAAAATTCTAAATATGTGGTTTTTAAATGCCACAGGCTTCCCCTTAAGGAAAAAGGAAACTTTAAAGCATAATTGTTTTATACCTATGAACTTAATTGCCTTACAGGAATAAAACAGGAGATTTGCATATGAGCCCATCTGACAGGACAGTCTGAACTTCCCCACTAATTGATTAAATGGTGGGTCAAGTGGGGTGGGTGAATCACTCATTATATGCATTTCCTCCCAAAAGGGGAGCTCTGAACAAAGAGCAGGGCTAGATTTGATCCTCTTCATCACAGCCTTTGCATGTGTGATTCCACAGAGAGGGCTGGAGCAGTGGTGTGATTTATTGGCAAGGCTTATGGATCATAGTGCCACAAGGGACTGTCAAGATGATCTTAGCCAACTCCCCTGCAGAAACCAGACCAGAACATTTCTCTGAATTAGCATCTGGATGAAGATCAGATGTTGGAAAACATGTCCACCAGTAATTAAAATCTATCCATCAGTAGATAATCCACTAGCAGCCCTGGGGAAATGAAGCAGGAGCATCATTCTGGGGCATGCACCCACCTGAGCCAACACCCATGCCTGGTCCACCTCTGTGCTTTTACTGTTCTCCTGATTTTTATACCTGAGACCTCAGGCTCCAGCAGTGCATAGGGAGCTCCTTCACCGTTCTCCTGGATATACTGCTATTATTGCAAGTTTAAAGTATGAAACTGGTTCAGTGTATGTTGTATAGTGCTTATGTATTCTGTTTCCCAAATGCAGTGAAATGAATGTTCTTAGTCTGTCTCCTGACTGGCTGTGGTGACTTCACCTTCTCTTGCAAGATTTTAAATGTTCAGATACATGCAAATCCCATTTGCAAAGAAAATACCAGGCACTTCCAGAGTGCCTGAGAGCTCACAGCACTTTGCAAATATTTTAAATTCTGCTCATTTTGCCAATGGAACCTTGAAGCCAGGACTCCAGGGTCTCAACCCATCATGCTGGCAGCCAAGTTTAGCTAAATCAAACAGATCCAAGGTACAGCACTCCACAACCTGCAGGTACAGGCATGGGCTGGAATGTGATGTCACCAAGGTCATGATGAGAGACTTGGCAAAGAAAAAGGGAGAAAAACTTACCATAGGATGCTAAAAAAGACATAAGGGATTCTGGGTTTGCACTGTTTTTATTTTTGATTTTAAATGACATTTCTTATTGCATCTCTGTCTAAATAATCAAAAGAAAATATTCAGCAACCTTCTCCACAGCTAGTCTTTATTCTTGCTTTTATTCAAAAACACTCTGGCTGGGCTTGTCCAATAAATCAAAGTCTTCAGTTGATCACGAAATTAATAAATAAGGTGACACATTTGCTCTCCACTGCAGATGAGATTTCCCATTTCATGCTTCACTTGCCTGAAGTAAGGATGCAAGAGAGGGAGATTTTTTCCCATGGTGGTAAGGAAAGCTGATGAAAAATTACCTTAAAATCCCTCATAGGGGGCAACCAAGCAAGAGACAGAGTTGTTTGGGGTTTTTTTACTTCCCTTAAAAAAGATAAAAGCAAATAAATAAACAAAGTAGAAGGGGTCATACTTTATATTGATTTTCCTGCTCTGCCTGCATCATTCTCCCAGGGACTGCAGGGAGACAGGACCTGAGATGAGGAGATGAGCAGATGCCATGGGTGTGTGGGCTGGGCACATAAATAAATAAATAAAGAAATAAATAAATGTATCATCCAAGTAACTGTGACATTTTTTCAACATTTGTTTTAATAAAGGGAGACAGGAGGAGGTCTGTGAATTCTGAAATTTATTCTTTGCAGGGATAAAAGCATCTGGGAAAATACAAGATATCATTATTATTATTACTTAGAAGATGGCTTAATTATATTTTTGACAGAATGTTTGAAGTTGGATGGTGTGGTGCATTCTTCAGCAGCTAATGAAAGATTGCAGCCTTCCCTTCAGCTTGATAGGTTTGAAATGTCTGTCCTATTAGTGCAAGGAGGGAAATTTTCTTTAAGTGTTCTTAAGACAATGGGGAACTTCACAAAAGAAAATATCTCTTTCACCTTCAGCACAAAAAAAAAAAAATCAAATCTGATCAGTGTTTCTGTGTGCAGAATACCAAAGTGTTCACTGGCACATAAATCTCTCTCTCTCCTATATAATAATTTTTTTTTTATTATTAAGTAATGGTGTTTTCTTTTCAAAACAAATGGAAGAGGAAGGAACGATCATAGAGACCAGTAAAGCTATCTTTAAAAAAATAGATTTGCATTTTGTTTGAAAAATAAGACAGGAGAAGAGGTGAGATTTTGGAGGATTTTGGTCCCTGGTGGTCGTAACAGCAAGAAATGGTGCTGCTGACAGGCTGCTTCTCTGGGCAGCTCTCTCTGCCCTCTTTTGCTTCCATACAAAGAAAGTCACTTTTGACACACAAACCTTCCACCATCACATTTATTTTTTATTTGTATAAAAGACCTTGAATGCTTGTTAAATATTGATTTGTAGATTAGAATATGCAAAAGTTGTGGTAAGTCATGACTAAGATAACCAAAGTGATTTTTGAAAAATATTTCCAAGATCCCTATGATATGAATCATAAGAATAAAGAAAAGATGTTGCTACAAGTGAATTTACTAAGGAGTGAAATAAGATATCCCAAAAGTACTGTGAAATAATGTCAAATAAATATGCAAATTCAATTATTCATTTTCTAGAAGAAGTTGTCTTGGAAGATATTCCTAACATTTTGTTCTCTGTCCTGCCAGAGCAAAGAGACTGTGTGAAAGATTTAACAAAATGTTACAATGTTTGATGAGTCCTAATTCTTCTTTGATTAACAGTAATTAAGTACATCAGGTCCACATTTTGTTTCTGTTTAAAATACTTTTACCTTTCGAAGTTCATGTGATGCATTACAGACAGACAGCAAAAATGACAAGGGTTAATTTATTTTTTCCATTCTCAGTCTAGCCTTAGTATCAGGGAGAGCTTGGATTCCTAGTCCCTCCTTCAGGGAGGACTGTAGGATTTGCAGGGATGCTGTAGGATTTGCATCCTACAGAAAAAAGCTCATTATCACTCACTGTGGTGACAAATTCGTGAGCTGAACAGAAATTTCTCAGCTGTTGAAGAATCTATTAAATGCTCCCAATATACATTCTAGCAAGTTAATGAATATATATATATGCATGTGTATATATATAAATGTTAACTTATAAATAAATCTTCCTCTCCTCTATGAGTTTTTATGCCATAGTAAGTTAACCCCATAAGCCCTGGTCAATATTATTTTATAGAATTTCTCTTTATGCCAAGGGAATTACAGGCTGGTTGATGCCACCCTTGAGTCCTGGGCTGGGTGAAATGAAGAATTATGGAATCTACAATTTATGGGATCTTCTCAGAAGCTGAATGCAAAAGACAAAACTGGTGTTAACAAGCTGCAGAATTAAAAAGAGACATGGAAACCCCTGAGCTGGACCTGGCCTCCTTGATTCATAGCCACCACTGATATTAATTCAGCTCCTCTGCATAAAAGCAGCAGGCTGCCCCTGTGACACTCCCTGCTCCCCTGGAAGTCCAGCAGGATCCTTCCCTCTGCAGTCAGGCAGGAGACCAAGAGCTCTCAGCTTCAGATGGGGCTGATACAGCTCCATCCATCCATCCATCCATCCATCCATCCATCCATCCATCCATCCATATCTGGCATTTCAATATTACTGACTGAGCATTACTCACTGCATCATCTTTTTGGTCTCCTTACAAAGGAGGAGACTGACAGCACGTCCAGGCAATTCCCAAAGGATGAAATCCAGACCTGTCCCTGCACCCTGAACCTTTGTTTCAGGGCAAGGCCATCTCTACAGAGCTGAGGCACTCTTATTCCAGATTTAGCTACTCAGCCTGGAGTGAGGTCCTAGGAAAAATAAGCTGGTCTGTACTTTAGAAGTAAAGCTCCTTCTTCAGACTTAACTCAGTCTTGGAGCTTAACATGACTCTGTCAGACACCTGAAGCCAGCTCTATCCTCTCTAAAAACAGATAAAAAAGGACAGGTGTCTTAGTTTATTACTTTTTCCTTTCCCTGGTTCTATTGAAACCTCAGATTTTCAGAAAGTAGAGTGTAAATCAATGAGTCTTTCCCCCACAATTATCATCAATAGCTGTACACTACAATTTCCAGCCCAGAAAGCAAACTCTGTCTTTCCTGTAGTTTGATCCCCTCTCCTCTGCATGCTGCTGCCTGCAGGAGATTCAGAGGGCAGCAAGGCTGTGAAAACTGTGTGGGATGAAGCCCTAAACAGGAAAGAATCTGTTGTGCAAGATGCCTTTTGTCAGCTGAAAATTGCACTTGTAAAAAAACACAGAAAGCCCAAAGCTTGTAGTTAAAGAGCAACATCTTTAGCCCTAATTTATACTGACAGCACAATAGAGCTATTGCTCAGGCTCTGCCTGCTCTCTCCCCATCACAGCAAGGGTTTTATTAAGTGATAAATCAATTTCTACAAGACAAACTGGAGATTAAGTCTTTATCCAATGTTCATTTGCAATTGAAAGCAAACAGAAATACCCTGGGACAGGGGCTTGCTGACCCTTTTCAAGGGCCAAGCTTGAATGAATGCCCCACATGCCAGCACAAGGCTGAGATCAGTATTGCAAGTCCTGAGGGAAAGCTGTGTCTCACAATCTGATCAACTAACGATTTCTTCTTTAAATTAATAAATTCACTGAATAAATAATTTGGATTTAAATGGTCACTGCTAAAGAAATGTCATTCTTTGGTTCTGATGGCAGGTCTCAGCTGCTGGAAACCAGCGCCCAAATAGCCAGATCAGCTTGGAGCAGGACCTGTCTCATCTCAGATTCCCTGCCAGGTGAGGGGCAGGGCCTGATATTTCAGAAGAAGACACAGGGAAACCTCTCAAGGAGCAGATCTGGACTCATGGACTCTCTCTCCAGGTACAACATCAGCTCTTTGCCATGTGTGGTAAGAGCATCTCCCTTTGGGCAGTGTCTGTGCTGGTTAAATCCTCTCCTGCATCCAGGGAAATCTGGAGTGGAAAACTCCCCACATCTGTTTACAGTGCCAATAACAAAAATCCAATGGGCAGAGCCTCCTGTCCCAGCTTTTCCCAGAAATTTAACTGGAGGTGCTGTGCATGGAATGGAGGTAGGGGGAAAATTTGGGAAAAATGAGAATTGTTCTGTTCAGCCTGGCAACAGCTCAATGAAAGGGCCTGCACAGCCACCCCTTTGAAGGGGTATTGAGTGCTCAGGCAGCAAACACAGCTGGGAACACCAGGGAGTGACATTTCATGGAAATGCAATTACTCAGAAGATCAAGGTGAGCTTGTGAGGCAGTGCCTGCTTTCTTCTCCCTGCCAATACCCCTTCAGCAGTGCTGCAGGAAGTGGTGACAGACCAACATCTCTATTTCCCTTGGCCTGAAGCCAGCTGCTCAAAAGATGTGATTACCCTTCTCCTTTGGCTCCTCTTTTCTTTGAGGAAGAATTTTGGCACCATTTGTCACCTCAGCACTTGTGCTTTGCCCAGTTCAGTGACCTCTAGCATTCCACCCAGCTTGGAAGTGAATGAGGCACAACTTTAGCCATTGCAGGAGCTCAGAAATGACCTCTGGGTCAGCTTTAGCTCCAGGTTTAATCTTACAATCTTCCACTAAGTCAGGTGAGTTTTTAATTTTGTTTAGGGTTTTATATCTTGTGAGGGAATTTATAACTGATCCATCCTTGGCTGTGGTAGCTGTTTGAGGAAAGCAGGAGGGAAAACTCTCACAGTATGGGAGAGGAAAACTGTTTAGTGGGATTAGTGGTTTGCAGGCAAACTCATTCCAGAAGCCATCAGAGGAAATAGGAAATCCTGCCTTTCGACTTCTTCCTTGGTGTGCCCCTTGCAGAAGCACCAGGCTTTCAGTAATCCCAGCCTTTGCACAGGGGAATGGGTTAGGGATGCTCCCATGAGCTCCCAGCTGGGAGGTGTGAGTGGGTGGCAATCCCTGCGTGTCAGGGGCTGGAAGAGTGGAAATTTCCACATCTGGCACAGAGGATGGGAGCTGAGGGCCCCCTGGAGCTGCGGGTGCCCAGCTCCCTGCAGGCTTTTCCCCATCACTGACGGGCTCTGTGTGTTTCTGTGGTCTCATTAACAATGCAGCAGCCATAGCAGGGCCATTGCTGTAAATGGCACCACTTCAGATCATTACTATAGATTGCCACAGCATTATCTCTCTCCCAGCAACACTTTCATTTGAGTTCGACCAGATTCCATCAAATATTCAAATGCAAACAGATATTTAACGGCAGTGGAAGGTGGTTTGCTGGCAGTGAGTCAAGGCCTTCAAATGTTTTCATGTTTTTTCAATCATTCCCTCCATCCCTGAGGTGTTTATTGTGAATTACCAGGAGGGAAGACATAACTTAGCAGTGAATGGGGGAAGGAAAAGGGAGCAAACCTCTAAACCACAGCTGAGCAATAAGCAATTCACTTTGTCCCCAGAAAACTGTTTTCAGTGTTTCTGTTTTCTTTAGAGCTGGTTATATTGTGATTTGAAGAACAAAATTGCCATAACCTAGAGTCCTGTGGCTGGTGCATTCAGCCTCTTTTCATCTTACCCCACACAGGTTAAGTATAGTTTAAAATAAAATTTTACTGCTGTTCTGCACTTCATAAAAGCACACAAACCTTGAGAAAAATCTATTGCCTTCCTCCAAATCTTTGGTATTTACATGTTTTCCCACTCAGCTGGGAGCTGCCCTTGCTGACCTTATCATCAACACAATCAGGATTTATGGATGAAAAAGAGTAGCAAAGCTCTAAAAAAGACCAAAATGACACCAAATCCCTATGAAATCCAAAGCACACATAAATTTTCAGCACTCACTGTCAGTACAAATGCCAGGTTATCACAACCTGGACAGAAAAGCACACAGATGGTGACAGATGTGAGGACCTGTGCTGGGACAGAGCTGAGGAACAGGGAGATGGGGCTGCTGCTGCCCTGGAAGCCACGGCCTCGCTGGGCAGCAGAAGGAGCAGCAGCACCTCCTCTGCTCACCCAGCCCAGCAAAAGTGAGGGCTGGATTCAGGAAAATTCCTGCAATAGCCAGGCCTCACACAAAGGCTGTCCAAGTCAGGCAGCAGAGCTTCTTCTTCGTGAGGACACGGGTGGGTGGGAAGTAGGTCACCTGCAGCCACTGAGCTCCTGCTTTCAGGGCAAGGTTCTTACACCTCCAGCTCAGCAGCAAAACCAGGTTGAGAAGCTGAACCACAACAGTGGGTCCCTGACCCCTCAGCACCACCCGCTCAGCTGTGCAGGCAGGGCAGAGTCCTGAGAGCTTCCACCTTCCAACCTCACCTCCCTAAACTTTGCACCACTCACAGCAACGTCTCAGACTCAACAAAAGGCTGTTAACCTGAGCCTGCTCCTGTTGTGGCACAAATTGTTTAGGAAGCATCTAATATTTGAATCATAAAATATCATAGAACACGCCACCAGCCCCATCTCTGCTCATCGAAGCCCTTTATCAGAGATCCAGTCTTTCCCATTCATGTAGCACAGTAATTTGTTATCCAACAGGTAGAAAACCGTAAATAAAGAGCACACAAAGAGGGGAAGGGTGATATAGAGAACAAAGAGTACAGCCCACTGCTGGAAATAGCAATGTGAGAGCATTCCAGCATGTAGGAGATTTAAGTTTTACATCTTTGTGTCAGAGAATTTGTTGCACAAAAGACGACAAAAATAATTCAAAGTTTTGCCCCCATTCTCTTCGTGATAGGAATCTGTTCCTTTTGCAAATAAACCACATTTTCCCCAGCTCATCTCTCTCTGAATGGAGGAGCAGGCAGAAACAAATTAATCATGCTTACATTGCCTATTTGGTTTTTGCTCATTGCTCTAAGCTCCTTTGTGGTCTCTCTCAAAATATTTCCATCTATTTGTTTAGAGAGAAACTTTCCTCGAGGCAGTAATGCATAATACAGTAATACAGGACATTGCAGGAAATTTCATCTTGTAAAAAAAAACCAAAACTAGGTAGATATGGTCTGGTCTTCCATTTGAATTCCCACTCACTTACCTAAACAATAATGCTCTTATCCCCACTGTGAAAGAATAGTAAATACGTTGCACTTAATGATGTTTTTCTGTGGTCTGTCTATTCTCTGCATTCTAATTTTCAGTGTTAACTTCCAGACACATCTAATGTTTCATAAAAGGCAATGATCCATTTCAAATTCCTTGGGACATGTCTCATTTTCTGAAAGATGTGTGTTGTTTACTGCTGGCGGAGGAAAAAAAAATCTTATTTCTTGCTGCTGGCCTTTATATCCCTTATTTTATGTCTTTTTAAATCTTGATGGAGAAAACAGAAAAGGTGTTGACCCCCATTTTATGGAATTTCTACCCAATCAGTTTTTCTCTCGCTGATTTCTTAGGGTTAATTGTACATCCTGCAAGTGACGTTTTCAAATTGTTAAGGGCAATATTTTCATAATTGTAGCATTTAGATTGATGCTTGGGGTCTTGGCTGTGTTTAGTGACTGTGTTTGTGTGGTTTGTCATCACTGGCTCAGCCCTGCAGAGGGGCTGCCTGCCTTTTGCTGTTGCTCTGCTGCTCCAAAACTGCTCTGCTCCATTGATTTAATGACAGGTATCATCTCTCCCTCTGCATCTTCACTCTCTCCTTTGCTGGGAAACATTTCCATGTCCTGGTAACTGCAGGAGGGATGCCCTTGGGCTTTCTGGGCATCTTTTTCCCAGTTAAAGTCTTGCACAGATAGATGATCACCCATTTTCCAGGGACAGATCTGGGCCTTCCCCAGGGAAGTGGAAGCTGAGTTTACAGCCAATATCTTCCCCGTGCTTTGATGTAAATGTCCTGACCCACCTCACTTGTCCCAATGGAGTCTGCATAGCCTTTCCCACTTATTTTCCAGGCCCTAGGGAATACAACAGAGGAGAAAACAGCATTTTACAAAATCCTGCTGATATTCCAGGAAATGCTGATGCCAGGGGGGCTGAGCTCTTCTGTTTCAGTTCTCATGCAGCCATCAAGGCAGCACGGAGGGCAGGAAGGGCAGATGAAGAACATCCCTGTGGGATTCCCATCAGGAGTGGTGCTCAGCACACCTCCATGACCCCACAAGAGCCTCTTGGCTTGTGCTGGCACAAGGACACATGTGGGGAACCAGAAATTCAGCACAGCACAACAGCTTTGCCACTCTGTGCCATTAGACAGCACACAGAACAACCCTTGACACCCTCAGTAATGCTCAGGCATCAAAGTCAAATAAGTACCAGCTTTATGGAGGCTTTTATGTATTGATTTGTAAATAGACAAACCAATTTTCCTGACTCCCTTAAGACATTATTGATATTTTCTGCTGTAAAATCTTCCCTTCTTTTGTGTGTATTTATCAAGGACAAGGCAAATAAATGACAGGATTGGTGTTTCATAAGGGTAGCTCTGGAATGAACTGTCAAGGATTTTGTTTCCTCTTTCACTTGCTGCAGTTCAGTTTTAAACTGATATCTAGAAAAGAGTAGACTTCTTTTACCCATTCTCTATTGGTTTGGTTACATTTTTAATTGATCCAAAGTTTTGGGAGTGACTCAGTCTCTTAAATGAGTCTCTTGCATTTGCAGATTTTTGATTATTTACACATAACTTCTCCTGAGAAAACAGAAATAAGATTTAGTGTACATCTTTTGATCTTTAACCACCACACTCAGCAACAAATGGACAATCCTTTGGTGGGGAGGGACATTCTCATGCAGGGTGCACATTTGCTCATAAATAAAAAAAAAAGGAAAAAAAAACACAACACCTTTATTATCTTTACAAAACATATTGCAATCCATTGTGCCTTCCACACTGATTAATTTGGTTTAGAGGAAAGTGAATCCCCTTGTGCCCCATAAGTGCAAGGCTGTGGAGGTATCCAAACACACCCAAGCAAAGGCTCACTGGATATTGAAATACAGCAGGGAGCATAATTCCCACTGCTGCTGTGTGTTAGATTAAACCCTAGCCCTTTGTGATCCTGGCACAGAAGATTTTCTAGCTGAGAATATCCCAAGTGTTTTTACTAATTAACCATTTCCAGAATCTACCATCCCTAACGCATGAGTCAGATTCCAAGAAAGCTTGATATTTTAACTTTTTTTAGTGCACCTTCTGCTTCCTTAGGCCTAGCATTGAATTCAAGCTTTTCTGAGCAGTCCTGTAGCTGAGATTTCTATCTAACCATGTATCTGCAGGAGATTCAGTGCTGAGAAAAACGACATACCATAAGAGTCAGTGAGTTTCACTCTGTTTGGCTGTGAAAAAAAATCTCTATTTCCATCATTTTCCTGCAGATTTTGCAGTACTATTCCATGGTATTTCAATGTATAAAAAGATGTGAAATACCTTTGTTGTAAGGGATCCAGACAGGTTATTTCAGGTTTGGAACCATGTGATAGAGGTCATGCCACTGACTGAACAGGAGAGCACCAAGCCCTGTGTGGGCAGGGCCCCCATGGAAAGATCTGGGCAGGGTCCCAGCCTGTTTGATTGGCTCCCAGTTACCTGAAACAGCAAGGTGAGTTCTTTTCTCTTGCTCTTGCCTCTTCTGGACCAAAAGCAGCTGCAGTTACAAGAGCCCAAAGCAGCCAAACTCCTGACATCAGAGGGAACATCAGTTTGCAAGATACAGGCTCATCTCACTGCCAAAAACTCACAGACATAATAAAAGAAAGCATAATTTTTTATCCCCCTTTGGACAATACTAAACCAGGATTCTAAGGGGATGGAGAATTAAAATCCAAATGCAGATGTTCAGCATGGGGTGGGCTGTGCTTCTCAACTTCATTATCAGCTGGTTCTGTTGGGAACAAAATATCTTTTCATCTCTTGAAGAGCTCCAGTCCTTTACACACCACCTCTTCAGCTAGGAAGGAATTAACAACCATTGTGGATGTTTTGGTAATCATGAAAGCTTCAGTATTCATCATGCCAGCTCCCCTATTCATGGAGAAACCAGTCTGTGCTGCTGGAAAACTCCACCAGCTACACCTCTCTTGGGTGACTGTGAAGTGTCTGTGCACAAAGCCAGTCCAGCTCCATCTCCCTGCCCTGCCCTGATTGTGGGAGCCCAATTCTACTGGAATCAAAAGTGAATGCAAAAGGCAGGAAATCAAATTTATTGCTGGGGGAGATCCACAAACTGAAAAACTTTAAATGAGGCATTTTTCATCCACAAAGAACAGCACTCAGGGTCACCCTGTGCCATCTCTCCACATTAAACATTTTATTGATTTTATCTTTTTCAAGTCTGAAGTCTTTCAGATGATTAAAATTCAGGTGAAAGCAATCTGAGGAGGGGAAGGTGTGGTGGAGCCAAACTTCCTCCCACAGGGCAGCCACATCAGAATCCCTACATAATTGTCTGTTGGAAGTAGTTTCTTTGGAATCCTCGAAGCAGCTTAAAAAATAATGATGACCCTCTGTCCTTCTGCTCCATTACCCTCAACATACTTTTTCTTTCACATGGATACACGTCATAACGTGGACAAATACCAGGGAAAGTGAGTCTGTGGAAGAAGTGCTGTTTAAATCCAGGGCTAAGCCATTTCCACATGAGCAGGCTAAGAGGTGCAGAGGAATCTGAGATGAGGAGGATGTTAGTTATCCTGAAACATTCATCAGCACTGCCAGCACAGCTGTTGGACGAGGAAGGAATCCTCTGTCACTCTTGGCTGCCAGTATGGTGCAGAAAACGTAAAGGTGTTGTGTGGAAAAGAGCACAGATGCACAGTGACTCCCTCAAACACTGCCAGGTCAGGACTCAGGGTATTTGGTTCTCTGCCCTGACCCAAGCTCAGGCAGGAAGGGGAGGGCTGTGGGACTGCAGCTCTCCTGAAAGAGGAGCTCTCCTGCTGCTCCAGAGGGATCCACACCAGGGTGCTCATGGCATTTTTGCCAAGGAGCAAATTGTCTCTTTGGGGTGCCAGGGTTTGTTGTGAACTCAGATCTGGGCACAAACTTGTATTTGTGGGGAAAAGCTTCTTACAGGGTCTGTTGTGATAGGATAAGGGGAAATGGTTTTGCACTGGAAGGGGGTCAATTTGGGTCAAAGGTAAGGAAGAAGGCTTTTTTCAGTGAGGGTAGAGAAACACTGGCATGGACTCCCAATGCTCCATCCCTGGGAACATTCAGAGCCAGGGGCTCTGAGCAACTTGATCAAGCTGAAGATGTCTCTGCTCACTGCAGAGGTGCTGGGCTACATAGGCTTGAAGGGTCCATTCACTCCCTCAGTTGATGTTCACAAAAAGACAGAAGCAGGTTTGGAGTTCATTTAACATTTTTTGAATTTCCATGAAAGAAGCGGGTGTCCTGCTAATTGCTGGGATCTGTTTCCAGGGGGAAATGGAGACTAAGATGGATAGCTGCTGTTAGCAATGCCTGCTTCATTTTCAAAGACAGCTTTTTGCTGTTGTTTTCTTTTGGTTGCCTGTCTAATAAGTGCAGAGCAAAGTCATTACACTCAACAGGAAATGGCTTTGGGCCACCGCAAGCTGGGGTTGTTTTTGAGCTGGCAACTGAAAATGAGATTTCTGTGTGCTGTTTACCAGCCCTCTGCACCTCCCATTCCCCCCCTCTCCTTCCTCCCTGCCTTGCCCTCCATCACACAGTGGTGTGGATCTGTCATTGATGGATGATATCCAAAACCAGGTCCTGTCCCCACCATAGGATGTGAATGTCAGGCAGATCGTGACCGCTGCACAAAGAGTGGCCTCAATTTTAAAATGTTGAGAAAAAGCAAATTCTCACCCTAGGAAATAATTACTGAAAAGAGAAGAAAAATAATGTTCTATGGCTGCATGTTTGGCTCCTTCCTGCTTTTGTGGTTCCCAGCAGTGGCTCAGTCACCACCATCCTGATGGTTATTGACAGCCTGGGGGTGCTGGTACAGCCACTCTTCCCACACTCCTCCAGCAGGCTCTCAATTTTCCCCACACAGATCATTCCACAGCAGCATAAAGGGAAGAAATGCTGTCTCCTGGAATTCAGAGGGTCTTCTCTGCAGCCAGAGGCTTTCCTGACCCCAGCCTGGGACATGGCTGAATGCTGACAGGGTTTCAGGAGCTCAGTGCAAAAGGGTAAATGCCCATGCTCCTGGATTGTGAGGGGAGACAGGATTTCTGATGTTTCCATGGATTTCTGATGTTCAAAATCAAGTGGTGGAGGAGGACAGGATCCAAAAATCAGTAAGAAGAAGGTGTCTGCAGACAACAGAATTGAGTAATGGGGCAATAATGGCTGGAGGAGATCAGTGACATAAACCATGGAAGAAGACAGGGGAACAGTGCCCAGAGCAGGCAGGAAGCAAATGGACTGTTCAGAGCACACTTGCTCTTTTTGGCTCATAATGCAGCTGATAATCTTTTCCTAAATGCATTTTCTTTTCTTTTCATCATTTGCCCACATTAACAGCCCTGCTTCTAATCCTTAGTAAGGTAACATTTTTGAATAGTTTGCTAGCCAAAATACTTTGGGTGGGAAATTCAACAGGTTTCAGGACGGAGCTTGCTAAATTTATCAAAGATATTAAGTGGTGGATGTGCCTATGGGATTTGGTACCCTTGGGTCTGTTTCCTAGGTTCCTATCTCAAAGCACTCTGCACACATTTAGCCTCTAAGCCTCAACAACTGGCAAACTGATATTATCACTTCTATTTTCTATCTAGGGAACATTAGACACAGAAAAGAGTTGGTCAAAAATATTGTTGCCAATGAATTTAGTGGAATTACTAACTCCTTAAAGAGAACTATGTGCTTCAGTGCCCAGGGTCAGAGCCTCCCTTGTGCTCACTCAGGCCCATTTGTGCCTTACAAATGACACCCACAAAAGATACCAGCTGGCCCCTCGGTTTCTGAGCTGCTTAATGTGTCTTTCCACCACTGCCTTTCACATTCCCAGTCAGATGGCAGTGGGCATTTTAATGCCTTTGACAGCTAGAGGGGTGTAGCAATGCATCACATGTTGTTGCTGCTAGTTAATGGAGAACTAATGAGACAACAGCTGCCAAGAGCCGGCAGTGCCCTCGCTCCCTGCCGCGCTCCGTGCCGGCAGCAGAGCTGGGATGGGGCTGGAGCTGTGCTCAGGATGCAAAGCTGTCCCCTGGCCTTGGGAGCAGAGCACACCTTCAGCCCAAAGCTCTGCTCTGCAGCTGTGTTACTTCACTCAAAAGGGTTTTTCCTTGTGCAGTGCTTTCCTGGGAGAGGAAAGGGAGAATGCCATGGAGCTCACTGCTGGTTCTACCCTGGTCAGGAGCAGACAATGATATCCACAGCCAGAAGTGAGAAATGGTTACTGAAAGCCCAAAGATTTATTTTTTTTTTTTCTTTCCTGCTTGCTCAGTTATTCTTTTTTTGGTTGTCATTCCTAACACCCAGTTTGGGAAATAGAGTCTGCATCTCCATAAACGTTCAAGGCTCTTCACCCCCAAAGACATTTCTGCATTCTGTAGGGGAATGAGCAGTCACAGCCCTCCATTTCTACCTTGTAAAGCAAGAATGTCTGATCAATAAATTTTACTGCTGTAGCAGTAACTGTGGTAGTAACTAAACTAAAGCACAGGAGATGACAGAATGGCTGGATTGATATTCTGTCAGGAGGAGAAAGAATTGCCAGATAGGAAACTCTTTAAATGTTCATGAACAATCAACCATAGGATATTTCTTCCCAGGGGACATTTTTAAGGAGAATAAATTAACTGCATGAAAATATTTGTTGCTCAGAGCAGCTGACTGAAATGATATTGTGTAGATGTGTTTCAGCTTCTTAGAAGTCCTTTGCTTCTTCTTTAAAGTGGCATCATGCAAATCCAGAGTCACCTTTGCACAGGTAGCTGGGATTGGATCATCTGCCTGTTCAAATGACTGTATGTTCAGGTCTACTGCTAAAACCTGCAAGGAGATGGTGGAGAATTATTTCTGACAAGTTTAAAAGCCAGCTGAACTCAGAAGGCTTGAAGGGAAAGTTCCTTTGTAATTGTTGCAAATATTGATTCAGTCTCCAAAATGTCTGGCACCAGAGCAGGGGAGAATTACACTGAAACCAGACCACTGTCTGCATCACAAGAGTTCCACTCTGGGCAAAAACTGGAGACTTTTGGAGGTGAGAAATCAGGAGACGAAGTTTCACTGAAGCACAGGCTTTTCAGAATCACATTTTGGCAAGTTCTGATAAAGGAAAAACACTGCTTGCCCATAGCTGCTTATGTCTCCTGAATAATTCTCTGCAAACTCATCACCATTTATCAACAGTACTTCAACTGAAATAATGCATGACCCTCGTGCATCAATCCACTGGCTTGGCCAGGGTAAGCCCAAAGCAGCAAGTTAAATTTCCTTCATTAAAATCTTAAATACAATTTACTTCTTGATCATATGTAGGCAGCCTTTTAGAGCCCCATCCATGAAAACTGGCTGCTTGCACCCAGAACAAGGAAAAGGTAACAACTTATTTAACACCCTCTCAATCTGTCTTCTCAAAGGCCTTTTCTTTTTGTATTTACTGCAGATAAAAGGCTCTGGGATAACCAAACAAACTGTTGGTACTTATCCAAATTGAATGAAATCTTAGGAACTTTCCCCTCTTTTCTTGCAAGTAAATCCTGGCCCCACTGAAATGCAAGGCAGAATTGCTGTCACTTTAGCCATTCAATGCCCATGTTCCCAGCAATAACTCCTGGGAGTGGGCTTGACCCTTCCTACTCCACATGATGAGTTGATCCTTGTTCAGGACACAGAGGGTCCCTTGCCAAGTGTGTGGAGTGAGCACAGGGCTGAAACAAGACAAGGTGCTGTGCCAAGAGAGATGGTTTCTGTCCAGCTGCCCTGCACAAGCAATCAGGGCTGGTTTTCCTTTTTTTTTTTTCCCAGAAACTACTGGGTCTGAACAAAATTATTTGCAGGCTGGGTTGGCAAAATGCTGGTCTGCATATGACACTGAGGCTGGCACCCTGCCTCTCCTAACCATGCTCCAGTGCATCACCCCCTGTGTAGGTACCAGAAACAAACTCCCAATGGTATGGGGAGAAGCACCTTCCTTTCACAGATAAACTCCAGCATTTATCACAAAACCAAGTGAAACAACCTAAAATAAGTATCTAATAAATAGTGGTGTGCCCTACCTCCATAACATTTCATGAGCAGTAATTATTGATTCATTAAAATAACATGTGCCTCTTGTTTTTCTGCACAGTGCCACGTGTGAAAGCAGCATTCACCTTGAATATTAATGGATGAATCATTTAACAGTTTACAGCCTCAGTTCAGATAAACAATTAAGTGCAATCCATGTCTTGTTAGAGTAAATGGAATATTTGGGGAGGAAAGAAAGCCAGCATTTACAGCCATGACAAAGATGTAATCAGGGGTATGGGAATAAGAAGATGGAAAAAGGGTTTTGGGAGCTTTCAGAGTCAATCTGGGTCCTCAGCATCTCAGCTGGGTGAGAGACAGACATCAGCCTCTGCTTTTTCCTGGGCCCTTCAGTATGTCACGGTTACAGATCAGTCTGACCATGAGCACCCTCAGCATGGTTATTCCAGGTTGCTAAAGGAGGCAGCTCCCATACCTGACAACCAGAGATGTCCAGAAGCCTCCTGAGTCAGGGATATCCCAAGAAAACCCTGAGCCAGAGAAATCCATGAGGAGTGAACCCAGAAGAGAAACGACCATGACAAAGTACCTGAGACAATATTGCTGTCAGCAGCAGAAAGGATCAAGCTGTGATGATAAAATCTCCACAGAGATCTCCACATAGATCAAGCTGTGATGATAAAATCTAGGGCATCCTACTCTGGAAACATTTTTTTTGCTCTCCCTGGGTTACAGGCATTTTGAGCTCATGCCAGAAGGAAAAACACTGTGATTGGGGACACAATCCTGCCTTTCCAAGTCCAGGCCCAGTCCTTTATCTGGACAGAGCAGCTTGAAACATCACTATATTCACCAGCCCCACAAAAATTCAGCCTAAAGATAAAGTGCTCTGCTAAAATATGAAGGTACATGCAGCAATGAGCTGTGCTGGGAAACCTTGAGTACAGACTCACAGCTCAGTGGATGGGATTAGCAGGGCTGGAATTGCTTTTACAGCCTGGTTTCTGGTTAACCCTGTAGTGCAGATCCTCTGCAGCTCTGTGTGAGCAGTGCAAGGCTGGAGGCAGCTTTGGAGATGGAGAATCAGCCTGTGAAAACTTCCTGCTTATTGGGAGTGAGGAGGCAGGAAATGCCAGCTGGGGTTTTCCCAAGGTAAAGTGTTTGCCCAGCTGTCTGGTCACAATATTCTTTCTTATCCAAACAAGTGGCTTTTAGTCTCCCACTAAAAGCTGCACAGCTGTGGCTCCAATTTAATGCAAGCAAAGGTGCTGCTGAAGCAGCATGGAAAACAGGGTGGTACAAACCCTTTCATTCCACTGAAGCTGCAAGGTTAGAGAGTTGGACAGCTTACTTCTTCTCCCTGTAACTCAATGGGGACAGGAAAGAGGGACAGGTTTGGTACCAATCCCAAAAACTGTCCTAGCAATGCCAGTTAGGATCCTTTTCCCTATTTCCAGGCTATTTTATTTATTCAACTCATTTTATTGTGTTTTGACATTTTCATTGGACATCATCCCTCCTGCAGAGAACAAAATCAGTGTTTAATGTGTTCTCTAATTAAATAACTCAGACCATCACCCCGTACATTCCTTCCCTATAACCCATTGGTCACGGCTAGGCTGAAAACTATGTTTTCCCTCTACTTCTGTTGTGCCCAGTAATAAACCATAGAAGATTTATTACCAGATCAAATGATGACCTGCTGTGAAACTTCAGACCCTGGCTATTGATTCGTGTGTGCTGCCTGCCTGTGTTAACAAGCCCAGGACAGACTCAGTGGTGTGCTCAGTCCCCCCTGATGCTGCTGGGTGCAGCTTGCCCCTGCCAAATTAGACCAAAGCAGCTCCAGACAATGGATATTTTTTAGACTGGAGAGCCAGGGATTGGGAAGGGGATTTCTGTGCTGCTCTGAGCTGTCATTCTATCGGGGCAGATTTTTTGTGAAGCCATTTTGACATTTGTCACTACTTTCTTGTCCTTCTTGTGAGTAGGAATGAGCTATGACCTGGTGCCAGGGCCATGTTTTTCCCATCTCCCCATCTATCATAATGCTCCAAAAACTGGGATCAAGTCTCATGTCCATAGTGTGTGCCTGGTGCTACAAGACAATGCAGAAAAGCCTCTTTCCCCTCCCTTTTGTCCTCTCTGCCTTCCTAGCACCAAAGCCTGCTGAACTTAACCTCTTTTCTTCAGTGTGAGAAAGCTTTTATACTTCTTTATGGAAGCCCTCATAGCTCTTCTGACTTGTCAGGAATAATTAAGAAAAATGAGAATATGAGATTTGGTGAAAAGGATAAATCAGTGTAATGGGAAATATCTAATTTGGGGGGAAAGCAGAGACCTTTGCCCAAGTTATTCTTATGCTGTAGCTCTTCAGCATCAATATTTCTTTCCTCCTAAAGAAATACTTCCCTGATGACAGTGACAGGAAGGCAGAATTCTCCTGGGGCTGGTTGGTAACTGATATGCTGTCTGCTTTCTGGGCACTTGAGATGGAGGAGATAGAAAA
The DNA here is from genome assembly GCF_014805655.1 of Passer montanus. Taxonomy (NCBI): domain Eukaryota; kingdom Metazoa; phylum Chordata; class Aves; order Passeriformes; family Passeridae; genus Passer; species Passer montanus. The sequence continues at coordinate 11,913,378 of NW_024369929.1, forward strand.
TCTGTTTCTTTGCTAAATCTAGGCTTGACCAACTTCTCTGCTGGGCAGCTGCTTCCTATTATCCCTTGGAAATTTGCTTGCTCCCCAAGACTGACATTTCAGCTCTCAAAAGGCTGTGCGAGATCCTCACAGGGCAGAGAGCAGATCTGTGCTTTGCTTGCCCTCCATGTGGAGTTCAAACACAGCAGTGCCAGAATGATCAGCTGTGTTTCACACCAGGAAAATGACCCCATTTTCCATCCTGAGTAGTGAAGTCTAGAGGGAGAATGGTGTGGCACAGGTTTACTTCTGCTCTTCAGAGCACCTTGTTGCCTGCTGTACAATGGCTCTGCTGCCCCTGGAACAGGAAAATCCTGCAGCAATTCTTCTGAAGACATGCTGCCCTCAAAGCTGTCACTTGGTGTGGTTGGTCTCCTGACACCAGAGCCAAGAGTTCTGCTCCATGTGTGCAATTTCCACTGATCCTGGGGGCTCTTGAGAGAGCACTGAAGAGGTGTAAAGCATCAGATATTTTTTTCTGCTTAGCTTTTTTCTCTCCTTCCCTCTGAGAATTAGGTTTTGGCAGTGTAAATTTGTGGCAGTAGGCTCTTTTGAAGCACATATTGCTCTAGCCTTACACCAGGTATAATAGCAAAAGGAAAGAAAGTGAGTGAGGCTTTATTTGTGCGTGCAATGTGGATGTGACAATAGAAAGTATTGGCAAAGATTTTATCTGAGCAATTGTCCCAGTCTTGCACAAACACATCTATCCATCTCTGCAGCACCAGGCAGCTCACTTTGTGTTGTCAGCTGAGGGGCTTAAATCAAACACAGAGCAAAATAAGACTGAGAGCATCTTGAGTTACACATCTCTGAAGAGTTTTGCTTTCTAGTGCTCAGATTCCTAAGGACTAAGTATTTAAATGCTGTGTGAGCTTTGAGCATATAAAGATATGCAGTAAAAGGTGGAAAGAAGGTAGGATTACTGCTTCTATGGGGAAAAAAACACCATAAGGCTTTCTGGGAGAGCATCTCAGCTGGGTGAGTAACTGCAAACTGAGAAAAAGGCAGCTTGAATTTAGATAGAAGTTCAGACCTTGCTGCTGGATGGACCAGAGGAGGTCCCAGCTGATGAGCCACCACACTGATGTACCATTTCTGATGGGGTGGCTCTTGTGCAGTTCTGGCCACTTGCAAGGCCATGATTCAGAGGTCCCCTTGGGTGCAAACAGGACTAGGGAGCAAAAAGCTGTGCCTTGAATCATGCAACATCACCTTTCACCACCAGCACAAAGTTCTCCCTTTCTCTCCCCCTTTATTCTGGCAAAGGTTTAATATTTTTCAAAGGGAGTTGGGCACTAATTCCCTATTCCAGTGGCTGCCAGTGCCTAAATGCTTTACCTGATTCTTGGTGCCTAAACCCAGTAGAGATGTGCCTTAGCCCTGCCTACATCCTTCTCTCAGATTGGCCTCACTGCTCACTTTGTTCCCCTTCCTTTAACAATTGCCCACCCATCTGAGCTGTAATCTTTTGTTTTACTGCAAAGGTGTGGGGAGAGATAAAACCAAAGCACTCTAGTGAGACACAGAAAAACCTGGCTGTGAGCAAGGCTCAGTTCTGTGTTTGCAGTGCATCTGTCAGCCATGCTTGGCAGACCAAGAAAATCAGTCTCTGGCCTGTATAAATATGAATGATGAAAAAGGAGGATTAGATGCAATAAAATACCCTGGTTGTTTCTCCTGCCTTATTTACTTGGTTTTGTTGCTAATAGTAAGAATTTTGTGCAGAGGATTCAAGTGTTGCTATTGCTCTACAAAAGTACATAAACAGGTTTAAATAAAAATAAGTTCAGTAATCCCCCTTGCTGGGGGAATAGGGGCCATCGATGTGATGGAGAGGGAAAAGCAGGACAGGGTGGCTGCGAAATTTTCCCTGGCCACAAGAGGGTGGCCTAAGGTGGCACTTATTCTGACAAGCATCATGTTTTGAGGTTAGAAAAAGCTCTGTTTATGTGCATTTTTCTGATTCCAGCCAGAAGCACAAGTGATGGAATAGAAGAAAAACTGATTTTGCTGTGATTTTCCTGCTGTGGCTTGCAGATCAAAGGAGTTTAAATAGTTTACTTGGGCAAGTTTTGCATAAGCTTTCAAACTTTCTTGGTGCTTATCAGCATGATGTAAACTCCAGCAGGAATGAAGGATGCTCAAAATCCTAAACAGCTGTTGAGTTGTTCTTAACCTCCAGCTGAGTAACAGTGCCTAAGAAGCTGCATTTATGATATGCAGGGCTCCAGAAAGTGGGATGGTTTTTTATTACTTCCACATCTGGAAAAGAGGAAGCATAATGGAGTAGCTTACTTTCTATTCTTTGTTTCCAATGAATTAAACTTCCTCAAAACACTTCTGTCTTCTCTGCCTGTATTTGGTTATTATCTTTGTTACCACACTTTTCAGGCCTCATGAAATAAATCATCTTCACGTGGCAGAACAGTGAGATTGTGTACACTTCTCTGAGCTGCTACAGGCACAACTGCAATTAGAGATTACTTGTTTTTGTGCTGAACCAGGGGTTGAAAAAACCCCTTTTAATGGGTGCTCTCTCCAAGATAACTAACGTCAATCACATCATTACTGTGGGCTTTGCTACCTGTTCCATAGCAAAGAACCTCCTATTGTTCCAAGGGTTTTAGTGATGGATTGCTTGAGTAGCAGTGAGGGGAGGGGTGTGCTGCATTTTGTATTGAAGTGGTACTTTTCAGTTTATATTTATCCTGGATTCTTTTCTTATGAAGAACAGTTATTACAGCTGATGGGAGAATCTGCAGAGATGCAGTTTAGCAGCCTAGAGGTGAGGGAAGGGAGCTCTGCCTGGAATCCTTGTTTAAAAGGGGCTTTAAGATGTGGTGGGGAATGTCTAAGGGTGCCTCAGGTGGGAGGCAACAGTCCTGAAGGAAATTGGGGTTAGGTGGGCACTGAGCCCTTGTGAAAAGACAAATAGGAAGTGTTGGAGGATGAGAAGCAAGATGTGAAGAGACAGCAACAGGTTCAAACAGGGCTCCAATGTGAGCTTTGGGGGTTTCATGGAGGGTTCAAGCTCAAGTCAAGCACCTTCACCCTGCCAAGCTTCTGAGGTTGATTATGCTCATAATAGTACTTGGCTGCTTCACAAAGCATCCAAGGCAGATGTTCAGGCCAATGAACACAGATTTTTCCTACAGGGGGTTAATTTACCTTCTTATTGCTTTATTTTTTACCTTGCTAGAAAGGTGTTTTGCTTTGCAAAGCAGAAAAGCCATCACCTGCTATTGAAGGGGACAGTCCTAGGGAGTGGAGGCTTCACAAAACTGCTCCCCAAGAGCAGCTGCAGCCTGCCTGGGATTTCCATGCCTGTCTGGAGATTAGGGGAGTATGGATGAAAAGAAACTGAAGAGAATCTGGATAGCCATTGTATCAGGGAGTTGAGCACAGATGACTAAAGCAGAATGGATTCTGTTTCTGATTTCCCCCTTCAGTGCTTAATGATTACTAATGGAGAGGTTTTCCCTTGGAGCCTGGGCTGGGAGCACCTTCCCTGCAGCTTGCTGGGTTTTTTCTGTTTGAGTTGAGCTCTGTTACTGCAGCTGCAGTCAAGCTTTGCAAGCTGAACACTCTCATTAGTGGGGTAATTTTGATGGGGAGGATGCCTCAGCTTTTCATTGCTCGTGGGTTTCTTCTCTGGAGAACTGAAAGAGGGATGCACTGAGCCTGCATCCACACCTTGCCAGCCCTGTCTCACAGCCTGTGGTGGGATTCAGAAAGGTGAAAGGTGTTCATCTTCACCCTCCTCACTGCACATCCCAGGCAGGCTGCAGGACCCACCCCAGGGGAGTCAGAAGAGGGGTGAGGAGCTGATCCTCCACTTGTTCCACATACAGCTCCTGTCCTCCACTGCAGTGACAACTGTGCACAGCTAAATGGACTCCTAATTCCCTTGGAATGACAGTTTATGTTCGCTTTTGTAGGCTCCTTGTAGTCTGTTACAGGGGAAGGTTCCATTTTTAGGAGGAAAGTGAGACAGTGTCATAAGGAAGAATGAAAAAAAAAAAAAAAAGGAAAAGAATTACCAAAATAAAAAACCTTGCCCATTTTGCTTTTTTGTCTGGGTGTCACCATCACTGCTGCTGTTCTTGTATTCAAATGTGTGTTCATGCCCTACACTTATATTTCAAAGTAACAAATTCAAACCAGCTATTGCTCTGAATTTCATTTGTTTCCATGTGCTTGTTTCAACTGTGAATTCATGTTGAGACAAGTGGATTTTTAACTCAAATGATTATTAAATACCTCTGTGCTGTAAATACTGGGTTTTTTTCAGGCATCTTTTTAAAATTATTACCCATCTCATTAATTTTATTCAAATTCCACATAATTACCTTTTCCTATCCTCTTAGTGAATATATAACAGCAAGAAAAAATCATGAGATGACAAAAAAAATGCCAGTACCCAGCTGTCTCTACTTCTCCAACACAAAAGATCCTGCCTCTTTTAAGTAAAGCTTCTGTTTGTCTGTAAGTGAACCTGCTACAGGACTACAATAATGGATTCTTTCAAGGGAAAACAATAAACATGGTATCAGCTGACAGATGCTGTCCTTCCTGACTGCGGTGTTATATCCATTATTCAATGAGATGGACATGATGTTCAGGAGAGCAGGAGCAATGAGGTGTAACTGTATCTTTCTGCACCAGGAGGAACCTCCAAAGAGATTAATGGAGGAGAAAGGAGGGGAAGATTTTTTTTCCTTTGGGTTTCTGGTGTCTTATGACTGCAGCTTTTGGTCTGCAGCAGGACTCTGGAGGATGAAGACTGAGATACAGAAAGCTGCTAGTGAGTTGTGTTGGTTTTGGGTTGTTTTTTTTTACCGCTTTGGCAGCAAATGTGGTTTTTTTCCTTAGTACTATTTTTTCAAAATTTTTCTGCAAAAGTGAGGTCAAGTCATGTTCAGTTCAGGTGTTCTTGGTTCTGTGGATGAGCAAGAGGCACAGGATAAATGTGTTGTTAGAGGTGAAGAAATCACCTTGGAGCAGCTCCGTGCTGAAGGTTCAGCCTGAGGAGATGCATCAGCAAGTGAGACTCACAAACATCAGCTGCTCTGGTACAGAGGGGTTTCCTAGTACTGACTGGAAAGTCCTGGAGAAAATGAATTTTTGAAGCCAGTATGCATATGAAATGGGAATATGTGTGTTCTGAAGTTGGTCTTAATAGTTAATGAGTGGTGCAGGGACAATTAGAACAACAGGCAGAGTCTTTTTGACTAAAGAAGCTGCAGGTCTTGGCTGTGCTGTTTTCAGCTAGATGAAATTTGGGAGCTTTCTAGGTCCTGGGGAAGTAGATCTAAGTCTCATCTCCAGGAATTGATCTGATACCAGTGTTTTTTCTAAGCAGTCTTCCAAAGTGCCTGCTAATAAATTCTATGAACAGGTGTAAAGTGGCTCTGAGATGTGAAAGATGATGATGCTCACATGAGAGACCAAACTTAGCAGGTAGCCCATATGTCTAGACTGGAACAAGAAATATATATACCAAACCCCTTGGTTCATGCAGGTCAGATCTATTTCAGAAGCAGGCTTTGTGCCTGGCTACTGGGATATAAAGCTGATTTGGCTCCCTGCCAGCAGAAAACAATCCCCAGCCACCCCTGGCTTTCTTATCACAAGGCAACACACTCCAGGCATGCTGACTTCCTCTGATCTGGCCGTAGGTGCTCAACTGGCAGCAATTAGTCTCTCTGAATCTCATTTCTTGGGTATTACAGTTCTAAGGAAAGGGCCAGTGCCTGATTCTTAAGAGGGCAAGGGGTTAACATGCTTAATAAAAATACCTTGACACTATAAAAAGCTGTATCCTTATCTCTGAAAGCAACATATTCCATTACCCTGGAAGTGACTGATTGGCCCTAATGAAGCTCCATGGGGAGAACATACAGCAATATGGCTGGCTCTGGTTACCTTAGCAACTCTCTCCTTGAGAATTCAGAGGCTAAATTTATATAAAATTGGAGATCTAAAAACACCTGACAATATTCCAACAGAGAAAAATGCTACCCACTGAAATTAACCTTGATTAAGAAGGATGATGTTGCTGTAATTGACACTGTGTGTTCCTCCAGCAGAAGGGCTTTGAATGCTTTATTGTTGTTGTGAGTCAGGGAGAGCAACAGGCAGCTCTGAAAGGGCCCAAAGGAGCATCCAGGGGAAATCAGAGGGGAAGTTGTGCAGTGAAAATCAGTGAGATGGGGAGAAGCTGGCTCCAAGTTATGTGGAAGTGTCCAGCTGTGAGTGTTTTTAGTGCTTGCAATCCCCTATCACTGTTTGTATACAATTATTTATTAAGATCAAGCTCAGCTGTGAACTTCCTATGACTTCTAGGATTGTTCTTCAGGTTAGAAATTCTCCAGCTCTTAAGCAAGGTCTCTGCTCTGCTCTGCCTTGAGAAGCTTCTACTTGGGTCTCCATCTAGAGCAGAACTGCACTTTGTCAGCAGTGAATTTGTTATTATGGGCCAGGTAAGTCAATACACATATGACTGCTTGTATTACCAGGGTGCCTGGTAATTTGTAATTATTTGTATTTCCCTGGATGTCAGTGCTGACCAAATCTTTTACATCAGCCCCAGTAATGCTGGATAACCCTTGAGAGGGGGTTTGGAGAATAGCGCTTTTAATTCTTCTGTCTTTACCTTCCAAGCACATGCAGTTTGTGATCATTTTTATGGTGCTGCTTATTGTCTTTAATAATTTTAGTGATAATCTGGACTGGCTTAGCTTTTAAGGACTGAAAGGGAGTCTGGGGACTCAGTGGGGAATTGTACAGTGGCCTGAGAAACCCTGAGCTCCCCTAGGTGAAGCTTAAAGAGATGCTCCTGGCTGGGATCAGGGACTGAGCCACTCTGGGCTGTGAAGGCTGTGGTTAATTTTACTTGTGGAATTTGTTGCTGGGGGAGGTCAGCAGGCCAAATACTCTGGTTGGGTTTTAAATAGGGCTGGATAATTTCATGATGTCTAACAACATTTGCAGCTCTGCAAGGCAAGCTAACGAGGTTAATCAAATCTTATGCTTCAGGGAGCTGCCTTGCCATGCAGGCCTGCTTCTGTGTAAACACTGCAAGATGGTGCATCATGGGTGTTTGACCAAAAATATCAAGAGTCTGCATCACTGAGCCAGTTTTGTCCTAAGCTAGAATGATCAAGGATTTGATCTGAGATGGAAAAATGGAATAACCATCATTACTTCTCAGCTTACTGCTCTCTGAAATCAGCTCTGCTGGCATATTATAAGAAATCAGAGCATGTGTGCAGCCACAGAACTTTGAGGAATTATCAGTTACACTCCACTGCTGATGAGTGAGGCTCTTGGTGATTGTAGTCCCTGTAGTACTTAATGCTAATGCTCCTAGGGCAGTGCTTTCCTGCTGTAGTGCAGCTTCTGCTGGGTCAGGAGCTCAGGAACAGACCGGGAAATTGTGCTAAAAACTGAAAGGCTTGCACAGGTGAGGCAGGGCATGACTGCACAGTCTGTCCATTTCCTCCTCCTTCACTTGGTGAAACCAGAATAATTTCATTTAAATGGCTTCTCTGTGAGTCTTGCCAGTGACCCTGGCAGGCTCGGCTCAGCTCAGCACAGGCAGTGGGGACTTTGGGGGTGTCACAGAGCTTGGGACTCTGAAAGTGGAGCAAATCCTCTGCTGTGTTAATGGGGGAGCATCATTTTGATGAGCACCCAAGTTGTTTCTGATTTAGTGAGGAAATGGATGGAAGATCTCAGCCTTTTATTCCTGTTTTGATCATTCACAAAGGGGTTATAGTGGTATAAATCTATTGACTCGTTCAGGATTTATGCTCTGAAAATTGGTGGCAGGGTTTGGCTGGCTGCTCTTGTTTTTGCTGCTACTTGGCTCTTGGATGTGATACTTGTAATTGAGAGCTGAAAGCAAATGGAGTGAGCTTGGCCACTAAACAGCTTCACTTCTGGTCTCTTTATTTGCACAATGTTTTCACTGTGTTGAAAGGAATAAGGAGGGGAAATGGTCCTGGCTTGATTGTGGCTTTAATCCAGGCTGAGCCAGGTGGGCTCCAGCTAAGTTTGGCTCTTCAGCTGTATCTAACAGGTCCAGAGCCATGGGAGAGAGCAGAGCTGGAAGGCAGAACACTTTTCTGCATATTTACTGGATGGTGTCCTTCCTTTGCCCTTGTGCTTAAAGTCTCTTCAGCTACACTGAGAGTTAGGCTGGAGTGTGTGAGTGAAGGCTGGAAAAAGATCAGGGTTTTCATGGGCTTTCCAATATTCTGACTGAAATATTTAAAGGCCTGAAAACCTGTAGCAAAATCTTCTGGACTTCCCTAAACTGTCATTTCCTGAAAACTCACAACTAGCCAATAAGTTTATAATTTTCATGTTCTTAAAGGGGGAGCCAAAAGGAATTTAAAAGACACTTCCCGTATATAGGGGAGGTCCAAGTTTCTCTGAACTAAAACAAAAAGGAATTCAGCTTTTGTGTTGCAGATATTTTCAGTATCACAATGATTAGTTCTTCACATACTCAATTATTGTTTAAACATAAACTAATAGATGCAATATATCCTCAAGTCATGGAAATATAATTTGATTGTAGCTTCCTTTTTTGTTTTACAAACAATTACATGATGATCAGGCAACAAACATTTTTGGAGAATTAATTATGGAAAGAACATTCAATAAGAACTCCCCTCTGCATATTTATGCCATGCTTCTCAGCTTCTGGAGACAGCACGTGATGCTGAATTCTACTTCATGTGGAGCATGAACTCAAGCCAACAGAGAAATACAATAGCTCCCATAAAATTACACTTTCATTGTGTATGTGTGTGTATATATATATATGTAAAAGTGTGTATATATTTATATGCAGTACATAATTGTTGTGCAGGGTGGGACTACATTGTCCTTTCAAGTTAACACTGTCTCCAGTGCTGGTTCTCAAGTGGTTTTATCCCAGAATTTACATCTCAGCAGAGCATTGTCTGACAGTCAAGAGTTTCTAATGCTCTGTTTTCCCTCTTCAAAATAATCCTGAGAGTATTCCTCTTGAATGAAATAAGTTATGGAAGTCTCTGATATATTAAAGGGAGGAAAAAGACCAATCTCTAGTTGGGGGTTAACTGATGATTAACCCAGCTGATAAGAGAAGGTGTTGCCAGTCAGGACTGCCAGAGGAAGGGGATGGTTTGTGTGACATCTCATGGCATTGCAGTGGGTGATGCTCTTCTGTCAACACCTCAGCTCAGAGCCAGGAGTCTGGCACAGGAGTTCTCAGAGGGAATCTTCCTGCTTGTCTTTGGGCCAAGCACAGCCTCCCAGGCTTGGCCTGCCTGGCCAGCAATGGATTCAAGGATAGGTACACTGGGTGGTATTAATTAATTAGGGTTGTTTTCCTTTTATGTAAATTATAATGCTGCTTCCTACAGAAAGGAAGGAAGCTGGCACTGCTGGGAAGGGATTCCTGTGGGAGGGTCTGAAGTGCCTCAGCCAGGCTGTACCGGGGGCTAATGTAACTTTGGGACAATGTACACTTTGCTGAGATGGGTAGTTTGAAAAGGAAAATGCTCTGGAGAGGCAGATATCCAAGGAATAAATCCTATATCCCCATGACATACTTCCCTTGCCCTGTCCTATCTAACCAGGTGGTAGAAGTGGGAGGGTCACAGAGTCCCAGGAAGACCATCAGCAACATCACCAGTTGTTTTCTGTTTAATAAAAACTGGTTACAGGGAATTGATAACCCCTCACTTGACCTCTAGCTACCCTTGATGCTTTTGAGTGATGTTTTAAATCACATTTGACAGTGAGATGCCCAGCTGTATGGCTCAAAAACCACAAAATTCATCAGACAATCCAGAAACTCATCAAGATCTTTCCTTTTGCAAAGCAGGTTTTGAGAAGATTCTGCCACTGGCCACACATGTGGTGTCTGTCTGTCACCTTCCAGTGCACGCTTGTCACTCAGTGAAGAGTGTGGAGGTCACTCAGTGAAGAGTGTGGAGGAGCAACCTGAACATAATAAGTAGCCTTGGATAAAAGGAAATTGAAAATGAAAGTCCTTGGCCTTTGGAATTAAAGGAAGCGATCCCTGGTTAGTTCATTCCCCCTAGGGAGGTCCTCAAGCCTCTTGCAGCCTGCACTGTAAAGAAGCTTACAGTAAAATATGCATTTCATTTTATTTTGTTGAGAGGAAGAAGAGCAAATGAAATGACCAGGGAGAGATGGACAGAGTGGAGCAGAGTGGGCATTTTCCATTATGTTTCATTTGCCAAGCCAGTTAGTCTTGCTGCAGGAATAATCTCAGGTTCTCTGCCTTTTTCCCCCTGGACATCTGCTGCCCTTTTGCAGTGATTTATCTGCTTGCCCCATTCCTCCTTTCTTGGGGGGCAGAGAAGATTGTTGGGCTTGTCTCTTGTGCAAGCTCGGAGCCAAGACCTGAAATGTTTTAATTGTGGTTTGAGAGCCCTGCTGCTTCTGTAGGGAGCCTAAAGATTTCTCTTTTAGGGGGTTCTTGGCCAGCATCTAGGAAATATCTCCAGTTCTGTTTGTCTTGATTTGCCACAGCACATCTCCAAAATACTGGGTACATCCCCCAGAAACTGGTTTAGCATGCTCCTCCCTCCTTAAATAACTGTGTGATGTTTCTCTATTATGGAGTTTGTGACATAATTGAGCTAAACCTCTTCCTTTCTCACTAGTAACAGCATTTTCCCCCACGTGCTGCCCTCTGCTCACAGAATGCAGCCTGTGGTTGGATTCTGTGAGTTGCTGCACATCCTGTCTGATCCCACAGGCTCTGCAATCCATTCCCCAGCTGAGCTTCATGCAGGTTCAATCCTCAGCAGTGCTGAGCTGCTGTGCTGCTGGGAGGACTTAGAAACTGTTGCTTACACAAAAGCTGGCAATTAGCAAATTTTGGTAGGGGCATGAAGGAACACTTGTACCTGTGCTCAACTCCCCACAGGGGCCGGTTTACAGTCCAATTAAACAATTACAAGTCATTAAACTGAATCTTCAGAATCCTCTGGGCTCTCTAAATTGCTATTTACATAATTCTACAGCTAAAAATAATGAAGATAAAGTAATCAGGTGGCAGTGGAACATCTTTTCAAGTATATGAGAAGTTAATTGCCTTTGCTTTATTCCCAAGTGTGCAAACACTGTCTTGTTTGATAGTGACAAATATAATTTGGGGGGTATTTTACCCACCTGACGTTTTGCAGAGGGTATAGGCTGTGCTTAGTTGCAGAGTTATCATCTTGGAGAAAATAATATTACTGTATACAGGTCCATCACCCTGTGGTGTTTATCAAGGAAATATGAGATTGCTGAAAGATGTAACTTCTGAATTAGCTTCTGCCAGCCTTGACAGGAAAAGGAAAAACTGGAGTGAACTTTCCAGGTTTAAAGCCTGGTAAAAAGGAGTTTTGCCTTTCCTTTTTCTTTCCTGTGCAGGGGCAGGAGTTGTACTTTGATGCTCATGGGTCCCTTACAACTCAGGATATTCTGTGATTCCAGGTTCATGTCACCATTCAGATCCGAAAAAGCCCTTTGTACTCACATGGATAGCAGACTTTCAACAGCTTAATTTGGAACTCTCTTGGTGTTCTTCCCTGCCCTCAAACTTTGGGTAAGCCCTGCTAGGCTTACCATGCTTTCACCTATTCCCTTCACTACAGTGGAAATACAGTTGGAAATAAAAAGATGACATTTATCTTAAAGGCCACACTTGACTTCAGTTGGAGCTTCCCAAGTGCTCAGTGCTTTGGAAAATGCATTCTTCAACTGACAACTTGATGGCTTATCCCATACAGGACATCTTAAATGCTTTATGAAACAGAATGGCTTAAGCTTCTCAATAAATGCCTTGCTGAATACAGAGTTAAATAGCAACTGTTTTGCATGACTCAGTTTCTCTCCCCAGCCAGAAGGAAGTTTTTGAGCACTCAGAACAGCATTACAAGAAGATATGGTATAATGTAAGTGAGCATTGTGCAAAATCCTACACTCAGCATTAGGTTTGCCTTGCTGTGGAAAGCTCAGATAATTGTTCTTTGCAATCAGTGTTCATGTTTCTTCAGAATGACACCAGTACAACTGCTAAAGAGAAGTGAGTGTTTGGAAAAGAAATTGCTGTGAACTGAAAAGTAAATGCTTTTTTTCCCAAATACTTCTTGTCCAAAGCTCCAAATACCTTTCATCAAATTTTACAGAAATGAAACCAAATTATCTCGAAGTAACTCTGAGTCCTCAAAGCTGAGGATTGGCACCTCAGCTGTGAGAATGGTGTTTGTTCTCTTTTGCAGTGTGTTTCTAGGAAGGGAAAAAAAAGGCATTAGAAAAGTGATGTGAAAAGGAAAAGCCTCACAGTGTGCTTGTTGAATACCTCAGCAATATCACAATGACTTATCTTTGTACCAAAGCTTATTTTACCCTTTGGAGTTGTTCTTGGAGCCCCTGAGTTGTTCTGGATCTGTGATTCTGTTCCACAGCAAGGAGAAGGGAGGAGAAGCAAGGAGATCTGTATTCTCCTTATACAGACCTAGGGAAGGACTGACAAATGCATTGCAGTGATATCTCCGTATTTCCCTGATTTCACAGTAAGCTACACCCTTGATGATAAAAAATTAAAGTCAACCCTGATCTTAAAGCTCTTTTTCCTTTAATCTTTGTGTTAAGTCACTCACAGCATCCAAACTCTCCAGGGCAAACAGGGACCAAGGGCCAAAGACCCTGCCTGAGTTGTTATTCTTAGAACTGGTATCCAGTCTGGGCTCTGTAGGAAAAGCATGTGGTACAGCACTGGATCTGACTCCTAATTTCCAACTCCTTCTACCAAGGGACACAAAAAGAGGCAGAGACATTATGTTAAAGACAATTGAGAGTGGCAGAGGCAGCCTCTGGAGATTTAGCACTGCACAGTGTCTGTTCCCATCAAAGTGACACCCTGTGCAGGAGCCCCTGGGACACTGAGCATCCCCGGAGCTGCACAGGGACCTCGCTGCTGCTGGAGAGGGATGCCTGCAGGAGAAGGGCAGTGGCTGCACACAGCTCTGCTGACAGACAGATGGCACCTTCAAGAGGCACAAACACCTGAATTTGGTGATGCTTCCTTATCCTGAGCTCACCTCTGCTCCTCCTTAAAAAGCACTGCTGCAATTAGAAGCATGTTATCACTCCAAAGTGACCTTGAGCTGTCACAGCCTGTGAGATACCTTATGAATCAAAAGGCACAGTAATTACCAGCATTGGGCAAGTGATTTGGGATTGTTTTGGATAACAGCTCGCTGGAGATTCTCCTAGGGATTTCTCAACTTCAGGAGAGTAAGACTTAAGGTTCTCTCTGGTGTCCTTTGCTAAGCCTTTTATTGCATCTTTTGGGCACATTTTATGATGATCCAGATTTTCTCAGAGATTGTAATGACCATTTCTGGCTGGGAATGGCATCAAGAGGGTTTTTTAGCTTGAAAAATGTGACATTTTATTTACAGCATCCGTATGCTTGGCTATGATCTTGAGTGGAGGGACACATAACCTAGTGAGCTGCAGTAAGCTGTGACTTGAAAAACGTGAGGTTTTCCTGATTTCTGTACCTTTTCAGGAAGTATTGCTTACCTGACTTAAATTTTGCTATTCCTACAAACACTGGGTTATATCCTTTAAAGGATAAAATTTTGCCATTTGGGGGAGTTGAGAAGCCCACGAGAGCAGAGATAAAATGAGAAAAGGACCAGAATTGCTGGGCAAAAATGGAAACAGCACTTTGTATTTGACTGGTGTAATTCTGCTTGGTCTCACACTTCCAGGTGAATTAGAGCCCTTGAGACAGTATATTACTTGTCTTTTTAACTTATGGGGAATTTAACCTGCCTGTGGAAATTAACGTTTGCTCAGTCTCAGAGATGGAAATGCTGGGGATTCCCTGTGCAGAGATGAGTCAGCCAGGGCCCCCAGCTGCCACTCCTTCAGAGCTCCAGCTCTCCTGTGATGTGCCTTCTGGCCTGACTGGGAGGATGAATTGACACCAGAAGTAATAAATAGAGAAAAAAGTGAGTTGTCTGGAAGAGGAATGGGAAAACCCTGTTATCTCTGAAGCCCTGCTCACCTGCTGAAATGCTATCCTTGTCTTCTTCTGAGCTCCAAGGCACTAAGGGCTTCCAACATTTCTACATCATTTAAATCTCAAATGTCATCATTAGTAACAGAAGATATTCTAGCAATAATTCAGAAATGGCTTAAGCCTTCCTGCCAAAAAACTCCTCACCCCAAACCAGGTCTATCAGAAACTCTTGAACTCATTCAGCCTTTTAATGAGTTCAAGAGTTTCAAAATCCCAAATTCTGTTTCAAAATCCCAAATTCTCTTTCAAAATCCCATGCTCTGGGTTTTTTTCCTTCAGTGGCTCTGTCTGAAGCTGTTTGTTCACCCCTGGAGGATGCTCAGCCCCAGCTGGGGGTGTCTGCACCCTGGTGCTCCTGCCCCCTCTCATTTCAGGTGGAACCAGGCTGTGCCTGCTGCTGGGCAGCCTCACCCAGCAAGGCTCTGCCCTGCCTGGTAGCCCAAGTGACCCAGGCTGTGCCAAAAGACACTGCCTGAGCTGGGTTTTGTGTCTGAACCCACTGCCTGAGCTGGGTTTTGTGTCTGTACCCACTGCCTGTGCAGCACATCACCTTGCAGAGTCCCTGCCTGCTGCTTAAGAGCAAAAGGCCAGGGTAAATCTCACATCCTGCTTTCTTGGATACAATAGCATCCTAAAAGAACAAAATCCTGAACTCAGTGCCTGACCTGCCTGACTCAGGATGTCTGTTGTAGAAGCCACAGGGTTTTTGATGGGGTTTTCCTAACAATAGGGCAGCTTCAAATAAAGCCCTTGCTCAGAGAGATGTGTGGCTGAAATTTCTCCAAACTGTTCAAGGAAGGAAGTTGGGTCTTAAGAGGAAAAGTCTGTCTTTGAGTCATGTTTCTTCTACTTCCTAGGGCTATTTTGGAATTATACAGAAAGGAGAAAACAAAACAAAAAAAACCAAGGGTTAGGGTGATTTTTTTTTTCTGATTGAGCATGCCTTATGTCACCAGGAGCTTTGCAATTCATTTCAGGAGCCCTTACCTCTGCTTTCATTTCCTCAATTTGCCTCCAGCACTGCTAAGCAACCTGCAGTGTGTTTTGGCTTTCCTGGGGGGTGTGTTGAACCCCATGTCCTCTTTTGGTGTTCTCCCCAGGAACTGAGCAGGGACTTTTCAGTTATGAGTTATAAGCTGGCTTTGTACTGCATCAGTGAACAGGGCAATTCCCTGCAGTCCCTGGCCTCTGTACCCCCACTCTTGTGCAGGGACAAAGTGACACCGTCTAAATGTGACAGATTCTCTGCATGCATGTAAAGGACCTCAAAATACTGAAGAGTCACTCCTGTGGTGGTGTGAGTGTTTTGCAGTAGTAATCCAAAATCTGTAGGAGTGTTACTAGTACAGGAAACCTGCAGTGGGATGCACGAGGTCTGTGTTTGAAAGGAAGAAAATTTGCAGTTGTAAATCTCAAGGTGGTTGCTCTTTCCTGCCAAGTGTCTCCTTGCTATTTCCAAAACCAAACCCTGTCTGCTCTGCATTGCTGCATGTCTCTAGGTCATTCAGTGAGGGTTTTCTCTTTGATTGAGGTTACCAGAGCTGGAAATCCACAACATTTTTATCCTGAGCATTGAAATTTGTAGTGGGATCCAGCTCCTGGAGTCATGATACATAAAGAATGACATCTCATTTACTACCAAAAAAATATATCTATATTAAAGGAAAGGAAAGGATATTTTGAGCCCTTTTGGCTGATGGGGAAAGCTCTCAGTGATCTCCTGAGGACTCCAAAGGAACAAATAGAACTTGGGAGTTGAGTTATTTTTAAATTCCAAATTGCTAAGAACTGGAAAAACAAACAAATCCCTGAAACTGCCTCAGAAATAGAAGGCACATAAGGAGAAATTCTGTGCCCAAGCAGCACCCTGATCCCATCTGTTCAACAGTGGCAGAACAGCTTTCCCATTTTACCTGTGCATAACTTCTTGCCCTCTCGATAATTTCCTGACTGCTAAGGACAAGTAGGGAAAACTGCAGGAATCAGCTCATTCCCATGGATCATCCAGCACTGGTTTTTACCCTGCTGCAATATTTCTCACCTGTCCCATGCAGCAGATTCAAAGAAGTCATACAGGGGCCAGGTCTGCAGTTCCATTTATCATTTCAGACAATATAGAAAATTGTGTTGCAACAGAGCAAACTACTAAATCACACATAATTGCTCTGATAACAACTTAGGGAAGGTGGCAACTACTAGAAAACTCTTTCATCTTCCAAGGTTAAACATCTCAGAGGTATTTGATCAACTCTTCATGTAAAAATGTGTATTTTCAGCCCAGACCTTTTCTGCACAAAGCAACTCAAAAAAAAAAAAAAGAGGTTTGCTTATTTATCTGCATGTAACTAAGGGAGAACCAGCTGTCTTGTGGGGTGTGTGTGACACTGAGGTCACAGTGCAGAAGGCAGGTGCAAAGCAGCCACTGTCCCTGTGCTGCAAGCAGCAGTGTGGCACACTGAGATGAAGCACTCCAAGAAGGCTCTGGCAGATGTCATGGGTTGTGGCAGCAGCTCTCTGGCCACAGGGAGCAACACATGACTTTGCCAGGCCTTTCTGGGAAAGGCTGTGAGAAGATCAGAGAAAAGAATGATAAATAATTCTTATCTTCACTTGCTGCACCGGTATTGTGAACATGTGGAATGTGTTATGGAGATTTGTTTACCAAAGGGTGGTTTCTTAATTAGCCAATGGTGGTGGTGTTTGGATTAGAGGACCAGTTAGGTCCAGGTGTATCATAACTATCTATAAAAGTCATGAGTTTTGTAATAATAATATAATAGAATAAAGAAATTAATCAACCTTCTGTAAATCATAAAGTCAATACTGATTATTACCCAACTAAGAACCTACTATGACAGTGGCTGGGTTCAGGCTGCTCCCAAAGCCCTGCTATGAGCAGAGAAGCCCCCTCATCCCTAAGACAGTCTGCCTCCTGCTTTGCTTTCACTGATTTCAAAGCCAATGTTCTCAGTAACTGAAATCAGTTTGGTTCCTGGTGGGTGGTAAAGTTTCAAAGTTTGATCTATGCAGGACTGGAGGCAAAGGCTCCTCCAGCTGTTGGCTCTTCCCCCACCCTCAAAATATCCTTTATATTGCCCTGCAATATTGAAACTTCAGCAGCTAGAAACTGTCATCAAGCTGCTAAGAAAATCAGAAGAATTTCACTGCTAGAGTTTTAAAGAGGCTTTTTTTTTTTTCCTGTGGCACTCCAGCTTGTAGCAGCCAAAAATAGAGCTGGCAGTTGAGAAGCCTGCAGGGAACCTGTCTTGCTGCTCACTCCCTTTCCCCCATGGCAGGGTGTGGGGTACCCAGCAACCACCCATTTCCACAGGCAAAACCTCATTGCTGGAAGGATTTCTCTCGCCCTGGACACCTAAAATCTCCTAGAGCTCCCCCAGAGTGAGCTGAGTGCAGCAGCATTGCAGCAGGGAGTGGTGCAGTGTGCTGGTGGCTGCATTCTGGGACCACTCTGGGATGACGCACGGGCTCCAGGGCACTGGGGTGTCTGAGCACGTCCAAGTGGGGCAGTGGAGCAGCCAGGGGTTTGCTCCCTTGGGAAATGCCATTCCCAAAGGTCAGGAGAGAGGGCAGGAAACCCCACCTCAGCCAGGCTGTTTTCCCTCATTGTGTCTGGCTCTGCGTCCAGCTGTGAGGCTTGTCTTAGAGGAAAGGGTGGAGGTTTTCTAAACGGCTGATTCACTTCTGATTTTCTCACCCTTGGGAAGATGCCATGCATCCTCACTGCCTCTTTGTACCTCTGGCTGCTCCAGCAATTTCCTAATTGCTCGTGAGAAAGTCTGCAGGAGGTTGGATGTGGCAGTGGTGGGAGCAGGGCTTTCAGGCAGCTGGGGAGATCTGCCCCTGTTTTTCCCAAAGAGGCACAGCCCAAAAGTAATTTGTCTCATATACAAAAAAAAAAAACAAACAAAAAAAAACCAAACAAACAAAAAAGCCCACAATCAAATGAAAGAAAAAAGAAGTAGCTTAAAAAAGCAAAAGGAATGCAAGAAAGAGGTGGGAAGGGAGAACATGCAAAAATCCCATCATGTATTGTTGCTAGGTGTAATGCAATGCCAACACCCAAATCTGTCACTAAACTCAGGGATGGGGGTCTCCCCTCCACATATCCATGGGTTTGGGAGGATGCTGAACTCTGCAAAGGTGCTGCATCAGCAGTGACCTCCTCAGTGCAAAGGACAGATGAGATCCACACCATGGTATTTTCTAAAAATGACAGCTAACAGAACGCCTGGGTCACCTCTGAGCGCTTCACCCTGTCATGGGAAGGCCAGGTGGGGAATGTGATGCACAGCCTCTGTGTTCTTGGGCTTTGACTCGCTCTCAATACCAAAAATGCAACACAGGCATGTCTGCAGAGGGTGTGAGCTGATGTGCCCCTTCTGCCACCCGTGGGGAAGGTGTTCTCCCTTCATCTCATCCCCAGGTCACTAATTCAGCCAGCACAGCTCTTTGGATCACCATGGTGCATTTGCAGCAAGCCCAGGATCTGGGAAATGCCACAAGGAATAACAGAGTGCCAGGTGGTGGCTGGATGAACAGAAGTTGGCCTCACTTGGGAACACCTTGCCCTGGGTGTTTCTGCCCGGTTTTAGGCAGTGGGGATGTCAATCTGAATAGATTTGTTGCTGGCAGGGCTGTCAGAGCAGATGAATTTGCTTTGGAGCAGCCTCAGCCACACAGCTCCTCAGAGGACACCTTTGCTTCTCCCCCAAGAAGCAGCATCACTACCCCAGCCATCCTTGTGACACCCATCCCTCTCTGAATGTACCCTTATAACCAGCAAACACCAGTGAGTTTGTGTGATGCCACATCTTCAGCCAGGCTGCTGACCCTCAGGGTAGTTTTTCTGGACTCACTTTCCTGATACACAAAATAAAATTAATAACACTTCCTTCTCAAGCTGCTGCAAATCTTCAGTTTTGCTTTGAAGATGCTCTGGCCCCTTTAGATTAAATTCATGCATCAGCTGCAGTAGCTTTCTTGGAGTTATTATGCCATTCTTTATTTTGATATTTATTGTTGTATGGTAAGATGCTTCCTCAGGCCCTACAAAAACCAGGTGTGTCTGTGATAAAAGAATTTCCAGCAGTTATTTATCTGACCCTCTGGATTTTCATGGTTTATGTATGGATGGGGAATATTTCTCTGTTTTTGCTCTGGGCTTCAAAGATGGGAACTGTGTTTTCCAAGACTTTAGTAAGAGTTAGTCTCAAGTCCTACTTCAGTCCCAGTGGTGGAGCAGAGCAGGTTACTAAAATATGGAATATTTTATGAATCATTTACAAAAGAGACCATGTAGATTTGTTTCACACTTAAATAAGAACTTCACAAAAGCAATAAAAAACAATCTTAGAATTAGGTTTGCAAGACTGAAAGTCTCCTAAGTCAAGAAGTCACGTGTGGCAATTCAAAAATCTGTTCATCCATTTATCAAATCCATTATATGTAAGTTGAAAGGGGAGGGGTGGTTTTGACTGGTGGTTTTTCCGTATGTGAAATACCCTTTTTAAAATATTTTAACCCTTTTGACTCCCTGGGTTTCATTTAGGAGGTTGTCTGATAAGAGAAATTGGGCCCAAGACCTGCCACTTGTTTCCCTTTCCTTTCTCAGCCACCACAGTAATTTCTGTGCTCTGTGGGGCTGGAGAGGTGAGAGGCACCTTCTGCCCCTGGAGCTCCTTCAGAGAGCAGCACAAATTTGTACTAATAATGGTGGGGTTTTAAATCCAGTGCAATTTGTAAATGTGCATTTCCATGGTAACACGTAGGTAGTGAAGTAATCCTCAATTCATCATCTTCCATGAAATTCCAGCAACTATTCCTAAACATTCATCCTTTTCTAATCCCAGAGCTGTTGCCATGGAAATGATCAGATAAGATACAGGCCTTTAGGCAGATGGGTCTATGAAGATGCTAAATCTTGGCCCATTGAAATCCTTATTTAAAAGCAACATAGCTGGCAGTGATTTTTCTTTGGATTGTTTCCAGATTAATTAAATTAACTTCATATTATAAAAGGCTTCATTTCAAGTGACCCCTGGGAACTGAAAGTGTCTCTGGCCACAGAGACTCAGGTCTCTCCTCTTTTGTGTGGTGCCAGGGGCTGCTGCTGCTCCTGTTTCCTGCTCCCATGTTCCTGCACCTCTCTCCCCACGTGGATAACTCAAATTCTCACTGGCTTTGCTCACAGTCTGGGGTTTAGGCTTGCTTTTCAGATATCTTTCTCTGCAAAGGAGCTTATTTTTATTTTTTGCCATTCATTGGAGCAGAGGACAGCATCCAGGAGATTACATCCAACACCCAGAGGATCTCTGCTTCCCAGTGCATGAAATTCCCAATTTCAAAAGCTGTGCAGGATGAGAGGTTTGCACGTGCAGAGGCACCTTCTGAGCAGCTTTCCAAGCTAGAGCTGGAGGTGTGCAGATGACTGTTAAAAAGGGATTTGGTTTCTAAATCTCTGTGTTCAGTGCTCCTAAGTCACAAAGGTGTGTTGAAAATCCTCTGTCTTCACCAAGACATTTCAGTGCAGGAGGACACACTCACTTTTTGCCTTCTCCTGAAGTCAAAAGGAGAGAGTTTCAAAGACATGAACCACTCTTAGGCACCAGTTTTCGTTTTCC
This sequence comes from Passer montanus, assembly GCF_014805655.1. Lineage (NCBI taxonomy): Eukaryota > Metazoa > Chordata > Aves > Passeriformes > Passeridae > Passer > Passer montanus. The sequence continues at coordinate 11,934,174 of NW_024369929.1, forward strand.
TGACTTTTAATAAGGGTTGGGGATCCAATTCCCATATATACCTTTGGCATCTTTCTCCAATGCTTCTTTATCTCTCAGCACAGAAAAAGAAAAAAAAACAAACATGTAAATTAATCTGAACAGAGAACTTCTGAATGCAAAGTGGATTTCTTGTTACTTTATGAGACTTTAGGGACAAGAGTCAGAGGGTAAGAGGTACCCCAAGCACTAAGACAAGGGCTATAGAGGTAACAGTGGTGGTTAAAGAGCCCTCCCTCAACCAGCCTGCTTCTAACCAGCTTTTGGTGGAGGTTTTCTACCTCCTGAAAGGTTGTGAGCGTGAAGTGGGGAAGGCACCTGGTGTGAAGCATGAGTTGAAGAGCTGTGAGAGTTCCTCACCCAGAGCAAAGTCCAGCAGTGTAGGCTGGCTCATAAAGGAAGGTCAGGTGGATGTTCTCTGTCCTGAAGGACGAATGAGATGTGGAGATAGGATGTTAAAGTGGAGGCCTGGAAATATCAGGCCAGCAGGGGAGATTTAAGAGGACAGGTGGAAAGTGAGAAAGGAAAGGAGAGAGATCATCAGGCCTGGAAAGCAGGCAGGAGAGAAGGAAGGGCTCTGCCAGAAGCTGCTCAGCACAAGAAACTCCAGGGAGAAGAGCAGACAATATTACAGCATCCATCAGTGTCTGCACAGTCTGCTCCTCATCCCCTCCCAGCCTTTCCTCTCTGCTCCTGCCAGCAAGGCAGCAGTTCTGTTTTCATTATGGGGGAAATTAGAGAAATTACACCCCCAGAGCCAGTGCCTTGTCCCTCCCAGTGCTGCTGGCAGAGGCAGCCCAGGGCATGGAGCCCCAGAAGAACCTCTGCAAATCAAAAGCTTCACTATTTGCTTTGTTGCACAGAGTTACTTTTGAAGATTCCCCCATGGATGACCTAATAATTCCCATTAAAAAAAAAACTCCATGCAATTCTTTATAGTGCTTAAAAGAAATCAATATCAGCAGCTCTGCATGTGTTTAAATCATTCATGGACACTGTTTATTGCCTAATAATAATATTGCATGGATTGCAGCTCCTGTGCCAAGCACATCACATTCCCTGGGAGGGAAAAGGGGGGAATAAATTCAGGAAAAATGGCATCTTACAGCCAAGAAGGGCAGCCAATGGCCTCCGCCAGAAAATTTGGCCAGTTCAACTTCTCACAGAAGAGGTTAACAGCAATCATACCCTGGATTTATATCGTGCCCTGAACCCAAGGAGCACATGGCCCCTATTGATATTTTTTCCAGCTTTAGCTCATAGATGAGGAAGGAGCATCAGAAAGGGGCTGAGTCACAAAAGCTCACGAACACTGGCAGGAATCAGACACAGGTGCCTTGGGCTCTGGTCTGCAGCTGTAATTCAGTATATGATATTTATCTAGACACCCAAGAGAGTTTGAATGGGAGAGGATGATGTAAACAGGAAGGCAAAGGGCGATGAGTACGATTTCAGCAAGACTTAATAAGCTCCCTAAAATATCCCCTTGACCAGGCCTGGCCACAAGTGCCTTGATTTGCAGATCAGCAAAAAATAGATGAGAAGACAAGTGTGAACCAGGTGCTGCCATGCAAATGAAAGGATGGAAATGCAGTGAAATTTTTCTGTGGCTGCTCTACCTCCTTTTCCCTTTAGAGACACTTACCTGCTTGCACCAGTCCTGTCCAAATGCTGCTTGATGATCTCCTAGGACTTCCAAAAGTGACTTCTTACAGAAGAGTTTTTGTGAAGTGTTTCCCAGGTTTATCCTATTTGCCAATCATCATTCAAAAGCAGGGTACATTAAAGAGCCTCTGGTGCTCCTGATGTCACAAAGACTGGTTGGGAATGTAGCAGCAAATGGCATCACCTGCAGGGTCTGGATCCAGAGCTTTTGGCACTCTCCTGATCACAGGGAGCAGCATCTCATCTGGAAGCTGCTGAAAGTTATTTACTGTGTTTAAAAAATAACAAAAGTCCCACTTTCTCTAAAAGTAAAACACTTTGAGAGTTTGATAGCAAGGTCTCACCATGTTATCTCTGTGTTCCAAAGCAATGCATCTGTGTGTGCTCCCAGCCAAGTGCACCACGAGCTGCCTGGAGTATTTTACAAGCCGGGTCTGCAAGATGAAAACTCTGGAACAAGTAGCTTATCACTTAAGCTGCTTCGAGGATTTAGAGTGGTTTAAATTACTTAAAGTGCTCCAGGGACCCGATCCTGCACCCATTGAAACTAGTGGTGATTTTGTTGGAGACTTACAAGGGACAAGGATTTGGCACTAAAGGCTTAGAGAGCTGAAGTAGATAAACCCCTACAGCCCTTTAGAGATGGCTAAACCATTCCAAAGCCCTAGACCTGTTCACAGCACACAGAGGTTGGCCAGTGACAGAACAGCCTTAGGAGTGCACCAAATGCCTCGCTGATGTTTACACCAGGCTCACTTTCAAGCCCTGTGATTGCAGCAACTCATCTCTTTTTCATTTCCCATTGACAGCTGTGGTCCCATCCTGCTCCCAGCAGAATCTGCAGTCTGCAGCATCACAGAGAAAGGAGGTGCCTTGTGCAGAGTGTTGCAGAATCATTTGGGCAGTTTGGCTGGTGATAACAGAGCAGAATTGGGCCCCAAGGTGGTAGCTCAAATGTTTCCTCCTTTTGCTTTTTGCATAAGGACTCTTCTCTAGATCTTTCTGTAGCCCATTTCAATAATTTACTGTCATTTGCTTTGATCCTGTCTTCCTTCCACATACCTCTTAGATTATTTTAAACTGTGTTTAATACTGATCCTTCCCTTCTTGTCTAAGAAAGTACCAGCAGGCACCCTGGGGTTTAAGTTATTAGTTAATGTATTTCTCACAGGCAGAAGAAAATAAAAATATGAAACCCTTCCAACTTTTCACAATAGCCAAAAATAAATTTAAAAAAAAAAAGTGTGTTTATACCCATTGCAAACCTTGGAGGTTTACTGCTCTCCAGAGATTCAATCTCCCAGTTATGCTCAGGCCTATTCTGCTTTTCATGCAGAGTGGAATATGATCCCAGCTACAGTGGCAGGGAGTGTTAAGGGACCTTGGGAAATGCTGACATGGCCTTGCAGGCACAGATTATCATCTGCAGAGGACACGTGAGACTGAGGGACTGAGCCCAAGTCCCCCAGATCAGCACCCAGGGACCCTCAGCAATGCCCAGAACCATGTCATCCAACAGGATGTTTTCCCTGTCTCTCCAGATTTCTCCTACAGCCCATCCTCATGGGCAATAAGAGCGAAAATCTGAACTTCTTAAGAGGAATACAGCCATCCACAATGTAATACACCAGGGAATGAATTCCTGAGAGACACCCCTTTTGGTATAAAACCTAAGAGGATCTGGTGTTGTAGATGATAGCATGGAAAAAAGACAAAATTTAAAATCTTCTTGTGCAGCCATTGCCTGATAAGGTGTTCCTCCTTTTCCAGTTACTCTCACCATCTCAGCAATCCCCTGGGATTTGGGCTCTCATGCCAAAAAAAGTAAAAAAAAAAGAGAGAAGAGCTGTAGAAAAACCAGAAGGAGAGGATTATATTCCTGGGACCTTCAGCAAATTTTTTCCCAGCAGTTTTCAGAATCTACTCAAATCCTCTCAGTGCAATAAAAGCCAAAATGGCTGTAGAGAAGCATCAAGGAACCATCACACCAATAGTAATGTTCTTGTGATATTAAAAAGAACCAAAACATAGCTTAAACATTTTTCAGTTCAGGAGATTTCCCTTGGTAGAACAAACACAGTAATCTGGACAGACTGACTAGAAATATAGAGACCAATCAATTTGGCCAAAGAGACCAATCAATTTCCATATATATACCAACCTATATGTATTATATTTTAATTGTATAGTGAATAGCTCAACAGTGTCCCCTGAAGGATGCAATGTAAATAAAAGAGGTTATGAAAGAGGTAAAAGAAAACAACACTAAAATAAAAAAAGAGGAAAAGAATAGGGAGAAGTTTATGAAAATCTTTTCAAGAAATAATTCCAGCTACTTTTCTTGTAACATCTACACCATTCTGGAGTTTCCCAGATCAGCTAGTTGCTGCAGTGATGTCCAATTAGCTGAACTTCAGATAGCAGAAGAAATCTCTGTCTTTTCAGAGGGCGTTTCTGTCATGGCAAAGTGAGTCTGGTGCACCTCCCTTCTCAGCTGAGCAGAATGATGTCCAATTAGCTGGACTTCAGATAGCAGAAGAAATCTCTCTGTCTTTTCAGAGGGCATTTCTGTCATGGCAAAGTGAGTCTGGTGCACCTCCCTTCTCAGCTGAGCAGAGAAGCAAAGGTTTTGGTCAGGGGGGTCTCATTAAAACCCCCACCTCAGTGTGCACCAGGGATGCACTCAGTGACTTCCCATGGACACCACGATGTCAACAATTTTGCTGGATGGATGCTGAAGTCACCCAGGCATCGAGAGCCACGTCCCTCAGTGCCACCAAGCTCCTGTCTGGGGTTTGCTTGGAAAGGGATGTTTGTGCAGCATCTTCCTCTGAGCACTGAGGGTCCCTGTGGAGGCAGGACTGCTCTGCCCAGCCCAGCCCAACAGCATCAATGAAGTTTTCCCTTTTTTTTTTTTCTTTTTTTTTTTAACACAGAGGAGAAACAACCTGACCACAATGAGTTCAGCTCTGTAGTTTTCTGTAGGGAGTCTATTTGCTGAGCCACTGGTGCTTTGCAGTCACGCCAGTGCTCAGTAAATATTGGCCACTGTGCCTCTAAGTACTATTAATGAAGTTAATTAGCAACAAAAGTTTCCTAATGTTAAAAAGCTACAGGCATAGCCATGGTTCATTAAGCTTCTCAGAAGCTTCAAACCAATCTTAACTGCATTTCTCAGGGGAAAAGAACACAACTTTTCCTAAAGAATTGAAAGAATTTAGTTACTTCTCTACTTTATGCAAACAGCATTTGATTCCTGTGGGTATAAGACAGATTGGTCCTGCTGTTCCTGGGAACACTTCCCTGCAAGTGACCTCCCTGAGTCACCTTCTACCTACAGAGATGGAGCATTTAGGAAGGAAAAGGAAAGATCATAACCTTTTTAATAAGCAATTGACAGTGCTGGCCAGTCCAGCACATCCCTCTCACATAATTAATCAAGACCAAGCACTAGACTTGCTATTGTCCCATTTCAGAGCATTATGGAAATCCAAGATTTAAGCCAGTGCTTTAATGTCCCTGCCTCATTTAATACCATTACTGCATTATAGATTTAAGGTAGCTCTTAGGTGGTAAATTTTCAAAGCAGTGTGTGGGACTTAATGTCAACAGAAGTTCCACCACTAAGTCTTTTGCTCTGCTTTAAAAATGTTCCTCTTAACCTCTCACCTACAGCTTAATACCTGGGCTAAATGGGGTATTTTTAGGGTATTGCTTATGTCAGTGTATTTCCTGGTGAGTCACAGGCTCTGAGAGACAGATTTCACCCTGGTGGAGACAACCCCATGCTCCAGATCTGAGATGACCACTGATGAGCAAAGATGCAATGCTCGCCTTTTAATTTTATTTGAACTGCACAGCCTCTATCTTGAGCAGGAGAGAAGGGGGTTTGTGGCAGGCTGCAGGAAGTGGGGAGAGGGAAGCAGCAGATGCCTCTTCTTCCCTTCCCCATCCAGGAGACACAAGCTTGCACAGAACTGGTGCTGCTGCTTTCTGCCAGCGTTTGATTCAGGTGTCAAGATCCCACTGACAGCTACATGACAACATGTTTTCTCCTTGCTGCTTTCAAATAAAAAACAAAATGAGATTTCCTTTGCTGTGCCCTGCAAGTCTGTTTTTCTCTATTTTTAAGCCTAAGCTGGATGCAATAATTAGTCCTTTAGAATCAAGGGTTATTGTACCACTTCAAGCTGTGTAGTTGAAATGTTACCTAAACCTCTTCAGCTGATAAACTAGAATCAGTCTCTAACAAGGAGTGAGACTCAATTTCCCAAATAATATCCCTCTTTAAATAGAAACCTAATCAAACACATTCCACATTCTCAATGGTCACCTGAGCCTATTTCCCAATAATCTGTCTTTGTGTGCCAGAGTATTAAGTCAGGTAAAGTGAAAAAAGAAATTGTGGAGGAAATTAAAGTTGGTTTACTGTGGCAGCCATCACTTCTAGCTCAGCCAGCTGCATCACTCTTCGCTGCTGTGAAATCAATTTTGGAAGCAAAGTTCTGTTATTGCACCCTGATATTTCCTCAACAGTTCCCTGAAATATATGGGAATAGAATTGTGACAGGGATGGCTTGGTCAAGTTAAAGATAACCAGAAAGAGTTAATATAAGAAGCTATGCTATTCCATGGTTTATATCCCTGGAGCAATGCATGCACATGTAGCCTCCCAGCAAATAACTAAAGATAACCAGAAAGAGTTAATATAATGCTATTCCATGGTTTATATCCCTGGAGCAATGCATGCACATGTAGCCTCCCAGCAAATAAATTTTGATGCAGATGGAAATGTTTGTACCCGAAAGTAAAAAAATATACATATTTCTCAGCCAACTGAGAGATAAAGCCAGTATCTGGTTGTCTACAAATCTGGTAAGATTTAAAACCCATGCTGATCTCCTTGCAGATGCATCACAAATAGTTTTCTCACATATAATAAGAACAACATAAATCCTCCACCAGAATTATTTACTGAATTACTTTCCATGACCAGTTATCAAAGGAGAAAGCAAAGTAGTAATGAATTGAGAAAGAGATGATGAGAAGCTAACAAAGTATTCATGTGGTTTTATTCCTTTGGGCAAAACCTTTATTCCACCAAAATCAATGAGAATAGAATAGGATGAGTTATGATTTATTGCTACAGTCAGATCTCATTGTGCTGTATTAAAGAGGCTGTGATGATTACAGGTTTTCTCTGAACATGCCACAAACAGCAACATATTTAGAAAGCATCAGATGTCAAACACCAAACTGTTTCTGAGAGAACTTATAAAATGTTATATCACAAAAGGGATCAAAATAGTGCCTTTCCCAGTTTTTGTTTCCTTTTTGCAAGCATTAATTCCTCAATGTGCTAACCCAAGTTCTTTCTTGATGTGTGGCCATTGTAAGTCAGTTCTGAGGACAAGTCACACTAGCCTAAGCCTGGCAGAGTTTGTGGCTTTGCTCGTTTCCTTCCTTGATCATGCACCAGATAATCAGTGATGACTCAGAATTACTCAAAGAGTAGCCACTGCAAGTTCATTTTGTTATCCTTGGTGTTGCCTTGTCTGTGTGTGCACTAATCATGCTCCAGGGCAGCTGGATTTAATGACGGTGCCATCAGAAAGTGGTAGTGTATTTTTTGAATTTTTTGTGACAATATAAGCCCAGCTGATATATTGTTAGTGATATTTTCCTGCTTGTATCCTTAGCATGGATGGTACCAAGATGAAAGCAACACTGTCAAGCCTTTTTGGCTACAGCTAAAATTCCTATTTGCTATCAGAAGAGATTATGTTAAACCAGCCATAGTGGGGCCGGAGGTACCTCAAAGACATACTGCAGTGACAAAAAGCATTACCAACACAGAGATGCAATTGCCTTTCATGGGAGCTTAGCTCCCAGGTATGACTGATTGTTTCAGGGCAGCAGCACTGACAGGCTGGGCTAATTTTATCAGTTGGAAATTTCCCTCTATTTTTGATTTATTTTATTGGAAAATGTTCTCAAAACGCTGGTGCAGGGATTTTGTACATCAAGTGTTTTTCTTTGCTGGAAGGGAAGTGTCAGGATGTTGAAGTCCATTGGATTTTAAGAACGAGGCAGTGACTTTCCAAGGGAGAAGGAAGGAGCTGAGCACTGTTCTCATCAGTTTTTCTTGTCATCAAGAAGCAAGGGAGACTTCAGGGTGCTCACAGTAAGTGGGCACGGGGGGTTTGAGAGGAGCTTCCTCCAGGCTGGGAACCTCACACCCTGACTGCTGCCAGTCACCTCTGCTGGTCCCTCCAGAACACTTCAGCTGCCTGCTGCCCATGGGTGCTCTGGTGCCCCTGGAGAAGAGCACAACAACAGCACAAAAGGAAAATTATCAGGATGATGAGTAGCAGAAGTAGTGGATGTGAGCAGGGACTGCAGTGTAAGATCAGTGATGGTTTGTGAACCCTTTGGTGCAGGAGGAATTCCCCAGCACTGCTAGAAATGTACCTCCTGTTAGCTGAGAACTGATGATGCTTGAAATGATTCTGTGAGGCAAAATAAGTGCATAAACTTGTATAGAGGTTCAACCTGAAATAAATTAATGAACAATTTTATTCTCTTAGGCTGCTGTTTTATTTGAAGAGCTGAGTTCCATTCTTTTATTCTTGTAAACCATTTACAGGATCTTTTCAAGCATCTTCCTTCTCTGATTCACCCAGTAATGCCTGAGGAAAATCCTTGGTGTGTGCATGGCTGGGTGGGTTGGCATAGCTGCTCTCTTCATTTTACTGGAAAGCAGTGGGCAAAGTTCTGTGATACACACTAAGGAAAGGAGAGGTTGAGCAGTTCCTGGCAGAGAGATGTACCCAAGTCCCACAGGTGTGCACACTGCTATGTCACTAATGCTCTGGAGAGGTTGAAGGTGGAATATTTCTCCTCTTCCCTGAGGAAACTCTTCCAGCTCTGGACTGGAACAGAGTGAACACAGTCCTGAGGATGGCACCCCAGCAATGTCCCAGCTTGCTGGAACTGAGGCCATATCCCTGTTGATTGACCATCTTTGAAATGAAGGCAGTGTCTGTGCCTAGGGTGGAAAGAGAGCTGTTAAACAGAAACAGCAAGGTTGTGTTTTATGATCATGGCACTGCTTCCCTGATCTTACAGGAAAGTGTTCGGGCTGTGTTCCTCAAAGCAAGAGCTAATCTGCCAAAAGCATTTGGCATGGGCTCACTGACTGTCCTCCTCACATCAAATACTGATCTTTTGATCTGCTCATGCAGTGTCTCTCCACAATGTATGTGGTAGCACATTTTCCATCATTGGTAGAGAATATCTACTGATATTATGAAGGACAGATCCCCTGTGTGACCTCAAATATTCCATTTACTTAACTTGGTGCTTCCTGAGCAAAGAAAATCGGCAATGCTGGGACAACTCAATGCAAGGAAAGTTCACAGGTCTGCAGTCACATGAGGAAAGAATAGAGGCTGAGTGAGGAAAAAATTTACTCATGCATTTAATTATCCGAGTCAGCCTAAATAAATTGGTCATCCTAGGAGACGGCAGGGATCCAGGAGCACAACCATCATCAGAGGTCCATCAGCAAACATTTGTCATCTTCCAATTAGTGCTGCTCTGCTGGCACAGATTCCCAGTCTCAGCCTGAGATGGGGCCCTCCCTGGAGAGCCAATGAAATATTGAACAGAGGGTTATAGGGTGTAGGAAAAGAAACACATGTGTAAGGGACTGAATTAGGATTCTTGCTTGGGCAAGCTTAGCTCAGGCACCTCTTACACGTGGTGCACTTGACTGGACTGTACTAATGTCCTCCTAATGCTGCTTCTTTAAAGACAATTTCACAGATGAAGAACAAGGAGTATGAAGAGTTGTATTCTCAGAAGAACAAAGAGCAAGTCAGCAAGAAAGCAAAGGAGACAGCCAGAGGCAAACTTTCTTACTGAGAGAAGTCTCAGGATAAAGCCTGACATAGTTCAGCTGCAAAAGATACGTCTGCTGTGCTGAGAAGAAAGGATAAACTTCTATGAGAAATGAGCTGGTTTTGCTCTGTATTGAGCTTGATCTATTAAATACAGTGCCAAATCCAGGTCAGACTATGGAGAAAATATCCTCAGATCCTTAGAAATTAATAATCTTGCTTTTTAGAGCAATCACTCAGATTAATATTGAGAAGTAGAAGAAAGACATTGGCACAAAATTTTAAGGAAGGAGATGGAGTTTGCTTTTCCTGAAAGCACTGTCTTCCTTTTGTCAATTAAGATTAAACACCAAGAAGGCTGATGATTAACTCTGGTTTGTAGTTCTCAAACTTTAGACAGCAAAGAAAGATTGACTTTGCTGCATTGTTATAGTTCCAAGACTTGGTGGCAGGTCGGTGAATTAAAAAATTTATTCTAAATTAACTGAACTATTTTCAGTATTGTGCACTTAGCTGTAAAGGCTGAGGTAAAATTAACAATTGAAAAGAGAAGTTATCTGAAGAGTATGGGAATGTAGCAGGGGTGTGTGTGTTCCCTGTCCTTGCTGGTTTGTTTCATGAGTCATTGCTTTCTCCTTCCCTCTGCCACGCCTGGTTATCTTAGGCTCTGATAACAGTGTGATTGCCACATTGCAGCCCTCAGCAAAGCCATGCAGGATCCCATGTGAGAATTTGGATGAGGAAGGTCCTGCTGCTGTTGTTACAACCAACCACCCAGCAATTGCTGGGGCTTTGGCTCTGCTGGGCTCTGCTGTTGGCACAGTCCCTGTACAAGGTGCCTTCTGTGGTGAGATGGTTTGGAACAGGACGTCAAAACATTTCTTTGCAGTTAGAGACCAAATACAGCACTTTAGCTCAAGATTAACACTGGCTTCCTGCAGTCTTCTGGATGGAAATGGGTATTTTGGCTTAGTCCCTGTAGCAGCTGACTAACCATAAATAAAGTCTTGCCAGTGACCCATGTTCTGATCCATGGCTCAGTGACCATCAGAGATCACAGAGCTCTCTGTGATCGTGTGTGTGTGTGTTCTTGTCTGTGAAACGAGGAGCACATCATTTAATTTCCCTCTATCTTGGGTCTCTATCACTAGGGAACAGTTAACATTCCTTTTGCTACTCTGATAGAAATGCCATTCATTTTTAGGCTGATACCCTAAAGGCACCCATACCTTAACTTTATAATTACGTATGGCTAAAGGCAGCACTAAAATCTCATGTTCTCTCTCAAATTCTTGCCAGCTCTTCTGTAAAGGAAATTTTTAAGGAAAAAAAAAAAAAGTAATCCAGCTTATCTCTTTTTTGTCTTTTCTTTACAGACATTTCCAACAATGGAAAGTTTCACAAGAGGTACACCCACAAGAGAGCAAGTAGGAAGAGAATATTCTAAATACAACTTTTGCCAGCAAAAAAGAGAACAAAGTAAGTATATCTTAAAAAAAAAACCAAAAAAAACCCAAAAAACCAAAAACTTGTATTACAAGTTTTCCTCTTGATCACACTGTAAAAATCTTATTCATTTCAATGGAATTACCCAAGTGTAACTTCAAGAGGAATTTGGCTTATGTGGGATGAGGGCAGGAGGCTCAGGACTAGAGGCTGGCAGGACTCCTGATTCCCTGTGGCTCCTTTTTCAGGGAAGAAGAGTGAAAGGAAGAAAATCATACAGCACATGTACTCAAAACATTTCACCAAACAGATCACTCATCCCAGCCAGAGTCAAAAAGTCCATTCTCCAGCTCCTATGACAAACACACAGAGCCCTGACTGAAGGGATACTCTGGGCTGGAAATCTGGGGTGCCCCTTTCTGTGGTACAAAATTAAGTCCAGTGGAGAGAGACAAGAAGTGGCATTTCAAGGAGGAGCACTTCTGTTTGGATGCTGGGGGGTCACACAAAGCTGCTGGTGCTGCTGATGACACACAAGGAGCCAGTGCTGCTCTCCAGCACAAAGCACAGCCTGAGCTGCTGAACCAGCTCTGCTCAAGAGTGACTGCAATAAACCCCTGATATCACCCAGTGGATTAAACACTCCCCACCAGTACCTAAATACAGCTTGAAGATATCACAGCATGCCTGCATATCTGGCTGACTAAACCTCTGCAGTGGTTTTGTCCAAAACTCCCACTGACATCAGGCAGGCACAGTCTGGGTGGGGGTCACTGGAACCCCCCTGAGGATGACAGATTACAACACTCTGAGGGATTAGAGCTAAACCAGTGCTGCTTATGGCACTGGCTGTGTGGAAAGATTTATGAAGGGTTGGCAATTGCAGCCTGCCAGTGAAAATACACGTTTTAACAGTACAGTGACTAAAACTAATGTTGTATTTCTGCTAGCTGCTGCCTGGGAGTTTGCTGATGTACTTAGTTCATAAGTTCAAGGCTAGAAGACCTTACTCATCACAGCTCTTAATGCTCCTAGCCTACTGCAAAGCCTGGCACCTGACTTGATGAATAGTTACTGGAATTAATCATCAGAGACCAGCTTCTTCATCGTACATTTGTCTGAAAAATTGCTCTCTTTGTGGAAGCTTTTAATGGATTTCTCAAGTCTTTCTGAACCGTGACACATAATGCCTGACATTCAGTGGAAGCGACAAATGAAAGGGATGAAAACTGAGGTGGAAACATAATTACTGCATATCAAAATATGCTTTGGTAGCTGAAGTTTGTAGGTGATGTGGGACAGTTTAACACTGCCAGGGGCTGACAGTCCCCTTCTGCACAGCCATCCACGCTGCCACCCTGCTCTCCTTTCCCCAAACTTAATTGCCTTGCAATTATTGGCTAGGAAAAAAAACTGTAATCACTAGTGATTAATTGCCCATCCCTGGAACTGACAGGAAGAATGGTCTCAGGGCTTCTGTCCACACCATCATTTAGCAGTGAAAATACAGCAAGTTGTTTTGGAAATGTCAGGGGGAAGTTGCCAGCTCTCTTCTTGGGCTTGGATGGCTGCTGGAGCACTTCGAGCTCTGCTATTTCCATTACAATGGGACACAAATAATCTGATTTTCACAGACAACAATGAGAAACCCTCTCCGGGTCTAAAAGAGATTCTGTAATGCACCTCCTCCTGCGGGGAAGCAGGAACAGAGCTCACCTTGCTTAGGTGATGCAGAGCACTGACCTGCAGTGAGACTGCCTTTTTTGGAGAAGGCAGGGATGAGATCTTACTGAACCTGCCTTAGATTTTCTCTAATTCCACCTTTTACACCCTGGACTGCATCAAAATCCATATGTGCCCTCATGATCACAAGTCACAGACCCATCCTTCTCTCCTGAATGACAGGCTGTCACCATGAGCTCAGTTTGGTAGGATCAAAGCTGATTCTTTTAGAACACTCCAGAGAACACCATTATTTCATTTGTCATCCAGAAAAAAGGGGAACAGGATTCCTTTCAGGTTATCATACCCACGTTATTTCTAATTCCAGCAGAGAGAAGCAGACCACATCTCTGCTGTATTTCCATGCCCATGTAGTTTCATTTCACACCTTACAAGCTCTCCTGTCTTGCCATATGTGGAGCAGTATCCAGGATATTGTCAAATACAATCAGGCACTTAGTAATACCAAAAAAAAACCCAACAAAACCACAAAAATACCCCAAAACAACAACAAAAAAAGAGGTGCAGGAAAATAATGTATCCAGTTCTGAAATCTCAAGTGATTGGGGAAAATCTTTACAAAAAAATTGTTACCAACCACATGCACAAGGATCCTGTTACTGGAGTTAGAAAAACAGCAGCCACCACATCAGTGCAGCACCATAATTTAGAGGCTGAAATTCTCGTTCTGGGGTATGTGCCATAATTTTTAATAAAAACAAATCTAAAATAGAGCTGCTGCCAAGCAAAGCATTACCAGGGCTGCCAGAAGACCTTCTGAGGAGGCGGCCCTACAAAAAAGCAAGCACAGTTTGGACATGGCTGGTAAGGAAGGTTTATTTGGATTGCTTGTGGATTTGCCTGGGAATTACAGCAGATTGAGGTGCTCTTTTTTTGCTGAATTGGAAAATATTTGATGGAGAATGCTGTGGTTTAACCCCAAATGGCAACTAAACCCCACTCAGCCTCTTGCTTCCACCCAGTGGGATGGAAGAGAGAACCAAAGTGAGAAAACCTGTGGATTGAGATGAAGACAGGGAATTAAGTAAATCAGAAGCTGTGTGTGCAAATAAAAATCAAACCAAGGAATTCACTTGCCCCAATCCTGCTCACTGGTGGGGTGAGAAGAAGGAAAGGCATTGGCTGTGTGCAAGCACCATTCAGCAAGAAAAAATCATCCTTGAGTTATCAACAGCACAAATCCAAAAGAGCCCTACACTGGCTACTGGGAAGAAAACAAACTTTACTCCAGCCAAAAGTAGCACAGGGAAAAAAGTATTTCTGAAAATTCACAGCCTCTCCTACTATATTTTACATGGCAGCTGGGAACAGCTTTTCCAGATGGTTTGAGGTAGGAAAAGAAAAGCACATTTGCTACATGACACTGGAAAGTTCACAGAGCCAGATGACAGACATGAACCTGGTTTGGGGACAGGACTCAGGAATGACACATGGAAAACATGGCTTTTCCCACAGCACTTTCTGGATTTGTTCTTGTAGCTGTCTCTGTTGGGTAAAAACTTTCCATGTGAGTCTGCTGTACCAAAAAATATCCAAGTGGGTTGTAAACCATTTCAATTCTGCAGCTTTTGTTCATGCCAAGCCCTGAAGTAATGGAAACTGGATTCCAACTGACCAAAGCAAAATCTTGCCAAAAATCTTTTGTCTAGTACATTTGCTGCTTTTATTAAATACAAAGTCCTTTCTGGAGAAAATGAAGCAGAGTAGATGGCAGCAAATCCTGGCATCACCTTCTGAGATATCAGTGGCCTCTGTGCACTGGATTTTTTGCTCACTTGCCAGAGCACCACTGAAGCTGAGTTATTAAATGACTGATTGAGTCCCAAACACATATGTGATAAGCTACTGGGCCCCCCTTCTGTCTTGTTATTTGTTACATGACATGATTTTTTTCTTTCTGCTATGCATCTTGAAAAGGAAGTTCAGTGTTGTGGAGAATTTAAAATTGGCTCACACTGCAGAGGAGATTTCATTACCAACACATCAGCCCTCAAGGTACGCAGTAATTCTCTCCTTTATATTACTGGAATTTTTTGTATCTTTTCTAGGAACTAGGTATTGATCCTTGGAAAATGAAAAACCCTTAAAATAAAATATAGATAACTGCAATCCCAGTGGTCCCATTAAAGGATGAAATGCTTCATTAACACCTCATAAGAACATTTGGAACATAAGCGGACAGCAAGGTTCCTCTTTCATCACTGGGGAATGGAATCCACAAAGGAATGGCTCTTAAACTTCCCAGGATTAGTCTACACACAAATTACCATAGTGCAACCAAGACAGATAGACATTGCAGTGCTCTTTCCTACCATATCAAGATATTTTTTCTGCTTAGAAATTGTTTTATCATATTCCAGCCTAAATCAGCTACTTAGCAATTTAATCTTAAATGAAATAGAGGAAAAGTAAACCTTCACAGAAACCATAATTAGTTTGACAAAACTCGGTTAAACTATCAATTAAACCAACACAACTTCATATATCTACATGCCCTTGAACTTTTTGACTGTGAAAAATCCATATTAAATTGCTGGACGTGATCTCCCTTGAAGTTTCAGCTTGTAGGTTTTGGCTGGGAAAAAGCTCTTCAGTCTAGCAAAGGTAGCAAATCTGACTGACATTTGAGAAACATCTAAATGCTGAGCCCCTACACATGACTATATAGTTTTCTTGTATTTATATGAGCAATGATGTGAAGGCAAAAAAGAGCAGTATGAGGTGTCCTGCTGATTTCCATGGCACAAAGGTTCCTCTGAAAATTAAGTCCCCAAGCATTATGCAAGTCATAACTTGCACATCAGGTGGTGCCTGCCTGGAGTAGCTGGAAGCACACACTAAATTAGCACGCTTATGAGAGTATAATTAGTTTCCAGTGAGGGACCCAAGAGAATTTGTCTCCAACGTGATTTCAGGCGCTAAAAAAAGCATAATAAAGCCCAAGAGGTAAGTGCTCAATATAGAGACTGGATCCACCTGATCTAGAGTCTCCTGTATCTCCTAAGCCTGCAAGAGGTTGTAGGGGCTGTCCTAAATCCTCATCAACCCACCCAGCATGCAAACAATGCCTGGATCACAGCTGTCCTCCTGAGTGGGTGAAGGCCCCCTCAGAAACTCTGTCTCAGTCCAGAGAGACAAAAAATGGATCCACCTATGGGTCTGGCTTCCTAATGCCTAGAACAATCTCATTCTGCATTTTCTGCCAGGTTTCCTATTGATTATTTCATCCAGCTAGAGACTGATTATACCTGAGACATTAATGGTGTTATGTAAATATCTATCCTATATAATCAGTGTAATCTACCTAAGGCTTCTGAGGTTTCTAGTTTACTTCTGACAGGTTCATGAAGAGTAACTCAAGCTAATGATCCATGTCAGTTGGCTTAAATTCCTCAGTTGGAAATGCTCAGGGGGGCTGCAAATCCAAAAAGGTTGAAAACTGAGGCAGTCAATAGACAGATAGTGTCAGTCAGTCTGATACTCTTAGTGTCTGACAGAAAAAATATCAATAGCTGGCATGATTGATGGGGAATGAAGGAAATACACCCACAAACAAAAAGTAAATAAACAGGATCTGAAAGGGCTGTGTTGCATTCATTTTGAGACTTCTTACTTTTCCTTTTTTTAAGCTGATTCGATTTTACTCCTTGGAGTAATCCATAGATCCAGGCATATTTTATAATAAAGAATTAAATAAATTCATACATATAGAGTTGCCTTCGTAGCAGGAACTTTAACATGGGTTCCACTCCCACCTGAGTGGAGCTTCTGGGAACTGCTATGGAGAGGAACGGAGATACATCATCTTATATTGAGTGACCTCTGTGTAATTAATAGTGTGTTGCTCAATGCCTTGTAAACATGTAAGTAAAGAAATTAAAGAGAGGAAATTATGGGTAATTCAGTTGTTTTTTAAAAAAAAAGGTCCTTCTTGAATGTGTTCACCTCCTCCTGGTGTTTGAAATTCTAAAGTGTGAAGCCATTTGGAACCAGAGATAGCATAGTTGCTGGCTGGAACCTGGATGTTTGAGTTCTGCCAGGCTATGAATAAACATAGATTGATTTACATATTTGTTAACTTCATTTTGACAAGGTTGCAGGCATTTCAGGTCTTTCACATACTATGGTCAAAATGCCAACAAGGTCATTCTAGGAAATACAGAAATTCACCAACACATTTCCCAGGGTCAGAAATGCATCAGTTTAGGAGCAAAGAAAAAAGATGAGAGACGGCACCATATGGAGTCTGTTATAAGTACAGGTGGGGAGCATCTGAAGGAACTTCATGGAAGTGTAATATCATTATTAGGCAAGATACTGATGGATTCTTCTCAGTTGCTGGCACTGGAAGAGTGTGACCTAGATCAGTTTGTGGAATAGCAGATCAAAGTACATGGAAGTACATGGAGAGATACTGATGGATTCTTCTCAGTTGCTTGCACCTAGATCAGTTTGTGGAATAGCAGATCAAAGTACATGGAAGTACATGGAAGACCATGCCTGTCACCTGAAGGAAGCATAAAAAAATCTAGGGTGGAAAAGGAAAGAAAGAAAAGCATGTGAGTCCAAATATACACTGCTTTTGTTTAAAATGAGCCCCTTCCAGGCACCTCTGAGAAAATAAAGGCAGGTGAACTGTGATCTCAGCTCTTGGCAGCAGCTCAGTACCAGTCACACAGAGGGGTTCAGCAGGAACTCAAAGTGATTTCCAAGGAGGCTGGAGTCTCCTCTCCAAAGACCTGTCTCTCCTCTCACATGGAATGAAGTGTTCTGATTTTTCAAGCATTACACCTAGAGTCTACTTGTACCTTTATCTGTACCTTTGTCTTTTGGGGAATATAAGACTCATCCTTTGCTGCTGGGGCTTCAGTTAGCATTTGAGCCAGCCCTCAGCACTAACCACAGTCTCCTCAGTGCCCTGCTCTAGGCTGGAGCAAACTACGTGGCTGGCACAAGTAAAGACAATCTGGGGTATCACAAGAGGAGAAAAAACCTGGCTTCCCCCTGGCAGGACAGCTGTGAGCAGATCGTGCCACACGGCGTGACAAACTCAAGTGCACGTTGGCATCTTTAACCAGGACAGTACAAACACTGCCAACACGAGTTATGTTGGGAATGAGTGAAGCAACTTCTTGTTGCTACTTTTCCTTCACACCTTCAAGCCTTTTGTCCAAGCTGCACCACAAAAAAAATCAAGAAGTGAGAAACATATCATTCTCTGGAGGGGTGAGGAAGCACTGCTATTCTGAGCAGGAAAGAACAAAGTCAGTCCCTGAGCCAATATGTAGATCACTGAAGGGTTTACATATTGTCATCAAGAACAGATGCCAGAATCTGATGTCTTTGATGTCTTTGATGGCCCATCAACAGTCTAATCAGCAACATAAAGCCATCTCAGAATGGAAATTATTTGTCACACTCTGAAAGACTGACATTTAACATCTGGTTTGACAGGTTACAAGGCACCCTTGTAAATTAAGAAATTCAGTTCTTTCATCAAAGTCTATAAATAACACTTCTGTCATCCTGGGGGTTCTGGGATTCTAGAAGGTGAATTTGGACAGTCCTCCTCCAAGGCCACCTGGCATCCTCCCCTCACATTAGGAAAGAGAATTTCTAATTGCCTCTCAACTCACACCTCTGAGAAGACCCTAAAGCCAAAGGATCAACGCACATAGGAAATACAAGGGTAGACAGAAAATTGGCTGAAATGTCCCATGATTAACCTATCAAACACAATGGTCATGTGTTACAATGTTGGGACATAAATCAGATATTAATTAACATCCCACTCACTGCAGGATGCTCTGAAATACTGATACCTGCAGAAGAAAATGTCCTTTCCACAGCAGTCCTGGTGCAACTCTGCATTTCTCAGGGATGTAGGGACTGAGACATACTTCACTATCTGGTACTACTGCAAAATGCAGGACAGTGAAGCACTTCACAACACTCATTAGAGATAAGCTACCCTGCTTAGAAGCTGTAACAGAGCAACAAGATCATGCTAGCAAGCACCAGAACACCATAATTGAATTATCTTTTAAAGAATGAAGCACTTGTGGCAGTCTCCTGGTTTTGTGTGCAGACAGTTTCACAGCACTGCAATGTGCAGAAAAGGCTTCATCCTCAAGGTCACTGCTGATTTTATGCCCAGTGATGTTCAGGAGAGTTTTGATGGGCAAAGACTGCAGAGTTTTTTCCTCAAATCAATTGCCCTGATAAGAACTTGCACAAATGGCTGCATAGGATGAGAGCAGATGTCTGTCTACTCCTGTGTCCTCTTCCCCATCATGCTCAAAATCAAAATATACACTGGACTCCACCTGATAGCCTTCCTGGAACAGAGTCAAACTCAAGTACATTTTCTTTGCACTTGTGCATCAACAGCCTGAAATTCTGGAAAAATAGCAAGGGACATGTATTAAAAGCTGGGGGTTTTCCAGTAATAACTCCTATAAACCAATCACACCCATTGAAATCAACCAGGCATGCCATTTATTTGGTGTTTTGATAAATTACAGCCCTGGGGGGCACTGAGGGCCAGATTTTAAAAGCTGCTCAGCTGTTTAACTCTCATTGATTTCAGTGTAATTGATTTCAGTGGGAGTTGGGGGCCTGCATTGCTTCACACTTTGGGCCAGGCCCTCCTATGGTAACTGTACCAATTAGGCAGGAGAGCCATTTATCAGGAGCCCCATTAAACAGAATCAGAGGTGCCCAATTACATCTAAATTACCAGTTCAGCCCCTGTGATGTTGGAAGGGAAGGGGAGGGGAGGGGAGGTTGCTGCTGTAGCACCACCACTGACGGGAGCATATCTTCCATTGTATCCCACTTACAGCAAGCTCATCCAGGGAAAACATCCTGCTGCCTCCATTAACCCACGGGGTATTTTGACCCTCCCATCGGGTCACTCTGTCACTGCAACAGCCTAATGGTGTAATGGATACCAGGAAGAAAAGCAGCCTGAGTCCAAACCTAAATGAGTGGGGCTTACATAATTAGAGGGTGAGAGAAAGAGAAAGTGGAATCAGAGACACGGCCTTTTCAGGGTTTCCAAGGCAGCAAGTGACTGCTTCTCACGCAGCACGCACCACAATCGTGTTTGCAATTCTACAGCATCGGTTTCCCCTACGAGGAAGAGAAAAGAAATCCCCACTCTTTTGAAATGTGAGTGCTTTTGAAATAACAGAGGGAAGGTCTGGGACATTATGCTCCACATGAGTAGCTGTGGTGATATCTTCATTCATTTGATATCATCTTCTGACATTTCTTTCCATTTGCAGGCGAGTCATTTGTAACGTTACGTACAAAGGATTCTGGTGCCATGATCTTTAGCTTTTGCCCTGCATTTAATACTAAAGATCACTCAACCATGATGAAACCAGCTGGATGAAATTCCTCTCCTGCAAGACACGAAGGCCAATGAGGGAATGAAAGATGTGGGGCTGCTTTGTCATTCATTGCTTCATATCCCATATGTTTGCCTGATTGGTGAAGGGAAAGGTCTGTTTATTAATACAATAGCTCATGTGAATTGCAAGCAGCTGAATGGAAAAAGGAAAAAAAGCAACCAGGAAGGCAATGCAATGACTGAGCAGGACAGCCTTAAGGGAGCTCCCAGGAGACTACTGGGAGAGAATGGCAAGTTTGGGTGGCTAAGCCTTCCCTAGCACCATGTTTTGAGAAATAATCTTGGGGAAAATGATTCTAGCAGGTAAAAACACTGAACATTTCTGTCAGAACACCAACAGGTAAGGCAGGGGAAGAAGCTGAGTCTAGGAAGTATAGAAATATTTCCCTGGACAGATGGATCGCTCTATATAGGTCAAAATTTTGTTTTCTGCCAGCCTTCTTTCTCTCTCCTGGGATGACACCAGCTGCACCACACTGTACTGCTGGCTCCTCATGGCTGAAAGCAGTTTTTTCCAGGTGCCAAACCAATCAGAACTATGTAGGAAGCTCAGGTGATGACAGGAACCCAGAGCCAATGTTTTGAGCAGAGTAAAATCCATAGACAGCATTCCTAGAAGTGATGCCATCAAGAGGGAGACCTCCTGGCCTGCCTGCACCACCAGGTCTCCCAGGACATCCCTCCCAGCTCAAACAAGCTAGACTCCCTGGAGTGCCTGGGAAAGGCAAATGATGACTAAAACTGCTTCCTTTTTATCTCAGCTGTTAAAGAAAGTTCCTTGTTACCCACATCCTTGCTCCAGCATGAATGAGCCAGTTAACACACTGATGGTGTGTCAGTGCCTCACTATACTCCCAATTCAAGATTTGCTGCTTACTACTGTTAAGGGAAAAAATATGAGTAACTCGTTTAGCTGGATTTAATTTCCTTACTCTCTGCAAAGTCTACAAATTAATTCCTCAGTGATTTCTGTTCCAGCACTTAACCTGATCTTTTCAGACACAACAGTGATCATTTCTCACTTCCTGCCGTATTCTGCAAGAAAATAGCTCCACAATACCCTGCCTTCTCTGATCTACACTTGGTAGAGCTCTCACACAGCTATCCCAGAGAGAACAAAAAATATTTTTATATATTACGGTGGAACTTCCAATATTACAGTGGTTGTTTTTTATCAGAAAAAAACCCCTTGTTCTTCGTGGGACCAAGATCAAACACCACCATGGCGTTTCCCTTAGTGGGTACCCAGTCCAAGCACTCATCTAATTTCAGCTAAGGCTGGGGGAAATAAATTAATTTGGTTTTCCTCCACCATATTATCCCAATCTATTTCTTCTCTGTTCTTTACCCAGCTAAACTGTTCATTCACTGTTGACTCCAACTAACCCTTTTTATAACCTGCTGGTCTTCATAGGTGCGGGAAGGAGGGCATGGAGACTAATGAGACTCATAATAACTCCCAGACTGTTACTTGTAGAATCTGGCACTTGGGAAAACCTTCAAATATTTTGCCTTGTGATGATGAAAAGAAAAAAAAAAGTGGTGCTGCTTGGCCAAAGGTTTCATGACTGAGGAAATCATCCGTAGCTCAGGCTGAATGCTGGCTTTCTGCTTCACAGTGAGCTCATGCTTTCACACATTAGGCTATAAAATTGTTATGTGGAGTATTAGGGTCTCTGGTTTCTCACTGTGAATGACTCTGAGGGCACCTCCTTGCCATGGAAACAAGCCAAAGACACAGTGCTGTAGCCAGAGAGTGCACAGAAGTAAAAGTATGGCAGAAACTACAAAAGGTGGATGAATTGTTCATCAGAATGTGTTTTTAAAAAATGAGGTAGGGGTGATGAGAAAAAAGACAAAGTCATTGATATTGCCTGTTCACTGCAGAGAATGTGTCAGGACCTGGGGCTTCCATAGATGTTGGAGTGGATGCAAAGTGAGGCTGGGATTGCTGAGTGCTGCCACTGGGGCCATCTCAACCAGGAATCTTAAAGTCTTCTTTCTTCAGATGTTTTTTCAATGTATTTTCTTTTATACTTGTAAAACCCCCCATCTATTATTGTTACTTATGGAATTTCTCCTTTTCTCAAGTAGTTTTTTCTACCCCATTCTCCTTAAGATTCTCTTGAGCCATAAATGCCCCTGCTTAGCCCTTTCTCAGATCAAACTCCTGTTACACTTAATGAGTACCTGGCCCAAATCAGGAATGGTGCCAGCACCTCTGGCTCAAGAGCTCTCTGAGCAAGCCTTCAGCCCAGGTTACCACTTTCATTTTTCAGTAAAACATATCTTTAGTGTCTCCAACAGAGAAGTGTGTGTACTAGCCAAGAGTTTTAATCCTTCCCAGAGGCCTTTTGCAGCTGATCCAGGCTGGCTAACAAGCCTAGAGCTTGTGCTCAAGCTTTTAAACATCTGCTCTAAGAGCACCATTTTAGCCCTTTGAGTTTGGCCTTACACATGCTATTTTTGGCCTGTGTTAGTGACTGACATGCTGTCCTGCTGACTGTGTTATATCCTGGAAATACTGCAGGCTGTGAGCTGCAGGACTCTTGGTTTGGGGAAACCACAGATTTATTCTGTATATCTCCAAAGTCTGAGTGTGTCCTAGTAATAACAAGAAAGGAAGGAGATTAAATGGGTGCTGAAAAGCACTAATATACAATAGTGGCATAAGAGACAGAATTTGATCAGCTGGAATCTCAAATATTGGTGTAGAAGTGGAGTATTTATAGAAAAAGGCTGCTCCAGCCCTGTTTAAAAATACTGGCAGAAGATGGAGGGAAAACTCAGATTATTGTGTAGGGTGGAAATGGCCAACCTAGTGTAACATTTGTAAGTCTCTGGACATTTTTGGGATTTCGAGCAGCTTGGGGCAAAGTACACTGCACACACATGGTGCCTGCCATGTGTTCAGCCCTCTCCACTCAGCAGGCCAACTGCCAGGATTTGTGTAGCATGCGTGAGGATGAGTTTGGATAAAGCATTACTGCAAAGGGAACTTATGCAAACTTCACTGAGCTCATCTGAAAAATTTCCACACACACCTCTAGCACAGTAGTTGTTTTATAACTTGAGCCCAAATGATGTCACTATAGTATTTTTAACCTTTGTGACTGTCCCTATATTTCCAGACAGGGAGGGTGTTATTCTGTACTTCATCAGCTCAAAATTCATGCATCAATGAGCTCAAACATCTATTGCATCTCTTTCAGGTTCCCATTCAGGTAGCTTCAACCTAGAGCACACAAAACTTGCAGCAATGGTGTAGATATAGTTCCCATTTCCTCAAATCCAGGCAGAGGTAAAGTGGTCAGAATATTGGAAGGACAGATGAGTTTGACACAGGTTTCATTAATTCAGTGGATAGCAATCCTTCCTCTGGCAATGCAAATGGTCTTGGCAGTGCCCAAAATGTCTCTGTGAGTGCTGAGGAGGTGCCAGCTGCTGACATGGTGGGAGATTGAATTCAGCCCGGGGAAGGGGGAGGATCGTTTCTGGTTGTAGCTGAAAAACAATAAGGGGTGAAAGGAGAAGGGCAGGAACATCAGTTAAGGGGCTTTTCCCTTAGTTGACCCCTGTGGATGTATTTATTCTGATTTCTTTGAATTTAGCAGTTGCTTGTTTGCTGGCTTTTATTTATTTATTTTATCATGACTTTCTGTTTGCTTCTTGCAGAGCTTCTGAAGGTTCTTCAGATCATTCTGTCTGCATATCTTTACACATACATATCTGCCCCTAACCTGACCCCAAACTATCTCCAGGATTGATGGGGCTCTGAGCAACCTGGTCTGGTGGAAGGTCCCTGCCCATGGCATGGGGGTTACAACCAGACCTTTCAGGTCCCTTCTAATGACCAGCCTACAATTCTGTCAAACCTTTGGGTCAGAATCTGCCAGATCCAAGTTTTAGCTGAAGAAAAGTCACAACCATGGTTTTAATATTTATTAGAGCAGTAGGGAGTGTGCTGAGAAAAGAGACAGCAACAGACTGGAGCAGAGTTCAAGCCTCTTAAAATACAACCAAATCCAACTGCTCAGCACACTGTTGTAGAAAGCCAAGCTCCACTTTACAGTGTTTGACTTTATTTAAAAATGCAAATGGCTGCAGCCCCCCATCCATCTGATCTGCCAGAGAAGAGGAGTTTGAGGAGGTACAGCAGAGCACACAACAGTGCTTTCAGTACATCTTGTTATGCTGCAGCAGAAAACTCCAAAATGAAGCCTGAAGACTTCATGTATCAATGAGCACTGATTTTGCCTTTCACTGAAGGTACAGAAGAAGATATAAACACTTCTATAAGCCCTGTAGAGCGTCCCTGCACAGTTGTTTGCAGACACTGTCTCCCCAGATGATTAACAAACAGCAGTAATGGGTCTGTGTTTGAGCACAACGCTGCTGGAGTTAATATCCAAATCCTTCCCTGTTTGGGAAAGGCATTTTCTAGGTGTTTGAAAATGGGCTGGTTAATCATCAAAACTGGAGTCATTCAGGCAAGAGTACTTCAGAGATGAGACAGCAGGGAAAAAAAAAAAGGCTGCTCTGTTTGCTAAAGGTGACAGATTTGACAACCTTTTTTTTCTTCTGGAAGACAGATGCTTCATCTGTGTTGACATCAGGGAGTATGGTCATATAAGATTGCGTAGACTATTTTATTGATACTCAGTACAGGCAAAAAATTGTGGAATTTTTTATTGTAGTTTTATGCAGTCACATGTTGCAAGACATTGTCTATGGATGAAAAGAAACACTGCATAAGCAACTCTTAACAATTAACCAGAATTCTTGCACCAACAGTGCAACAGGGCACAAAATCTTCTCCTTTCATTATACCCAGTTTGGATTTTCCACACTTGATTTGGCTTTCTGCCAGCAAGAGCACTGGGCCAACACCATTCTCTTTCAACCTTTCCCACTAAAATTGCAAGACACAAATTTCTGTCAAAGAGCGTTTGCTGGCCTGGAGAGGTGACGTATGTTGGTGTTTGTGAAAGGCTGTGAAGATGCAGAATGCTCCAGGAGAGCTGTTTGTTCTGAAGGAGGACCAGAGCAGGTGGGGATGCACACCCAGGGGCTCGGGGAGGAGGAGAGGTCAGCGAGCTTGCACGGGAGGCAGTGCTGAGGAGTGGAGAACCGAAGGAAGAGCTCAAGGGCAGCGCGCTGAGGCGTTTGGGAGAGCAGAGCTGCTGTCAGCCCCCACTGAGATCTGAATGCATTTGTTACTGTGACGAGGCTAACACTTTCTCTTTTGTGCTAACTTTGGTTCCTTGCAGTGCACATCCTCCCCCTCTCCTCCTCGAGCGTCTGCTGAGGTCACATCTTCTCCTCTGCTCTCCCGCCTCCACGTTTTGGGGATGAACACTCATTGTTGCTTACCCCATAAGCTCCCAGCACGTGCCCAGCCTCTCCCCCAGGACTGGGATGTCACTATAAGACACAAAAAAATGTGACATGAACACACTGCTGTTCTCAAGGTAAAAAGGGCAGTTTATTTTCTGACTCCAACATTTACAGAATTCCAAAAGTGACAGTGGATTGGAAGGTGAAAGTGCCACCTCTCCAATGACACTGGACAAACCAACAGTCCATCAAATTTTTCTTCCTCCATAAAAGAATGCAAAACAATAAATTATTTACAGAAAGTGTGTGAGAAAGTTCATTACAAGAATGCAAACATCAGAAGGCTTAGAAAATCTTTAAAAATCAGGGTGACACTGGGACACACGGCATTGCTGTGACAGAGTGGCACTTCCACTGGGGACAAGGACGCTGTCAATCCCAACACAAAAAGAGGGCTAAAGAAGCATCCACACTGCATGCTGAGAGGCTTGAGCTGTGCCCAGGCAGCAAGGCCAGCTCAGGACACCATAGTCCTTGCCTGGGGCTGGGGAGGGAGGGACTGGCTGTTTGCTCAGGGTCTGCAGCACATCCACATAGCTCTGCTGCCACTGGACCCTCCTCAGCCTCTCCCTAGGGTGAGGAAGACATTGGATCAAGAACTGCATACAGTTGCTGGGGTACATCCTATTTTTCTTCCAAATTCAGGATGAAGGGACAAAAATTAAGTGTGAGCCAGAAGACACTGCATGTCCAATGGAACAACTGTCAGTATTTTTTCTCTGCTACAAGTTCTGATCTGCTGGACATTGAGCCACCAGCCTTTCCCTGCTGCTTCATTTCAGATGCTTTATGTAAGCCATTTAAATCCCTTCTAGTACCTGCTGTGGCACCCATGCAGCAGGTTTTCTCTGTTGGCGTAGGCACCTCAGCCTAGTTTAGTGACAAGGGTGGGATTTCTGTCCTGCACATCATTGCCTGGCCTGTACTTGTCATGGTCTATATGTACCACCTACAGACAGGGATGGGGAGCTGGCAGGCTGCTGAATCCTGCCCTGAGAGCAAAGAGAGCAGGAAGAATCTCTCCAACAGAAAATTCTCACTAGACTAAATCTAAATTAAATCCTTCTCTGTCCTTCCTAAGACCTAAGCAGCCCTTGCTGAAGCTTTTATTTTTCAACTTAACTCTTCAGGTATCTTACATATTCTCTACCCAGGGAATATCTGCTAATAAGGTCTGAGCATACTCTTAAAATTTATTTCAAAGCTAACTAACACTAACCTATCCCTGCAGGACTTCACCTTAATTACTATAACTTTACTTCTACTCCTAGCTTATATATTGCTGGCCTGTGTTCCAGACTGATGCATTCTTTCCAGATGGGGCAGGTTCTGGGATTTGGGGGAGTGGAGATCATCTGTGAGACAGGGGGAGAGGAGGAGGTGCAAGAAATGATCAGACAAGTTTGAAAATTTCTCCAGTCTACCCGCCCCAAAATTTCCAAAAGAAGGGAATAAAATTGAAAACAAAACAAAATTGGAATCTTGGGATCTAGGGGCTCCAGAGAAGGATCCAGCTGATTTATTTTCTGCAGGAAATTTTCCCTAAAACATAGCAATTCAGATGGAGTGAGACAATGCACGTGAACAGACCTAGGCTAACAATACAGACTGGAAAAAGTGAGTGCAGCAGTTTTTATATATTAATTTTCATGTGCACATTGTTAAAACCAATATATTTTAGTGCAGGCATGCCAGTTGCAGGGGTGTGTTTTCAAGCTGAAAAGACTGGTCCCTTCACGCTGAGACAGGAATTTTTACTGAAAAATTGACCTAGAAGTGATTTTTTAACAGACAGAATAGTTTATAATGGTGAATAATCTAAAGCTGAAGAAAACTATTTTTTTGACATATCCATTTTTACTTCCTCTAAACTGATTTTCTCCAACACTCTTATTTTCTGTTTCTGCCATTAAATCCCAAAGTCAGGTTTTACTGTGCTTCAGCCCTTCAGGCTGTGCTGTTCTGACTCCTCAGCACTCCAAGATCCTTGCAGGAATTAAGTGCTTCTCACAATAGGACACATTTCTAGGGTGAAGGTTTAATTTGGTTTTGGACTGCGTGACTAAGCGGATAAAAAAGCAAACAAGAACTTCCTCATGCCTCTCCATCAGTTCTGCTAATGGGAGTTCTAAGAGTAAATGGGCTGATTTGCTCAGTTATGGGTGGGAAATGAACTGAAGCAATCCTCCATCCTCCACATGTCCAGCCAAAAGCAATTTAGCCAGCTAGGAAATAAGGAAAAGTGGGATGTGCTGCTGGTCCAGGGCAGCCACATGATGTCATCCTTCTCAGGTAGGAAGGCAATGCCATGAAAGTTCAGCTCAGTGGGACTGCATGGCACCACACTTGTGCTAGAAGAGCTTCACAGTGAACACAAGAGTGTTTCTGGGTTTGGACAGATGGGTTGGTCACGGCTTTCTGGGGCAGCATATTCAATTTATCATTTGTTGAACACAGAGCAACAGTAAGCTACTTCAGCAGCTCGGTATCCCACAGACTTTCCCTTCTGGGGAATCCTTCAGGGATCCTTCTGTATGGATGAGTTCAGTAGTAGCCCCCAAATTCTCCCCCTGGATCACAGCAAAAATGCCCAGAGCCTGCATTTTGCTGTCAGATCTGCAGTGCCATGCACAGGTAAGGGGACCCCAGGAGGCATTCTTTCCTAAAAACAGAGAGGGATCATATTCCCATCCTTCTCAGCTGCCTCACAACACCCACCTGAAGCAGGAAAATACCCTTTTTTACCAGGGATGTGTTATCTGGGTTGCTGTGGCCAACCCAGAGGCACATCCAGGCTGGGCTGTCCTGCTGCACAGAAGGCAGGGCAGAGCAGGGATGCAGGATGTGACTCCCGAAATTTTGCCATTGCTTTGGTGTGTGCCACGCCCAGCCCACCCTGGGAACCAGCTTGGACAGCTCTTCCTTGGGGATCCCAACCAAGGCACCCCTGTCTGGGGCACACAGACCCTGAGACTGTGAGCAGCATGGACAGGAGCACTGCATGAATTTCCTGCTTTTAGTCTTCTTTGTCAGCAAAACTGTGCTTCTGTCCTGGGAATACCCCATAGCTTCTGCTGATGAGCTAGGATTAGAAGGACTTTACATAAGGCTGTTTGATTAACTGGCTATTATCTACTAAAAACTTGGTGCTTCCCATTAAGTGCTCTCAAATATGTGTCCTCATTTTACTTCTTTTATGCTTGCATTATGCTTCAGAAGAGGCAGCCTGGCCTTTTTGCCTCATCCAGGCCATTTTGCCAACACTAATAAGATGTTCTGTCTTGTTCAGTGCTAGTTTAAGGAATGAAATGCCCTGATGGAGCCGTTCCTTAAAGGTGTTTCTCTAAAATCAGCACATCACTGTACTTTGCCATGGAAATTGGCCCAGCCCCTGTGAACCTTCTGCTCCTGACCAGATCCTTCAGCACCTCTCCCTCGAGGCAGCTCTCTTCTTCCAGCAGATCAAAGCCTGCAGCACTGACAAAGGACTAAAACAATAAGGTTTTCACCTTTTGTCTTTGTTTCTATTGCTGTGCAAGTGCGCTTTGATTTGCTCTTTTGCAGCATCTGTGCTCAGGCTGCAGTGATTTCCCATAATAGTCCAATATACTTTTCATGATCCGTGTTCAATTTATACCCACACCCCACTTTAATCCTTCTGTCCAGATCAGTTATTTCATACTTTTGTACATCAAATTGCTTTCACCATCTGTTGGCCCAGTTGCCCTACATAAGCCAAGCCCTCTGAAGGTATAATTGCAATATTGTTCATTATTTGCTCATTCCCCTTCCTCCCAATATTCATAATGACAACAAAATGAAGAAATAATTTAAATCTAATTTAAATTCCCTTCAGGTTTTTTACACTGTGCTGATCAAAATAGTAGCTAGGGTCTTCAAAAGAAGAAGCCATCCATCTCAGAAGAGCCTTGATGCCCTGGCATAGCTATCTGTGAAAACGAGTGAATTTTTGTAGGACTGGAGCACCATGTACCAGCATTTAACTAAGCTGATGGCAAATGCTATCAGCACATCAGCATGCTGTTAAATCATTGCACAGAAGAATTCCAATCTGGTTAAACAGGATTTGATTTTATACTGCCACTTCCATGAAATAAATGTACTAAAGCCATTTTTTCTTCTTGTCTTATCTATTTTCATCTCTATTTCAGCCAAAGCTCATTGTGCTGGGGCTGTGCATCGTGCTTGGGCAGTTTTTCAGGCATCTACTGAGAAAACCTGCAAGCACCAACCCTCTTCCCCAGGGATAACTATTCCTTGAGCTTTGATTTAATTTTTCCTACAGTCAGGAGGCCACCCACAGAGCTCCTTCTGCCTGACCTGCTTCATTTCTTCCCCAGCATTAACAGCAAGGGCACGGAGGGGTGTCAGTCTCTGGCAAGATTCACAGGTTAATTCAGACCTGGGTTTGCATTTACCTTTAGGACTTCCAGTGGGAAGGAAACTGCTGCAGAGCTGGGGGAAGTACCCCTGCCCAGCATCAGAAGGACACGTTCCAGTGCAATACATTCCACCAGCACTCAGCTCCTGCAGGAGTAATGTCAGTGGAGATAAATAAGACATGTAATTTCTTGTCAGGCTGTTGCATTTCCCACCGCTCGTTTTAACAATTACACTCTGTGACTTTTTTTATTAAACAACCGAAAAGAATAGATTTGTGTAACCCAGGAAGAAAAATTGCCTGGAGAAATGAAACATACCCAGACTTAATCTTTTCTCCTGTGCTTTTTGAGGTGTTTGAAATGAATGTTTTCAGCAGAGCAGTCAGTAATGAGACCTGTGGTTTTGGCACTTCTTTACCATGCTCACCTCCTCACCAGCCAATTTCATTACAGACAAACCTAGGAGGAATAAAAGGACCCGTCCAAGCCATGGCACAACTTTCTCCTCCTGAAACCAATGGAAACATTGCCACAGTTTACAA
The DNA here is from genome assembly GCF_014805655.1 of Passer montanus. NCBI lineage: Eukaryota > Metazoa > Chordata > Aves > Passeriformes > Passeridae > Passer > Passer montanus. The sequence continues at coordinate 11,964,706 of NW_024369929.1, forward strand.
CAGGGATTGCCAAAATCCCACCATTATTTCATATGCAGCTTTCTCCAAGCCTTATTTTTAAAGCAATTAATAGAAGGAGTGATTGACCTTTAGAGAGCCATATCCCAGCGGGATTTGTAATCAATGCTTCTTCCGAGTGCTTCTTTGCACTGACATCTGTATCAATTAGTGGCTTCTTCTACAGAAAGGTTACACAAACACTGTTTTATTTCTTATTATTAATTATTTTCCAGACAGGGCCAAGTTTTAAGCAGCTGCCCTAACAGCTTCAATGTTGTTTTTTGCTCTTGTAAGAAACAGGCTGCTTTTAAGATTGACCTGGAAAACAGATATTCAAGGAGCAGACATGCTAAAAGAGGTGAAGCACTTCACTTTGCTTTCAAGACCAGAAGGTTGCACATAAAACACACTCCAATACTCATTACTACAACTTCAACGCTTTTTAAACAGCAATGATTCTGAACTCAAGACCAGCCTGTTGTAAATACATAATAAGATCAATCTGAAACCCTCTTTGTATGTTTAACTGGTGCACCTTTGAAACAAAAATAAAATGTACAAGAATAAAATTGAACTTTCTTTGAAGACCAAATAGAGAAGCTACTGAGACATCAACCTTTCCTCTAGAAATATCTCTGTTTAATTCCAATTCAACAAAATGCAACGTGATATCATGGTCTAGCCCCATCAGGATTGGGAGGAAGATTGAAAAAAAAGTAAAGCTTGTGTGTTGAAAAAACAGGTTAATAAGTGAAAGAAAATAAAGTATATTAATAATGGTATCCACAATAACAACACTAATAATTGTAATGAATGTGTTGAAAATGGGGAAGATTGGGAAAGGAGAAAGGTTGGGGAATAAATGTTATGTTCCACATGATGTGCAAGTCATTAAAATGCATCTCGCTGTACCTGGAACATTTCTCTCATGAGGGACAGAATACAATCCCCATGAAACAGCTACAACAGTCCTGTTGGGTGTATTTTTTTTTTCCAGGTAGAACAAGCTGAATCTTCTGTATAGTTTGTTCTGTTGGAATTGGTAGAAGAGGTCTCTCCCCCATGGCTGGGGCAGGATGAGTCAAGAGCTCCACAAAGATAACTGCTGCTTCAAAGGTCAAGGACATTGATAAAGTTGAAGAAAGGCTTGAAGGAATAAGTGCTCAATCTTGCCACTACTACTGAGTTTCAGGGCAATTTTTAACGCAACATCTAGGTTATAAACATGAAAATATGGCATTCCAGACTCACAGCCATCTGAACGTGGCTGACGGTGAATGCTCATTTCCATCATTTCTCACCAGGGTGAGTATTGATTTCATTTCTCACACTACACCAGTCACTTGACCAAACTGCAATCCAATATTTAATGTGTTAGTCACACTGGCTTGTGGGGGCCTGTGGTCTGTAGTCTATCATATGGTGACCTTTATGGTGACTGGCATAGCCTTAATCATGACAGAAAATGCTGATATTGAGGTATTCACATCATTATTTCTAGCACTGGAAATAGGGTTGAAGGAGTGAGGTATGAGTAGAGTAGCATTTACTGTTCCCTGTGGACAAGTGTAGTGATTTGTTGTACAGTTTAATGTTGGGTTTTTTTTTTTAAGGAGAAGGACAAAAAGTTGGCTGCACAGGGAGCTGAGAGGAGGTAAATGTTTTCTGTTTTAGATGAAGGAGTGCTCAGAACGGAGGTATCCAGGCTGAAATTCCTCACATTAACTGCTTGCACAGCTTTTCCCAGCAACCTCATTCCACTCCAAAAGCACTGAGCAGAGTTTCAACCTCAAAATGAGGGATGAGCTAGTGACATTGTGAAGTGCTGTAAAAGCCTCATGTTTGCTGTGCTCAAGATGGAAGATGCTCAAATACTCTGGGAGCACACAGACATTGAAAATGGCCAGGAGAGCCCAGCCCACAGGGAGTTTGCAGTACAAACAGCTGACCTATGAGCTGGAAGGTCTCTGCTCCCATGAGAGGCCCTGATAGCAGAAACTATTTTTCATTGAGACCAGTCTCACCCCTCAATATCCTCTCCCTATAAGAAATAAAGTGATCTATATTTTTCCATGCTAATTTTGCCATTCGATAGCCTTCCTTGTAATCTTTGAGCTCTTTCCACCTTCTAAACTATTCTTCCCTTCTATAAACATTATCACCTGCCCAAAACATTTTGGAGTTTTTATATGAGCAGTATCAACACCCTCCAAGAAGAGTAAGAAGCTTTGATTGATGGTGAGATCCTGCACACTGTGAAGGGTTAACCTGAATCTCAGGTGCTACTCAAGCTCCCAGGCTGACCCTCAGTGAAAATTAATAGCTTGTATCTGTTTAATATTCCTTTCCAGTACATTGTCAAATCGTTTCATCTGTGCTTAAATGGATCAGTGGTTTTCATCTTCAGTGTTTCCTCATTCCTCTTTTGGTTTTACTAATTCTTTGTTGTTTGTAGGTATTTTTAAAATCAGAGAAGGAAGTTCATCACTTTTATTTTTATTTCACAAGGTTTTCATAAAGTTGGAAGTAAAGGACAGATATCACATTAAAAGATCTATGTTGTCTTGCTCCAACTAAAAAAGTGGACCACATCTATGCCTTTTATAAGCTGCATTACAGACATGGCAGTGTCATCATTTGCAGCTAATCAAAACATGCCAGTTGGACACAGATTTTCTAAACACATGTATCAGTCTTATTTGTCATGCAAGTCATAAATTTAAACTGATGCATCTGTTACAACCATTGGTGCAAGAGATGGAAAAGATCCATAGGGAGGCTTTCAGCTTTCCATTTGGTGCTAAAGTGGAACAGAACTCTATCAGATGTATTATTATTGTCATTATTATTTAATATCCCCCTCTGCCTCCCCCGTGCATTAGCCACTTAACAGAAAGCATGAGTGCAGCCCTTGTCTCAGACTGCTTGCCATCCAAGTGACAGACTGGTGTCCAAGGGACAATAAAACATATTTCAAGGAGGATGGCCAGGATCCTCCTGGAATGGCTGCATGGCTGCTCAGGAGAGGGGGGCCAGCTGGCTGGTGGACACAGAGGGATTTGGGGGTTGGAGTTACTGCTGAAGTGTAAATATGATGGTGCAGCCATGAGTTTTCAAGAATGGCACAATGGTGAAGGAACTCATGATATGATTGTGAGCACTGATACTTCATTAGCACAGACACCAAGGAGCGACAGAAAGAAAGAAGCATAAGGAAATACATTGGAGATGCTGAATAACAGAGAGATGATAAACTGACCCAGGTGCTGCTGTAAATCTGGTCCTTAGGCCTGGGTTCAGATGCTCTGCAAGCACTGGGCAGTGTCTAAGCCTTGCATGCCCTCAGGCTTGCATTAGCCATGTTTTCAAGCTCAACAACTTTTTTCTTTCAACAATGCTCCTGACCACTCCAGCTTGAGGTCTGTTCTTGTGCTGTTTCTGCAGGACTCACATGCTTGACTTGGAAAAAAAATCCTTTCTTCATTACGCTTTGCAGGTCACAGAGTTAACATGTTTCCAAGAAAACCTTAGGCACATCAACCTTGGGCAAAGGCAGGGGACATTCTTTGTGCTTCCAGGAGACCCCTGGAGCCCAGTGATTGCCACATTCATCACCCAGATGAGCTTTCCTCAGGAAAGCATACTTTGAATTGGTTCAGACCTTAATGAGTTATCTACAAACCATCAAATATTTCACATTCCATATGGATCATCCAGCTTTCCTAAATGACACCATCAGCTAGGGTGGCTGCAAGGAGGATCGTAAATAACTCCCTCAGTTTAATGAGTTACAGTCTGAGGAAAGGCTGCTCTACCAGGTAATGAGTCACAGCTTCACTTTGTGGTAGATCAGCTGAGACACTTGATTTACTGTGAGGGTTACCTGTATTAAAACTAATCAGAGGCTATCGTGGAAACCCAAACAGACCCAACCTACCACAATTTAATCTCCCCACAAATAAAACCTACTCATAAATCACAGACAGCATGTAAATGTGTCCCTCTAATGCTTCTTTTAGGAAACCTAAACCCACAAAAAGCTCAGAAGGATGTGAAAACTGTGGTGATGTCGGTGGCATCAGGGTAATTCATAGCACAGAAGGAGATGTAAGATACATTCTGATGGCTAAATAATCAAGATAAAGAAAGCAATTTGACAGCTATGATGAAGTCTGTTTTCCTTTTGAAATGTAAAATTGACACATTTTTACACTTTTATTGACCTTCCCAGAAAAACAGAGAAAATTATAGATAAAGGTATTAAAATTGTCATTGTAATTTTTACTTACTGAAAGGAGAATTCTAATAGAAAATCCAGTAATCAAAACATACTGCTTTTAATAAAAAATGACATAAAAAGCTGAGTTTCACAGAAATACGTGTATTTATTATGGTTGAAGCATCTCTCTAGATCAGCTCTGATAATGAGCTTTTCTCAAGCAAACAACAGCAACAGTTCAAGGAGGGTCTGTTCAGCTTGATTGAGAAAAGGCATGTTGATACAATGGAATGACTGGAGTGACAATCACTCTCTTGAATAATCATTATCATATTGTCTTGTCCAGGTGGTAAAACAATCTCCACACAGAGGAGAGCTGAGACTGAGCCTTTGTTCAGGAGAAAGCAGCACCTCCAGAACTTCAGTCCTCAATAGACCAGGTGGGCACTGCTGCAATCTATGTCAGTCAACAAAGCTGAATATTTAAAAAGCCATATCTTTTGTAAAGACCTTGATTCTCATCCTCTCAGTAGGTGTACCACTTCAGTTCCAGAAAGGCATTTTTAATTTTGTACAAAAGGAAAGAATCAAGATCCTTCTTGCCAAAAGATTAACGATACACGTGCACATGGAGGAAGTTATGCAAGGAAGTTTTCTTGAGTACACTGGTTGTCTTAAGGTGCCATGCTCCATTTTGCCTCAATGTGATGTGCACAGACTATTAATAATAGTAAATTATTGCATTTGGGCCAAAAACTCAAGGAAATAATTTATAAAAAAATCTGCATTCAAGCCATCTCTCAGCTTTCATATACTGATCATAAATCACTGCAGAGACATTTATGATTGATTCACAGGAGAGTTTTATATTACCACAGAAAAATAAAAATAATAGTTGCCTTCTGAACAACTGTCCTTCATCCTAATTATGCAGCCCAACATATTCTTCATAATTGACAGTTAGGATGTTTCTCTCAGAAAAGAGACTTTGAAAGTCAGAAAGGTGGAGGTGCAAAGCTGGATCCTGAATGATAGTTTCAATGTTTGTTCTTAGGCAGTGGGAATTAACTCCTATCCTTGTGGTGTCAATACAGGCTGTGGCGTCTTTATGGCACCAGATCCCATGGAGCTCTAGAGAATATCCCTGAAAACAACGTCTCAAGGTCACAATTTTAGTGGCAGCGTGAATCCCATCTCTTGATGTCCCACCATAATATAAAAGGCTGGAGCTAGTTTCTTGATATAGAGGGGAAGGACATTTAAATGAGTAGTGAGATATTATTTATTTTTTATTCCATTTGAACTAGCCATCCCATGCTCTGATGTGAGATGATAATTAGCATCCAAACCTCATTACTGCAACCTTGGCATTAGCAGAATTCCATTCTTGGCTTATGGACAACCCTTCACACCAGAAAAATATAGGAGATAGAAATTGTGTCTTTTTCTCAATGAAAAACAGCTGCTGAGGGCTCACCTGCAGGCCACTCTACCCAGACAGCAAACAGTCATATGAGAGCTTTCAGGATATTTCCTGTAACCCAATTATTTTCTTTTTAAAATAGCAATGAAAAGTGGAGCAGAAATGTAACACTGTTAAGAACCTGTCAGGCTTTGCCTCTCCTTGTTGCTCCATTTTCTCCATGCTTATTGAGCACTCTAGAATTAGCATCAAGCTCCAAGATAACAAGCTCACAAACCTCCTTTAATGACACCTTCCTTTCCCTGAATTTTTTTTACAGGAGAGTTGTTCTGTTATGTCAACCAAAGTATGGGCTCTGTTTGCTTCACAGAAAGCAAATGAATTGGACATTTTTTTCCTTGAGGGCCTTGCTTATTTCAAGGCCAAGTAGAGCAACTCTTTGCTGCCTTACTGAGGGACTCTCAAATAACTCAGTTTTATTCTTTGACTGCCCATTGCACTGCCCTGTTTTCATGTTGGAGGTCAGGCCAAGAGCAAGTGAATTCCCTTTATCTTTCCCTGACTTAGCTAAGTTCCAGAGAGGTCAACAACTCCTCTCTCCCCTGCATTCCTGGGTCCTGCATTCTATCATTGCTTTAGAGATATTGCACTCCTTCATACCAAACACTGCAAGGATCCTTCACAAGGGGAAGTTCAGCCTCTAGGACCACGGGGATGAAAAGGTGCAGCAAGACTCTGGTGCTCTTTGGATAAAGTTTGCCTGCAGACCTCAGGAATGCTCTGCAAGGTCTTCTGCAGTGACTTCAGTAAAGGCTCCCCTCACAGCTGAGTCTTTATATCAGATGACCATTGCCTTAAATATCAGTTTGTGTAGTCAGACATTACATACCACAAGAGGCTGTTATAGACATTTCATTTTCACATAGACATTAAATTATTTAGGGATTCTCTTAATTCTAAAAGTTTGAACCAATAAAACACAATAAACCACTAAACTACCAATAAAATAAGTTTAAAAAATTTCAATTCCATTCTTGAAGTTGCTACTTGCTTCCATTGGTCTGTGTGCAAACCTTTGAGGACCAAATGTTGTCAAGAATGTTGAAACTCAATTATAGCAGGCTATTACAGTAGAGTCCACGACAAATGAAAAAAACATTTAATTTTGGCCAAAATGCTCACTATATATTCATATTGCTGCCATTTTTCAAAGGCACATTGTTAGTTATCTACATGAACCTAAAAGATTAAAGCTCAACTCGGGGTTATGAGCCTGTCCAGCCAAAACAGATTGTGACTGACCTTATGGTACCCAGAGGCATTGGGACAGCTAAGATGACAAAAGGGTGTTCTTTTACATCAAGCTCACCCAACTGAAATTACATAAGTATATAAAGTAACACCCAACAACACTGTTAGCTGCTCCTAAGATGAACCTATTGAATTGAATTGGGGTCATGCATCAGCTGAGGGGGTGAGAGAACTCAGTCCTGGCCAAAAAAAAAAAAAGAAAAAAAAAAGTTTATGGGAGCTGGGTTTTGTTTGGAGGAGCTGTTCCACAACATCACAATGCCATCAGTGAAGTTCCTCCCTTTTCTGTCTCTACTGTCCTACTTTGTGTTGGCTGATTGCCTTAATTCTTTCACGGACAGCATAGGCCACTATTTTAATTATCATCTATAATTATTCAGGTTCCCACTCTCCCATAACACCTTTATCTTAGCCTGAGAGATGGAACACCCTTCACAGTGGCACACTTCAGGTGTGACTACAGTGTGTCTTAGAGAGACCCTGGTACTACACATTCACCACAAAATCACACAGGAAACTCTCTTCCATTGGCAAGAAACAGCTAATCCAGAAAAGCCCTAAGCCAGGTTTTTACCAGCTCAGAGATGTTAATAAAATCTATTCTGCAAAGAGATACAACAGTCATTTCAATAAACCCAGGAGCTAGTACCGTGAGACAAATACAATGCTCTACATTATGTCTAGAGAAAAAAAAAATATGACTGGGCTGAAAGCAAGCAGTGTTTGATTGAAAGTGTTCACCCCAAGCTGCAAGATCTACTGAGAATGTGGTCATGGACAGTAAATAAAAGGCTCCAGGGGAAGTCAGCCCATGGCTGGATTTCAAGGTGCCACTGAGCATCACTATAAACAACTTCTTTACTAAGGGGACAGTCTGATTTACAAGTACTGGGTCCATCAAGTCATTATCTAGCAAGAAGTGTCAGGGCACAACTGTTCAGTGTCTGGCTGGAACTCCACTTGCTTACGAAGTGTTTATAGCTCCCTTGATCCAAAGTGCTTCACAAACTTTCATATACAAGCTCTGTTACATTTTGCTATTAAAGGAAATTACTCTCTAGGTGGACACACAGAAGGAGCAAATTGTGTCCAGCTAACACTAAAAAAACCCAAAGAAAGGGGTCAAAATGAAATCACAGCAGCGAACTTTGGGCTGACCCACTAATATTAATGCCCAGAGTTGGGCAGGAGTGTCTGTGTGTCACCAGCAACTGCGACTGTGTGAGAGCTTGGTGTGACTTCCCACACAAAAGACGTCACCATCACTCCTCCTGTTACCCCACCACCTGGAAGATGAATTCTTGCAGACTCCAGGGAACATTGCCTTCTGCTGCATCATCAGCCACGGACAGCTCTGGCCAAGAATATTTTTCAGTGTGACAGTGACAGGAAAGCAGAACATTTGTAATAATGTGTTACTACTGTGAGTATCTTAGTTGTTTCACAAATGCACATCAATGTATAAAATACAGATTACATTCCTTTTTTTTACTAAATAGAATTATCTTCTAGAATTAGAGTTTCAAGGTCTCATCCTTACAATAAAGAAATTAAATATTTTTATTGTATATTGACTTACAGTTTGGACAAGCATTGCTTTATGAGATGCTGATTAATAGTCAGGAAAGAAGCAGTCTGTTGTCCAGTAATTTACTTTTAATTTTCTGATTCTGCAAATTAACTTTCCTACTAAATGAGGCGTTAGGCTGATGTCAATATTTGCAGGTACTCCACAATTATACTGTGTTTACTAAATGACATTGCTTTAACTCAAAAGTCATTCGGATTTCCATTTAGACCATGATCCTGCTGGGTCCCTAGCTCTGCTGTAAAAGTGTTGCATGCCCTCAGGTTTCATGGAGTCAGTGGCACTGGAGATTACTCAGCTGCCTTCAGATCCAAGTCTCATTTATTTGGGAAACCATAATTAGAGCTTAGGAGCCAGGTTTATGCAATATGGATTGTAGGCAAGACACCCAATTCTTGCATTTAGGAATCTCCTCTCCTTTTTAACTCTTTTTATAGGTGGAGATTTCAAGGTGAGCCTTGACCTCTTGTTAAACTAATATGTCCTAATTTTTTGCATTTTTTAGCTTCAGTGAGGTGTTCTCCATCCTTTCATCGTGTGGGGGAAGGAACAGCTATCTAATCTGCTTGTCCGAAGGAAATGCCTTTTTAATGAGTCCAAGTCTCCAGCAGGACTCAAAATAGCAAGGCAGTAAAGCCAGAAGTGTTTATAGAAAGAAATTGCTTTAAAACTGTTAGTGTCATGGTATCTTGGAAATGACAGCTGCTGATACATCCACAAGCTGCCCCAGTCTCAGTTCTCCTTACTGCCATACACCCTGGGCTGCTGGGCACACTTACACCCCCATTCTACACCGGTAGGTGATTAAAATCCCTTCCTGTCTCCTCCCTTCTGTGCCAGCTGGTCCACAGGGTTTTGCACTGGAGAATCACAAAATATAATTTCAAAGCCATCCCAAGGAAAAGCCCCTTGGCCAAAGCCCTGGGATCTCATGTTTATTTACATATTCTTCCTTGTACTTTGAACATATCTGAAGTTATTCTGAATTGTCTTAATATGTAATTCTTCCCTCAGACAAATGCACCAGGCAGGACCGTCAGGGGTGCAGATCTGGTGCCAAGGGGATATGATTTACATTACATGTAAATCTGTTTTGGCAGCACACGAGCTCTGCTTTCATCCAAATGGCTTAAAGCAAATGAAAACTGGCCCAAACATAGATACAGTGTCCTGGAAAGAAACCCAGATGGGTGTAGTCGGAGACTGGTATCTGAGACAGCTACGCCTGATTTTTAACCTCACTGGTGAGATTTTGAACGGAGCAGAATGCAAACCTCTCAGGGACATTATTTTCCTGTACCTAATGCAGGGGTGTGACATCCTCCCAGCCAGGTGAGAGCATCTTCTCTGCCAGAGCCAGTGTCAGAACCCGGCAGACTGAGGCAAGCAAGCCCCGAGGGCGGCTCTCGGGATGATGTTCCTCAGACACCCTTGCAATTATCTCAGATTAGCAGCGATTTACAGCCGGGCTGGCACCCAGGGCCACGGGGCAGGAGAGCAGCCCCAGCGCTGCACAAACACCTGTCTGAAAGCATAGCCATGGGGAGGGGTGAGGATGCAGGCACTTGGGTGGGTGTCAGGCTGCAACAGCTGCTCCTGACCTGCAGCGCTGCAAAGGAGAGCAATGAGATGCAGTCACCCTGCAGAGAACATCCAGAGAGGTTCTGGTGGCAGAAATCAACAGTTATGGTTGCAGGACTGCTTTGGTTGTTTGGGGTTTTTTTGTTTTTTTTTTCTGTTTATTTGTTTCTTTTGGGGTTTTTTGTTTGTTTGTTTTTTTGTTGGTTTTATATATATATATATCACAGGTCTTCTGTAAGACCATCGTTTTCTCTTAGCACCTCATCTTGGTTTTCCCTGCTTCATCCTCAGCAGGAATAGGTACGGTGCTCCAGAGGGGCTGTGCTGGGTGAGGCACACATTAGCTCCCTGGACTGTAAAATATGTCTGGAAGGTTTGGGAATACGATTCCAATGGCAATTGTAGAGATGCCTAATGATACAGCTCAGCTGCTTGCTTTGGCACATTTCACAGGAGTGCTTTCCACCAGCTCTGCTGAAGGGAAATCATCCTCTCCTGTTCCTTCTCCTGTTACCCACACTGCTGATGGTCAAGCTTAGATTTTCAGTTTGCACTTTTGCCCCTTGAGGTGTAAGATACCAGTCAAGTACTCCAGTAAGGTCCTCACCCTGCACAGCTCTCTCTCAGTTCTTCAGTGCCACACACCCCATATACCACAGGCAATGATTCTGCATATGGATCAAAAAAGTTATGCCTGCTGAGTATCGAGACACATGATTACCCAGCTAATTTGGAGTAATTTTAACCAAGAACAGGAGGGTGGAAAAGTGAACTAAAGCAGAAATTGTTTCAGCATGGTGATCGACTAAGAAAGCTCTGCCTGCTAAGGTTACCCAGAGGTGAATGTTGACACAAGCCCAGGAGCAAGGAGATGTCCAGAGACAAGGTGCAATGAGATGGTCTCAGGAGAGCTGGCTGGTTTAAGATTGAAGTGCCCACCCTTATCTAGGGCAGCATGCTGCCTGCCAGCAATGAATGTTGGAGTGTTTACGAAAACCTGACAAGGTATCTGCAAGATGCTTTAGTAGAAATTACTGTGGGGAAAATGCTTGCTTTGGATGTGGAAAGAGCTGAGAACTCTGTTGGCAAAACTGCTGAGCCCTGAGGAGAAGGGACTGTTCTAGCTGTAGAGTCATTTTTTATTCTAGGCTAATGATAATCCAAGAACATTAGTATTCCACACATTAGTAGTTAAAGCTGAGTCAATTTAGGCCAGAAAAGGTGTTTGGGTATAGCAATAATTAACTATTAAATCCAACCAGGTCACTTGTCCATCCCTGAAGCATTCTACTGAGATCTCTCAGGAATGTGGTCTGTTTAGAGGTGGCAAAAAGCAAACTCAGGACTACCAATGTACCTCAAGTGGAGATGCAAGACCCTCACTCCTTCTTTCAGCAGAGCAACCCAGGAGGAATTTTTCTAGAGGAAATAAGTATGAGCATACAACATAAATAAGAGAAAAAAAATCCAGGCATTCTGTCTCTTCTGGACAGAAATGGAACTGAAAATTGTATTCTGCTGCAATAAACCAAGGAACCAGATGTTTCAGATAATTAGTATTAGAGTAAAATTTTTCTAGCAGCTGTTTTTCTTGTGAAAAACAAGTGTATCAGCCTGAACAAATTCTTCCAACAGGATGTCTAAGATGTGATCGAGAACATGATGTCATTTGCATATATTATATATATATATTCTGAAGAGCTTTAAAGCATCAACTTGAATATTGTTAACTGCAGTAGCACGTGCAGAAGTTTACTTCTGCCTCCAGATATATACTCAGTGAGTTAGATGAGTTTTCAGAGCTTTGCTGTCTTTAGCATCTAACCTAGAGCAGGCAAAAGATGACTGGAAAGACCAGCATGCCCCAAAAATCTGTATTGGTTCTGTTGGGTGGGATTTTTTTCCAGGAAACCTTAAGACTTCCCCTAGCATAACTCTATATGTTCAAGTATTTTAAGAGACACCACTCTGGTTTCACCTATTTAAAAGTCTGTGAGCTTGTCCATCCTGTTTATCACGCACTGCAGCATCCACCTGGAGCAAAGCATCTGTCTAGCCACGCTAATTGAATTAGTCTGTGAATTTACCCATCTAGAGATAGAGACCTTGCTAGCTTCCCAACTTCAGGATTTTTACAGAAGAGGTGCCTAAATAAACATTTTAGGAAGGAGATGAGCACTTTTGTTGTCTAAAGGTATTTCCAGAACACTTGCCTTTTTGGGGTTTCTCTGGTGGAAGAACCAGTTTTTTCAGGATGGAAACAAACACCTTATGAACTGGCAGAAATCTGTATGGAAGAGCCAGTTTCTCATGGGCTCATGCAAAAAACCTTGGCAATTGAGGCCTCAGGTAGCTTCTAATGTGCATCTTGTGAGGCTTGCAGTGTCTGGAGGACTGATCTGTATCTCATTAAAATTAAGACCACTCATCTACAAGCACCAGACCGTTCTCACTAATTATTTGATAACGATGCCTCAGGCGATTAATATTGGAGGCTGTGCCCCTGAGGTGGACTGGGACTCTTGACTCCTGTTGATGTGGCACAGACCTGCTGGGAAAGCTGTGGCAAGACAAAGTTCAGCATGGGAGGGACCTGTTGGCAGTGGATGAGCGAAGGGCAGTGACTGAGCGTGCCAGGTCTCTCCAGCAATGGTTTGCAGTTCTGCAATGTGCACCAGCTGGTCTGAGTAAAGATTCATCAGCCTGGGTGGAGATGCTGCTCAGAGATTTTCAGCATTGCATTTAATAAGGTTACTCATGTAAAAATAGGCCAAAATAAAAAGCCCCCCCACAAGAGCTGATAGTATTTTGGAAGAAGAAACTCAAAAAGGGTACGGGAAGAAAAAAGGGCTCATTCAACATATCAGTTCTCTTGGCTTCCTGGTACTGACTGGTTTATGCTCTGAAAATTAGAATGGTCCTAAGTTCCATTTTCAAAGATATCTTCTGAGGTGTTCAGGAGCTTCAAGGCATCAACTACCTTTGAAAATGAAATTTAGGATGCAAATCATGGGGTATTTCTGAAGAATTTAACCTGTGTTCCCATAAAAACTCTTCCTCTCAAAGGCCATGGGCATCCCAGTACTAAATGAATCATGGATTTAAAGTTCCATATAGCTTGGAGTTTACTCCACGTAAGTTTCATATAACTTGTGTTACACAAGGAAGTAGAACAGCAGCCCCCAGTGCGGATCCAGAAATGAACAAGAAAAGTGCATCTGTAGAGTGAAACAGATCAGGTTTTGCAATTACGCCGACAAGGAAGGTGATCTGTAATAGTAGAAGTGAAGATTAGTGGTTTTTAAGAGAAGACATCTCCTGAAATTAGAACTCGAGGTGGGGCTGACCACAAAGGGCACCACGGAAGGCAGGTGCCAGGGGCACGAAGCACCGAGGCTGGCGCACATGGCAGAGGCAGCGCGACGCAAGCCACCTCCAGCCGCTCATTCCTTCTCACGTTTAATTTCCGTGGCGCCTCCGTTGCCCTTCGCAAAGGGGCCCCTCCAGCCGAAGGGAGCAGGGGGCACGCACCGGCCGGGCGGATGAGGGGGCATCCTGCCCTCCACCTGCGGGCAGAGCCCGCGCTGCCGGCGCCCAGCCCCGCCGCTCGCGGCGATTCCCCGCCCCTCGCCGGCGGGGACGCGGATTCGGCCTGCGCGGAGCCGGCGGAGAGAGGGAGCGCGGCCGGGCGAGGGGAGGGGAGAAGCGAGGAGGCGGCGGCGGAGGCGGCGGCGAGCTGGCCATGGCAGCAGCCCGCGGGCGGAGAGGCAGCCGCGGGTTGCCGCTGTGATTGGCACCCCGAGGACGAGGAGGAGGAGGAGGCGGAGGAGGAGGAAGGCGCGGAGCAGCCGCGGGGCCCGCCATCCCGCGGCGGCGGAGCGGCGGTGCCCGGGAGGATGCCGGGGAAGCGGGGCTCGGCGGGCGGCGGCGGCGGCAGCGAGCTCCCGGGGGCCGGCGCGCCGCGGCAGCGCAGGCGGCGGAGGAAGGTCTCCTGCTTCTCCAGCATCCAGCTCTTCCTGGTGTCCGAGTGCGCCCTGATGCTGGCCCAGGGCACGGTGGGAGCCTACCTGGTGAGTGCGGCCGGCCCGCAGCCCCCCGCGCCGCGGGCGGCGGTGCGCGGCGGAGCGCAGGGGAAGTTTCCCCGGCGCCGGGGCGGCTCTGCGGGCAGCCCCCCAGCCCGGGGGGGTCAGGGCAGCCCGGCGTTCGGCGGCTGAAATGACTCAGCAGTGCCGAGGGGTCACCAGCCCGCTGCCGCCCAAGTTGTGCGGCCGCTCCGCGGGACTCCCGAGCGCCCGGAGCGCGGCCGGGCTGGCACCAGCGCGGGGCTCCGGCTGGCCGGGCGCTCGGCTCCAGCGCCAGCCTTGCCGCTTCACACGGAATAAATACCGGCAAAAGATAGCGGTGCATTTATTTCGTGCCTCCCGCGTTGCCGCTTTTCCTCATCCTCTTAAGTGATGCAGCGGTGCAAAGCGCAGCAGCCCCGAAAGTCTCGGTGATGGGTACAGAACAATCCAAATAAGACTTTAGCACTAAATCTGCATAGTGAGATGTGGTGTCAGAGGCAGAAGTGTAGTAGAAGAGTTGGGAAGGTGTCCATACGGCTGTGCTTGTGCCTTGAAGTGTACAGCCTGTGGAAATGTTCTGCTTCCAGCAGATGTAAGTGTATAGTTGATTTAAATTTCTTAAAATAGCTTGCTGGATTTGAGAATTATAGTTTCCATGGAAAAGAAATGTATTCGTAATCTCTGAGGCTTTTTGAGGCCATACACATAATATATTCTACAGTAAATGTAAGAACTCTGCATTTGGTACTTGTATTCAGTATTTAGCATTGCTTCTTTCACATGCTCAAACTACTTATGCAAATTTGTACTGAACGTGATCTATAATTTTTCAAGGTATGTGACTAAACTAACCATGGTTAATATTCCCTCTTAATATGAAATGGAAATTAGAATTCATCTCCATATAATAAAACATAAGTTTAGTTTGAAGCATAGTTGTAATTCCAAAGGAAACTGCATCCTATCTGATGAGAGAAATTCAGCAGTTCTATACCCTAGGTGACTATATGTGGATATAACTTAATTTGTAGGAGCCTGACAGGAACATGCCTGTTTTATGTGAGTAACACCTTAGTAAGTAAATATATTGTTTCCGATGAGCTTCTTGCAAAATGAGCTGTCAGTGTGAATGAGTGTAGGATAATCCTTCCTCAAAGTAATAGCCGAGGAAGAGCCCACGGGTGATGTCACCCGGTGGGCACCGGTGTGCCAGGAATGTGTGGCTCTGCCAGGGGGCTGTATATATCAGCACGCTGCGCTGGGGTGTCGGAGCGTAGGATCAGCAGCATTAGTCCCTAGCGTGGCATTTTCCTCAAACTCCTTTGCATTGCTCACTCCTCGCCAGTTTCGCCTTTCTTTTCCTGTTTTCCCCAACTCCTGGGGCGTGCTTTGTATGGTGTGTTTCACACACCCCAGCCCCATGGTCGGGGAAATGAAATGAGCGCTGCGATTCCCAGAGCCTCCCTCCTCCGAGGGGTGAACCCAGCTGAGGTGCTGCTGTCTCTGCTCTCTGATTCTCTCCAGGTCTCTGTCCTGAGCAGCATGGCAGCGTGATCCACAAGCAGTAGCAGACAACTGGGCAGTGGAGGGAAAGGAAAAAAAAAGCAAACTAAACTCAAAACAATCCCTAGCATGCATAAGCAGTGGCCCAGCTGCACTGGGCAAGTGTTCCTCTGTTCCCTGTATAATTTATCTGCCGTCATTGCAAATACCACAAAGCCCTTCATACAATGAACAGATGCAAATGTGGAATTGTCACTGCAGGGTGAATCTGTGCTTAAAGCAAATCTGCCCAGCATTGTGCTTACAGGTGCTGCAGGGGAGCGAGAGCAGGAGCAGCAAAGATGCTTGCTGGAAAGCACAGAGGACTTAATCGTTTTTGCAGACGGAGTGTCCCGTGGGGCCAGGTGCTGTTCTCAGGTGCTGCCATGGGATGGAATCAGTGGAGGCAGTGCAGAGTTGCCCAGGTGTACCTGCAAGTGGATATTCATTTGCTCGGGCTCCTGGGATGAGTGGGGCTCGGTGGTGGCTGCTGGGCTGCTCCCCGAGGGACAAATTAGCAGGCGAGACCAAGCAGAGAGCAAACAGAAGGACAAGACAAATAGGGAGATGCTGCATAGGAGAGGCACAGTGTGTAGTTCTGGGCAGTTGAATAAACTACTAATTTTAGCCTGTCAGCAGTGAGGGAGTTCTGTATTGTAGTTCTGCTTTCCTTGGCCACATGTGTGACTTTCCCTAGTTATTTGTAACTCAGGAAGAGAAACCTTTTTTTGCCTTATACGGCGACAAGTTGGTTTCCTCAGATTTTGTCTTGTTCGGCACAGCAAGACCATGAGGGCAGAAACTCATCTTGTTAAGAAAACAAGCCAGGGGCTGGGCTTTTCAGGAGTGATTGAAGAGCGCAGTTTGGATTGGGCTTGGCTTTCATGTCAGTACATTTAGAAGTGGCTATTGTTATTTCTTTTTGGAGATGTAAAAAACCTCCCCTTTTCCACGTTCACTGTGCAATAGACTAGCAGCAACCACTTGCATATATGTACAAAGTATACATTCATTCATTATGTGGTTTTTAAGCAAGGATCATTCACTTTTATTTGTTCATAAAACATTCTGCTTGCCAACAGGGCTTTATAAATAATAAATGCTGATAAAAATCTATATAAAGTCCAATTCTTTTCCCACAGAACTCAGCAGTGAAAATACCCCAGGATGCCAGCAGTAGATGTCTGTGTTTAAATAGTGCAGTGTCTCTGAGGTTCTTCTTGTGAAGTTTTAGGGAGTATTTGATCAATGTCACGCTCAAAAATATTTGTCTATTATTATGCTCGCTGTTTGCAAAATGCACATGTTCCAAAATGACTTGGTGCCATATCCTGCATAGTTTATGCAAATACAAGCCTGTGCTGCTGCTTTAATTTCTGGGGCTGCTGAATACACCCTATTATTTGCATATTCGTGTAAGGTTTTGTGTACACATTTATTTGGCTTCATCTAATTACTCCTGCGTGCTTTTGGAAACTTGAATTTCCCAGCAACTGCAGCAGCAGTGGGAAAAATGCTGCTTGTAGTCTGCAGGCATTCCTGCTGCAGAAGTTACTCAGGATTTTTGCAGCAACTTTTTAGAAGCCCAGCTGATTTCCACCTGCAGTTGCTCTCCTGCAGCACTGGGCAGTGGATTAAAGAGCTGAGGGTGACTGGTGCAGATGGCACCAGGAGGGAAGGGCTGGAGCCTCTGTTCTCCAGCTGGAGCCTTGTGCCTTTCGGGTGGATGCAGCAGTGTGATCAGTCATGCCAGCCGTGCAGCGATGAGGATTTCGATAAGGCTGATTCACATACCTTGGCAGCACTTTCCTGCCTGTCTACCTCCCTCCCTGTGAATTCCTACATGCTCTATATTTTGGAATATTTTTACTGGTAATAACGTTCCAAGTGCTCCTGACGTTTCGTCGCTGAGGCATTTCATCACCTTGCCAGTCAGATCTTGTGCCTAGCCAGTGGTGAAATCATTGCTTGAGCAGAAGGCAAGGAGCTCTCTCTTTGACAGCCACAGTTTGTGGAGCAGGAGAGCAGTTTAATTTCTCTCCCTGGCCTTTAGCCTCGACTCGCTCTGGTTCAAACTGACCTAGATGCAAGCATCCAACATCTGCCAAAGTCATGGGCTTCTTTAGATAAAGGGCATGCAGATGGGAAGCGCGTTGGGAACCAGTTCTGTGGTGTGCACTGGGGAGCTGTTTTTACAGAGCTTTACTGAGCTGTCTCTGTTTGCTACAGCTTTGAATGCAGCTATTCATGTGTTTTATCAAGTGATAGGGGATGACTGGCCTGAGCATGGGATGGAAAGGAAAATAATTGGCCCCTCCCAAGGAGGGTGCATTGGTGTTTGCGTGGGAATGAATGCCAAATTGTTTCTTGTTTTGCTGAATGAAAACTTTTGAGCCATGCTTAACTTCCTAGGAGGAGCTTTGCCCATGCAGCAGTGTTTGACTGCAGCCTGCAAAAACTCTCTTAAGTGTCTGCAGTAAAATTAGTGCTGTGTGACTCCAGGTGAGAGTGTGTGTGTATGTGGTCTCTGAGATGAGCTCCTTCTGTGTGGGTTTATTGCTGCTAAGGTTTGAAATATCAGTGAAAATCTTGAAATTCCATCTTCAGGAAAAAGATAAGTATCAAAGATAAATAGAGAAGTTAATGACCAAAGGGTTCCTGGTGGAACAAACAGAAGTAAGGGCTCTGTGTGATGGACAGCTGGGAACCGAGGGGTTAACAGCAAAATTTGGCTCTTGGATTTTTTGAGTTGTTTTGATGTGCAACCCGTTCCTCTCCCATGTTAAATATAACAAATACAATAATGTGTTCTGTGGTACAGACTTGATCAAACCCTCCTTGAAATCTGGCAAGATCTGCATGGAGGATGTCATTAAAGTCAGTTTTGGGAATACTGCAGTGCTTCAGAGCTTTCTGTTGTCCTTGGTGCTGCACAGTAGAACTTGTCTCTGTGTATTTGCAGTCTGAATGGATGGGGTGGGAGAAGTGTCACAGGTGGGGAAACTGAGGCAGAGATTAAGAGCTTGATTCTGTTTCTGGAGCTATTGATAAAGCATTTGGTTGGTTGGTTGGCAGCAGCAGAGTCTGAATGGCTTAGACGTAGGCAGACTTAACTACAAAAGTAGTTTTTCCGTTGTAACTTATTATTGTTTTTAATAAAGTATTTGTTTTTCTAGAATAAGGATCAGCTTGAAAATACTGCTGCCTTTTTTTTTTCCCTCTCCATCCTCAGCCGTTCTGAGTAATAAATTAGCTGTAATGTTCATAATTTATTTGTCACTGGGGTAGTTAAAGGGAAAGAAACCCATGGAGTGAAAATAAACGTTTTAGTGGGGATGAGTATTGCCAAGCATTGGCTGGTTATTGCTTACCGTTCATTTTCCCTTAATATATCTTTGCTGGCAATGTTATTTCTGGAAAGTTGTTTCTAGTGTGCCTTTCCCATTAGAGAACATTGTCTGTTCTGCAGCTGAGTTGCACAGAAAGTTGTTCTAAACTAGCTATTTTGACTACATTCATATTTCTTCTCGAAGAAACCTTCTGATAATTTTTTTGGGTTTCTGACTGCAGGGTGGAGCAGAAACCAGATTCAGCTCTGGATTCTAATGCTTTCAGGCTCCTGTGGGGTGTGAGTCGGGAGTATGGCATGGACACATTAACATAAAAACTTTATTTAAGTAGTAGAAACAAATTCCAATCCAGGAGTTGATTTTTGAGCATCAGGAAAACTTGTAACTGTCATATATGTGTTGGTTAGGAGAAAGGGGATTTTTTTATTTGCTACTAATAGATGAAACAGTGTAGAGGTAACATGCTTATCTCTTGGATGATGTATTATATACAACTTACAACCTGATGTCTTCATGGTTAAATCTATTTAAAGGCAAAATGCACTTGGTGTCTAAATGTGGACTAGTTGATTTTATGTTTTTATTACTTTTTAGCAGAAAGTTTGCAGTTCTTCCATTTCTCTGTAAGGGCCAAGTGATGTTTGTAAGCACGGAAAGAAGGAACAGTTAGAAATGCTGTGGTCTACTGTAAAACCAATGTCTCATTTCTTCTGGCCAGCCTTTGCTTCCAGAATCCCTCCAGCTCTTGCAGGGTGCCTGTGTGACAGGCTCTGTGTGGTTTAATGGCCTGCAGTGTTCCTGCAGCTGAGGTTTAAAGGGATCTTGAATTAGAGCAGAGGATGCACTGGTCTGAAGGGCTATGCCTTTTGTGTTGGGAATTTCATGCAGTGTGACTCTTTTAGTGGTCCTGTAGCCCCTGTCCCAGAGAGGGCTCAGTGGAACTGTGATCCCTCCCCTTCTCTGCAAGGCAGAGCAGATACTCCCTGCTTCCCAGAAAGGGGTGTCTGTCAGGTTTGCATGGGCTTTTCTTTCCCTTACTTTCAGGATGTTGTAAAGGACCAAAAGCCAACTTCTGTCCTGCTACAGCAGTGCAAATTTATTGCTTTTGAAGGGTTATTCTGCAATTCGTCAAGAAGAATTTGTCCTCTGTGTATTATAATCCTTTCTTGTAGACTGCTTGGTCTCCTGCTGTTCCTTCACAGGAAGATCAAACAATGGCAAGCTATTTAGAGGGTGAGGTTGCACCTTGGATGAATTAGTGTGGCTTTGTCTCCTGATCAACACCAGATGAAACTACAAGTATTGTATTTTAAGCATCATCCAAAAGAGTTTGAATAAACGTGATAGTACTTTGTGTAGTAACTCCTTTAAGTGCTCCAGTGAAGTTTGGAAGACTTAATTTTTCCTATTGCGCAGAAAAATGGGCCAGTGATTTTGATTTAAAAG
Source organism: Passer montanus (assembly GCF_014805655.1). NCBI lineage: Eukaryota > Metazoa > Chordata > Aves > Passeriformes > Passeridae > Passer > Passer montanus. The sequence continues at coordinate 11,985,230 of NW_024369929.1, forward strand.
GCTTCATTATAGCTCTGCAGCAAAACCAGGACTAGAACCCCAAGAGTCCTGTCTCCAGGTCACCTTGGAACAGCCACTAGAAGCTCTGTCTCTGTAGATAGTGCAAAGCAAACAGTGGTGCCTGCTCCAGGGAATAGAGATTTCACCCTGCTCCATCTGCTGTCAATAGGATCAATAGTGATTGCAGGCTGTTGAGGGAGCTCCTGGAGTGTCTGTCACTCTTCCCATCCATGCTGGGAGGGCTCTGCCCTGTTATGGGAAGCATTCTGTAGTGTTCAGAGAGGTGGTCCCTGCATCCAAGCTGTTTCTGTTAGAGAGAAGGGGGAGAAGGAATGTTCCCTTTACCAGATGTTAAGCAGGTATACAATTGCAATCATACAGAGATAAAGACTGAGAGGACAGGTCTGGATTTGCCTCTCCTCACTCAGCAAACTAGGAGACACCTCAGAACTAAAATCAGATTTTCTAAGCTCTCCAGTTAGCAACTTTTTTTTTTTTTCCCCAGCCTTATTCCTGATTTGATGTGCTTCAGCATTTTATCACCTGAGTATTCCTTGCTGAAGTGAGGCAGGCAGCTCTCCTGCTATTGCACAGTGCCCACTGTATTGAAGTTAAAGATCTTTTACTGAGCTTCTGTTGCAGCAGTGCCTGAACCCAGTCAGTTATTTTAGATTACTGGAGTGTAAAAGCAAAATATTTATTTCTGGTTTGCTGGAATGTTTATCATCATTGTTATTTTCAAGAAGAAAAGGAATGTGCTTTGGTTTCTGTTTTTCCCCTCTGTTGCCTCTCCCTTCATAGTAGCCTTTCAGAACCTCACCAAGCAGGCTGCTGATTTCTCTGTATTTTTTTAACCATCTTGGTGTCTGCAGCTATCACTTGGATGGTTTCTGCATGTTTGCAGGCACAGTGGCTCTTAGATAAGTGGCTGTGAGAGCCACTGTGGGGGCACAGGAATTGTTATTTCATGTTACATCTGTTTCCTGGGCAAGGATTGCTGGAATTGGCTTATTTTTAATACTAAATTGTCCTTTTGAAACACTTACCATGCTGTTCACTAGTATAATTCATAATTCCTTGGTTTACTGAAAGTGGAAAAAGACTTAAAATTTAGTCTTATGGTGATCCATCAAATGACAGTGAAGTTTTTGACAGAACCTGGATAATTCAGTTGTATTGAGGTCTTCATGACTCACCCAGTTTCTGAAACAACTATGGCAGGTTTGTTTTTTGGTGCTTTGATGTTTGCATCTGAATCCAACATATTCTTTAGGTTTTGGGGGTTTTTTAAGGCAACTACAAACTCTGCCATAAGGAAACCGAAAGAAAGTTTGGCTGTTGAGAAGAGATTTGTGGTGTGGGTGTGGAAGAATACAGAAACCTTTCAGAAATGTTTCACTTTTCATTTTCAAAGATGAATAGTGGTATATTTGTGGCATACTTTTTTTTTGTCTCCCACTGAAAGACTTTGGCTGAATTGAAATCAGCATTGAGTGTGGGTCAGTATAGAATAAACAGCCTTGAGATGTGTGTTGCATATGTATATTTTAGGATAATACCTAACATTTTAATACCTGGAGAACTGCATGAAAAAATATGGAATTGTTTTAGAGTGGAGGATGACAGGTAGTGGTGCCCTCTGCATTCCTAAAACAGTGGAATTACTCTATGAATTTATGTTGAAGGTGGAAAGGAAGTATTTTTCCTGGAGTCTTCTTGCAGCGTGTGTTAGATGGAGCTAACCTGTGGAGCACCTCTGTTCAAATACAGCAGAGCCAGAGGATAGCAGTGGTGGCAGGACAGAGTTCTGAGTTTTCTGTAGCTTCAGATTTATTTCATCCCTTTAATTCTCCAAAGGAATAACAGGGAGTGAGAAAACATCATAACTTAATAGTTTTGCAGGCTGTCCTGTTAAACAATGAATGGTATTTGTTTTCTCTGGTGGAACTTAACCAGGAAGGGCTGCAGAAAGATTGTCTGGAGTTCTTGTTTTTTATTTCTGAAAAGGAGGATATGAAATAGTTGCTACTTCTTTCCACTTCTCAGCTTCATGCAGACATGGTTTGGCACTTCATTAGCAGGAGACCAGAGATTTGCTTGGGAGTGTTTTGGTGCTGGAATGGACTAAACCTCACACTTTGGCTTGAAAGGAATCTCTGAAGGAAGATGTGCCTTGCTGGGGACAGTAGCAGGGCAGGTGTCTGGACCTCTGAAAAATACCACATGTGCCTGTCTACACTGAGAAATGCCAAGAGAGAAGAGGGCAAGCATTTAAAACTTCCCAAGAGAGAAGCTAAAATACTGACTGAAAGAAAATTATTTTGAAAAACATGAAAGGGGAATGCCCCCAGTGGTGTCCTGCTGCTTCTTGTGCCCTGCTAATGGGTTTCATCTGCTGGAAACATGCTCACTTCTCATCCTGACATGGTCTGAGTGTTATATGATAATGCGTTGAGTAGCCATATTATGGATGGATCCTTTGATACCCAGAAATTTGGAAACAACAGAAAAATAACAGTATATAACTAAGGTTTGATTTTTAAAGAGTAGAAGCTTAAGACTTCCAGTTTTTCAAACCTACAGCTTGTTTCTCATCATCTCACTGAGCTGCAGGAAGAGCTGTAATTGCTGTCATTTAGGAAAGCTATTTTCTCCAAGTTATTCTTCAAGCTTTAACTCTTTTTGTTGAAGGGTGTCCACCTTGCTTGGTGAAGTGTTATGGTGTGTTAGCCTTGGTCTGCAGCCAGATCACCACCCAGCTTCTCTCTCACTCCTTCATCAACACAGTGGGGGCAGAAAATGAGGTGAAAAAGCATGTGGGTTGACATAAAGCAATTACTGTCAGGGATAAAATGGACTTGACCTGGGAAAATTAATTTTCATCGCCCATTAAAATAGATTTTGATGTTTAAAACAAAGGCAAAAATCAAAACACCATATTCCCCTCATCCCACTCCTTCTTTTCCCCTCTGGGCTCTCTGGGAGTATTCTCTGTCAGATCCTCACTGTGCTCTGCTGGGAGAGCATCCACCCTCGCCATGAGCTGAAGTAAACCATTAATCATGTTTGAGCACTGACGTGCTCTTTGCAGAAATGTTGGCTGCCACTGGGTAAATGGTTTCCCTTTTGCTTGGGTCCTGTCTGCACTTGGTGATCAGTCACTGGTTTTTGTGGTGCCCCACTGGGCAGCAAGGTTCAGCCCAAGGAGGAGCATGTCTGTGAGACTAAAACATGGTGGTGTTCTTTCCGTCCTGCAGGAATTGTCTGTAAAATGTGATTTTTGTGGGAATTAACCTTCCCAGAGCCTATGCCAAATGCTCTAGCTTGTGACAGAGAAAATGCTGGGCATACAGGCCCTTTATGGGAAATAGTGGGCAGTGTTTTTAGGGCTTACCAGCAAAGGAAAACTGTGGGTTTTGTTTTTGTCTTGTCCAGCGTACAGGGCTGAGAGTGGTTAATTACAATGGGCCTTTCAGCCCCTGCATGAGATGCACACTTTGTTTCCTGCTGCCTATAGCTAGTTATAATGCAGGTCCTTATGTCTGAAGTCAGTGCAGCTGCTGGCTGAGGAACAGGAGCTTCAGCTGAAGGGATGCCTTGTCTAGGGGTGCTTGTTTGTGAAGGGCAGTGGTGGCTGTTTGGGTGATCCTGTAGATAGATGGTCTCATCCAAGGGGCAAGGAATGCCCACTGAGCTCAGCTTTACTCAAGGTGCTCCTGCAGGAGCCTGCCTTGTTTTGTGTTCTCCAGCTTTAGTCCAAAGGGGGCTAATTGGACCACAAGTTTCTATTTTTGATATCAAAATGTGATACCAAAGCCACATGGCTGCTTGAGCCCTTGGGTCACAAGATGTCACAAGATGCTAGTCTAGGTTGGGTTTTGGGTTTGTTAGCTCTCTTTCTATAGTCTGTCATATTTAATACTATTAAAAATTGTAACTCAAGGAAGCTGCTTAGGGTTACTAAAAAGCTTTCCCATAGTCTTTGGGATTCAAACCTACCAGCTTCAGAGAGCTTGAGAGCAAAGGCTGAAAGTATTCCATGTGCACTTCTATGAGTTAATTCACTTAATTGAGGCCTCTTCTGCATTGACAGATCACTGTGTGAATGAATGGATTCCAGAATCAGCTTGGGAGTTATTTGATGGCTATTGAAGTTAAGCCACACTAGCAAGCCATGTGCTAGAGGCACAGTTTTGTGGGTTTGCTGTGTCATTTGGCACAAGTGCACACGCTTTCTCAGATGCTGGTCCTGTACAGAAGTTCTGGTTTTTCCATGGATTAGGATGCATCAAGGCTAATATGTTGCACTTAATATCAGTTCTTGCTCTTTCTTAGCAAGAAGGCAGAAGTTTCAAATCTCTTCTTGCTGTTTCTTGTGGAAGCATTTGAGCCTTATGGTGTAGCCTTCCTTATTTAAGATGGCATTTATTGATTTGAATTATTCAGCTTAATTCAATGCTGGACAAGCTTTTTGCCAAAATTTTTTTGCCTTCTTATTTAAATAGATCCCTAATGAATTGCTGTAGTTGTAAGATCCCTCATGAATTACTGTGGTTGTATATAATGACTCTTGGGAAATACTGGATGCAGTCTCTAGAATCAGTTCTGTGTGTTTTCAGATTGCAAACTTTTGAAGTCTATCTCAGAACAGTGCCCAGGGTCCCTTGTTGTTATCTAAGTTTTCCAGATACTCCCACATTAATAGACTGCATCTCTGGTATCTGTGGGCAGCCATCCACTGAGCAATTGGTTAGCAGGGTAACAGCTGGGAGGTAAATCTGGATGCAGAGTTCTTTCTGGGATTTGGTATAAGATTGTATAGTCTCATGCATGGAAGTTTTTTCTCCTACAATGTTTCCAGCTCAGTACTTCTGTATTTCCACGTTCAAACTGACTTACTCTGAGTTGGCATTACAGTTTGGGGGAGTGCTTGGCCAAAATGGACAAAAATGTTCTGCAGATAGCTTGTGGCAAAGTGTGGTCTTCTGGTTTAGCCAGCCAGGCCTTTTGACATGAATGGAGTGTGTTACTCCAATATGTATGTGTACTCCAATACTGGTTACTCTAATACTTGTACTCAAGTCTCTGTTTATCAAGTCTTTATGGATTTCTGTTAGGCATCACACTGAGGCTTCAGGGAATGGGATCTTTAAGAGGTGCACAGAACTTTGCTACACTGGAAGTGCAAATGAAACTAAAATGACATTTGATTTTTTTTCTTTATCTTCCTCCTGTACTTCACAGTACATAGATTCGGACACTTTCAATTTGATTCTCAGCATCCTGATTGTGTTCAGAACTCTTGGTATCCAGACAGTGTCACAAAATATTAGGTTCATGGAGTGTTTCCAGGAGTCCTGTCACTGTGTATTTCCCTGACCTCCTCCTTGCCCCCACTATTCAGGCAAGTAAGAGATTAAATGGTGGAGGAACAGCAGCTTGATTCCTCTGAACCAGTACTGGCAAGGTAGATTCTGGTGTTGGTGGCATCTTGGCAGGAACAGAGGAACATTCCTGCCACATGTGGATAATATTTTAAAGCCAAGGTCTTCTTTTGCAGCTAACTGTCCAGACCTGTCATGTCCAAACTGACTTTCTTCATCAGTCAAGACTAATATCTGTGCCCAGAGAAATCTGGATTTATTCACATTTGGACAATGTGACATGTGGCAGGCTTGGAAGAGGACAGCTGAGCCCATGGGGTAACTCTTGTTGGCTGAGGAACAGCTACTATTTGTATTTTGTGGTGAAGGTGCAGACCAGGCATGCTTGGGCTCATTTCCTGGCTTTGTCATGGACATCTCCAGGCCTTCCTTGGGCTTTCTGTCTCAATCAGCAAATGTGCTAGCTGTGTTATTGTCAGGTTCTGTGGTCATCTTGTGGTGTAGAATGATGGGCACTGAGCTGCTCCAGTGATGGTTAATGGGATGAGAGTGCCCTGTGCTTGTGCCCTGAACCGGGTCTCTAGCACTTATCATAACAGGCTGAACTAAATTAATTAATGGGGTGGTAATTTTGTGCTGTCCTACCTGTGATGATGCAGACTTGTTGCTGGATGTTATCCCTGTTTCCTTCACACCTGCCTGAAATGTCAGGGCCGAAACATTTAGCCTTTTGCTGTTTGAGGCTTCACTGGAAAAGACTGCTTGGGGCTGCTTTACTCACTCTTTGGTAAGTGATGGATTTTAAAAGCCTGAGGGTATTATTTTCAAGGATGTTTTCTGAGCCATACTGTCATCGACAGAAGTGACTTACTCCAAGTGTCTCTTTGAAAATGGGACTCTTGTTCCAAAGCCAATGAAGTGCTTTTGAAAAATACCCTTCCCGGTTACTGACTGCAGTGGACTGTCTCAGTGGTGTCTAGCTTCCTTTAAAGCAGGGCAAAATTAGAGTCTAAGTGTTGTGCGCCTGGCTAATAAACTGTATTGTAATGAGTACCTTGGGGAGGCAGGAACGAGGGAGAAGCTGAGTATAAAGAGAATTAACTTCATGTAGAAGCTGTCTGCAAAGGATGAGTGAAGAACTGGAAGGAGATGAAAACATGGGATTTGAAATGGCTGTGGAGGTTGAGAGAACCCAGACTGGAAAAGTTCAAGCAGAGAAGAGAGAGTGCTCATGTTGGCTACAGTAACCATTAGTTAGTGGATGTCTCTGGCTTTGTGTTGAATGTTGAATCCAAAACTATTCCCACTCTAGTCCCTGAATGATGGATTCCTCCCAGAATTTGCTATGTCCCTAGGAGCAGTCATCCTCCATGGGAACCCCTCTCCTATTGTGCTTTGGCTCATGTCAGACTCTGACAGGTAAATAGAAGAGGCTGGAACTTCTGTTTTCCTTGTGTGTGCTCATTAAAGTTTTTCAGGGCCTGGTGATTCTGCTGTACATAGATTTAAGATCACCTTCAAGCCGTGGCTCGCCTGCTGACACCGTGGCCCTCCTTGCTCACCTCCCAGCCTGCCTCTCCCTTTAGTGGGAAGTTTGGCAGCAGCCAGCACATGGCTCCTGTTTGTACCCTTGGCACTGCACAGACACAACGTGAAAGGAGAAATGAGTGGCTTGGGAACAGCTTTGTAGGAGGGTGTTACTTAGCAAATAAACAGGATGACACAGACAGTGCTTGTGTGGGCTGCAGGGTGTGAGGTGGGGATAAGCAAGCAGCACATGTGGCTCTGGGGCAAGCTTGGGGTGTTGATGGTTAGGTGCTAGAGAGACCCCAATTCCACGTGCAGAAGTGTAATTCAGTATTTCTTTTATGAGTTGTTACAAAGTGCTGTGGAATGGCACATTACAGTGTGGCCAACATTTTGTTGTTTCCCTTTTAAATGGCTTCCTGTGTCCCAAGGCTTACTAAATTAAAGCATTGGTTGATGGGAAAAGCTTCAAACTTCTCCCTAAGCTGAGTTCCCATTTGCTGCAGCCAGGCATCCTTTCTGCTGGATATGGAGTAGAGCAGGAGAGATATCAGCAGAGCCAGAGCAGAAGAGGAGAAAAGTATTAGGACTTCTTAGAAAAGCTCCTCTCCCAGTATATAGCCTTTATATAATCACTGGTGTCCTCCAACCGTGAAAGCTGAATTCAGCTTCCTTCAAAGCTTTTATTAATGCTGCCTCAGAGTGTCCTGCCTGTGTCACTTCTGCTCTGGTTCGTGCCTGGCAGCTGGGAATGCTTCAGCAACCAGTTCCACAGCCTTGCTTCTTCACCTGCACTGTGCCATAGCTCGGGTGCAGCCCTTAGCCCAAGTTCAGCTCCTGATCATAAATTAAGCTAACATGAAGCCCTTCACGTGGCAGGTTTCCTGGGCAGGCTGGCATTGTGGTTTCTGTGTGGTAAGTGCCATGCTCATAGTAGAAAGCCTTCTCTGCAGGCATGGAAGTGTTGTGTTAGGAAATGTTTTATGGGATGAACAAGCAAACCTGCATTCAGTTGTGGAGGTGGAGAAGGGAGGGTGTTGCAGTGTGACAGCTTGGGATTGTGCCTCTCCAGTGGTAGTACATAGTCCATGGGATATTTCCTGTTAGGAGTCTTCCAGCAACACGAATTTCATCTCCTCCTCTCAGCTGGAACCCAGCATCATGGTGCCCAGTTTGCAGAGTTCCAGATCCATGTATGAATCTTGCTGCCAGTTCTGTATGTAGCCAGGAGTGCTGCAGGAACCTACATTTAAATTATATGCTTTGAATTCCTCTTCATCTGGCTTTCTACACCTACTTGATGCCCATGGAGGAAAAAAAAAATCCATCTCCGAATGTGTCAAAGATGTTCCAGCAGCTTTCCCTTGGCTGTTTACTTTGACAGAGGGATTGGCTGCCCCTGCTCACCAGCCCCTGCTGCTGTGCACTTATTCCACATGGAATTCTTCATCCTCCAGGTCGGAAATGTGCCGGCAGCGCTTTCTGTGCTACAGTTTTTAAAGCATGCAGAAATGCAGCTACAGGGTTGAGGTTTGTGCCTCTTTGCATGTTTATGATGTGTTATTTGGCTGCAAGGGAAGATGACATAACATTTAAAAATAAGTAAGGATTCAAATACCTACTGGCTTTGTTGTAAGTGTGCTATTCAAGGAAAGTTTGTGCTAAAAATGGATTCTGGCACCAGGTGTTTTTATGTAGATACCTTGTTAGGGACTGAAATACCACCTGCTTTCACTCAGTGAGGTCAGTGTTGAGCAGCAGACTTGGAGGCAGAAAGCTTGTATGGACACTAAGTCGGTGGTTGTGATTATGATATCACTGTAGAGTGGGGCTTTAAAAGGTTAAAAATCTAGATTTTGGCTGTGGTGTGCATCTGTTTCAGAGCAACAGAAAAAGCCTTTCAAGTTCTTAGGCAGTTTGGTGTGGCCTGGCTCTGTACCTGGGTCTGCTTTGAGCTCTTGGTGACTCAGGCTGACTTTCCACCATGAATGTGAGGGGGCAGCTGCAAACAACACCCCAGTGATCTCTGTGTTCACACCGCTGTAAATGGGGCACTGCGCCTTCCCCTCCTGGGGGAGCTGGGAAAGGGGGTCAGCCCATTGTGTCCCTTGCAGGATCTGTAGGGAGCAAATGAGGGAGGTATTGACAGCCCTGCTTGCCTTGCTGTTTGCTGCAATGGTGCCTGGGTTAGAGGTGAGGTTTTTATGCAGCTTATTTGGATCCCAGTTTCACTCGAGTAGTGAAAAACGCACATTTACCTCTGAGAGGCACGTGGCTTTTTTCTGGTTTAAGCTATTTCGGAACAAATTGTGGCTTTGCACTGATGTATCAGCTTCTGACCAAACAGGATATCTTCCTTGGGTGCTGAGTACTCTCTGCTCTGTTTGCAGTGTGCAGCAGCCTGGAGCATCGCTGTGTTTGTGCACAGCTGTGAAACCCTGCAAAAGGTGCCCAGGTACATTTGTTTTGTGCCTTGTGTGTTGGCCAGGGGCACAGGATGCTGTGGCTGCTGAAATGTGGTGAGGAGATGCACAGTGGGCTACAGGAGATGACAGGAAAGTTTTCTGCTTGATGCCAGAGAGAAGAAGGTTGCCAAAAATGTGCCTTGCCTCAGCTAGGAGTGTGATGTGCTGTTTCTCTTGCTGCATGGTGCAATACCTTCTCTCTTCTCAGGCCCTGAAAATCCTGACCTTGAACGTGTGCTTAATTTGGACTGTGTTAGTAACCTCAGAGCTGGTCACTAGAATATAAAATGAATTTTTCACACCAGTGAGGCACAGATCCAATCTGGAAACTCCTCATGGCACCAGTACAGTAACTTGCAGATTTTTCGAGTGCTGGCCTAGAAACAGCACAGGCACATGCAGCAAGAGCCAAGCTAATAACACCCTACTTTCAGCAGGGGTTCAGCTGTGGCATCTATTATCCCTGTCATGTGAATGCAGATTTCTATGCAGAGATGATTTCCAGACCTTGAGCAGAGCCAGCTTGGGTGTGTCCATATCACCACCTTTTTTTGCTTTTCCTTATGTTCATGTGCCCAGAGCCAGCACAGGTGTTGGCATCTGCAGTGAAAATGTATTTTAACTTTTGACTGACTTTGCTGGACCAGGAAAGGTGTTCAAACAAGGGATCAGCAGCCTGAGACAGGCAGTCCTGATGCCCTCACTACTTTCGTGGGGTGAGAAGCAGCAAGAAGAGCTGTTGCCTGGGTTTGGGCAAAGGGTATTAAGGTTGTTGCTCTCCTCCCAACCATTTGATGGGGAAGGAGTGTGCAAAACACCAAGGAAGTGGCTCCATTTTAAAAAAGTTTTTTAAAAGCTTTTAAAAAAGTTTAAAAAACATTTTTAAAAAGCTCAACCACAAGTGATCCATCTCAGCACTGGAATTGTGGAGCAGGAATGTTTCAGAGCAGAGGATCAGCATCATTCCCTTGGCCTTGAAGCCTGAGCCTGGTGGCTGTGGGAGGAGGGTGACCAAGCCCCTGGGGACCAGCTCTGCAGGAAGAGAGCTGTTAAGAGTCTCCCAGTGATGGGATCACATTTGCCTCATCCTGCACAGGTGCTGGAAGAGAGGACAAGGTGACACCTGGAGAAGTGGGTGGAGGCACCTGGAAGGAGTGGCACTTCTGGCATGGTCCTTTTGGCTCTGCAAGGAACCTTGTGTTTCCCAGCTCTCTAATTTGTTTTCCTTGGGGAACGTAGTTGCCAGGCAATTATTTTACACCCTGTAGCACTGCAGACATGTCTCTTCAAGTCCAATCTCTTACCACATAACTGAGAAAATGTATTTTACATTAAAAAGAAGCCTTTTGAAAAGGCCCTTCAGGCATAAAGTCAATGTGTTTTCTATATATAACCCAGTATTATTAATACAATGAACCTAACTGGAGACTCTGTGGGTGAATATGACTTGATCATTGGAGATACAAACAATATGATACTCGTTTTCAATGTTCTGTGGCTCTGACTCCATAATGGTGCTTCCAGCCTTCAGTTCATTTCTACTGATAAAGTGGGGCAATAGGGTGAAGCAGGTCTGTGGATTGTATTTTTGCTGAGCACTAATATAAAATAAACAGCCTATAGAGAAAACAAATTTACTTTGGTTCAGAAAGGCAGAGGTCTGTAGATTCTGGACAGACAGGAATGATGAATGTGAGCATGTATTATTGAAATAAGTCCAGAATGGCATGGCATAAGCTTCCCTGGATTTAGTTACAAAAGTTGCAACACAAATTGCTTTGGCTGGAAAATTTTAAGGTGGTGATTGATTTCTTTTTTTTTTTTTAATGTGGGTCATTTATCACTGTGTGCGTTACATGAGACATTTTCCTTTTTCAGTCACTGAGGAGTGTTTTAGAATGGTGTTAGGAGAGAGACCCCTTTAGCCCAGGCCTGTTTGGTGTCAGTCATCTGATCCAAATGTGTGTGTGCAGCCTGCCATGGCTCAGAGGAGGAGACAGGGCAAGCATGCTACAACTTTTAATCACTTCTAGTTGCAGTGTGTTCACAGAAAGCCAGAAGGCTGGGTTATATGTTCTTTTCTAGATGCCCAGCCTGCTTTCTGCATGAGCAAGGTGTGCAGGTGCCAAACTGGTGTAGTTTTGAGTGGTCCAGTTGGCTGTTTGAGTACAGACCCAGTGTGGAGGAGCAGGAACTGTGGAGTAACAGCCATGGGAAGCTGTGGTTTCAGTGCTGTTCCCATTGTCCTGGGTGCTGGCATGTGCCATGGATGGAGCACTGGCCCTGCCTCTGTCCTTGTGCCTGCCCTGGACCTGTCTGGTCCTGTGGGTGGTTTCACACCAGTGGCTCCTTGGGCTCAGACTGCATGATCTGCTCTATCTTGTCTGCATGAGTTTTGCTGGGTGCTGTCTTTGCTTCCTGGTAATGGTTTTGATCTTGGGTTAGAAGCTTTTTTTAGCTAAATACCCTCTTAGCCAATTCTTCCCATCCCTGACTAAACAGCTGTGCAAGTTGACAGGAGTCAGGAAGAAGCAGCCTCACAGCTGTGGGCTCCTGGTGTTTCCCTGCTGTGTTTTAGCAGGAGGTTGTCCATCTGAAGCTGTTGTGAGGCTGCACCATCCCATGGCCCACATCCCTGCTCTTAAACAGCATCCACGTGGGCTGTGCTCTGGAGTGATTGACCTGGCATCAGCACACAGGGACTTTTTATAATCCTCACAGCCTTTCCACATGACATCAGTATTTTACAGGGACCCGTGGTGTTTTTTACAACATTTTATGTAAGTCTGGTTAAAAAGAGTTAGTGTCTGGGAGTGGTGATGGCTGGTCTGCTGGGGAACAGGATTGTGAAAGGAAATATGGGCAATACAGTGTTTTTATCCCAGTTACCAGGGCACTGGAAACATCCCACATAGAAACGACAAGTTTAGTCAGGTTAAACCTTATATACAGAAAGTCCCATGAAAATGGAGCATGGAGGGTGGGGGAGACGATTTTAGCCATGGGCAGGGGTTTATTTTGCATAAATGCAGGTGACATCTGTGCTGTGCTATTGCTGATGTTGTAGTTGGTCTTTCTAAGGTCACAGAGAATGTCACAGTAAGAGTTTGGGCTGTGCTGTCCAGGCTGCAGCTACCCTGGATAAAATGCAGTTGGGTTCCTGTTGTTCTCTGGCTAAGAATCTGCGTGTCGACAGTTTATTTCCCAGCCCTATTTTTATTTGGGGATTTTTTTTTTTCCCTCACTGTGGCTGTCAGTTTTGGAGGCTACTCTGCTGGTGCTGGTCTCAGCATTTTGTACTTGGATGCTGTTTTCTTCTGGATGCTCAAGGCTGATGTGATGGATTTGTTCTTTCACCATATCCCCTGCTCCTCATAACCCACTTAGCAAAGGCAGAGCTGGTAGCACTGGGCAGCAGTGCTGCAGCCAGAAGGAGCAGACTGGGAAGTGCAGTGTGGTCTGGCCAGAGGAATAAGGAGAACTGCCAGATTTTATCAAGAGAGTTGGAATTTGCCCTGTATTGCTGTCCTCCTCCTGCTTTTGTTTCAGTCTTTTCACCAAAGTAAAGCAGGAAAGTATTAGGGGATGGTGAGATTCTTTTTCCCTACTGTGAGTGGGTTCGTGTTTGTGAAAAGGAAAATAATGAAGTCCCACAGAAATAAGAGTGGAATGAGAGCTGGGACTCCGGTTTTAGTTCTCTGGTTTGTCACCAATTTACTGTCTCTGTCACCAATTTACTGTCTCTGTCACTGTGAACTGCACCTGAAAATGGTGCCGTTTTCTGTATCTGAAATCCAGCTGTCCAAAATCTGACCCTTTGGAGATCTGGCACCCACATGTGTCTAAACACCTTCCTGTTTTCTAGCCACTTGTATATATGTATGGTAAAAGCCTAAAATGTGGCAGCCAGGTCAAAATGTGAGCGACTTCCAAAACTAGTTAATACCAGTTGGCCTTGGGAAATCACTTCTGTTGGCTTTCAATCTTCCAGCCTAAATTATTCCATCAGAAATTAATTTTGTTGACTGTACTTGTCTCATTAATAGTTGGCTCTCTACCTCAGTTTACACAGCTGTAATGACTAATCACGAGTTTTCCATCTAGGTACAGCTCAGAAATGAGCACCACAGACATAATTCTGCATGCTCAGAGCTATATATTGATCTTGGAGAGATTCCCCAGTCTGTCAGAATTGGTGCTCACAGGACCCCAGCGCCAGCCCTGTTAGACCACACCTTGCAATAAAACCATGGATGATAAATCCTTACCCATGGTGAAAGATTTGGAACTATAGATGGTCTTTAAGGTCCTTTGCAATCCAAACCATTCCATGGTTCTCTCTCCCACGGGTGCCTGGTGGATCTGCCTGTGGCTATGGGATGTGTGGATCCCCCTCCTTGGCATGCCTTGCTCTGGAAACACCAGCAGGATGTTTTGTAGCAGTGTCTGTGCTCACCTGCTCAGCTCCCACAGAGACAGGGCTGGGAGCAGCAGTGTCCCTCAGAATGTGAGCTCCAGCCCTGCTGGCCAAGGCCACTGGAGCAGGACAGGCTGTGCTGTGCCCTCTCACAGAGGACTCCCGGATCCCTCGTGAGTCACGGAGCTGTTTCATCCCAGCAGGGACCTGCACCTGGTGCTGCAGGCAGAGTGGTGATCTCCTCTCCCTCTGACACGCACACCTGGCTTAGGCATGGAAAGAATTGCTGCTCTTGCACTGCCTTTATTCATAGGATTTCATTTTTAGGTTTCTTTCTCCTTGCCTTCCTCTGCTCTTCAGTTGGGGAGGATTACACTGGTGGTAGTATAAAATGATGGCTGCCTGTATGAGAAGAGGGCTGGATTTTCAGAAAACATTAACACAGTCCAGTTTTGGACATCTGACTTGGACACTTATCACAGTCAGGTTTGGGAGCTTTTGCTTATGCAAAGCAGCAGAAGTGGGTTGTTTCCATTTTCCATTTTGTTGCCGACGGGGCTGTCTTTGTCCAACTGTGCCCTGGTGTACCCTGGCAGAGGCAATCTGCCCCCTGAGAAGAACTGCTGTCAGAATACTTTAAAGTCGGTCAGGCTGGCTCCTGCTTCGTGAGGTTTATCAGCAAAGATTTTCAGTGCCTCCAGTGGGAGGCTATTTTTATTCTATCCAGGGGCTACCTTCTGCTCTGAGGTCTTTATCACATTTTTTTTGGAATAGAGAAACCTGCATCTTTTAGAACAACCTTAAATACCTTCATCTTTTACAGTTTGAAAAACTAGATAGTTTTTTGTTCAAGGTAAAAGTTTTTGGCATTTCCGTGACACATTCAAGATTTCTTTTGTTGCTTTTTTACTGTAGAAGAGGGACGCTACCATAGACATGAGAATACTCTGTTTTCTCCATTGAGCAGACCTGACAGCAAGTGAGGTACTTAATGGTTCATCCTTCATGCTCTGATCAGTGCTTGACTGTTGCAGAAAATCCACTTGTGTTTCGCTGCAACATGTAATCAAGATTGGAAGAGTTCTCAAGAGATGATCTTGTTCATTTTCCTGCCCCATGGCAAGATCAGTCACACCTGTGTCTTACCTGACAGATGCTGATCTGTGCTCTAAGACCTCTGCAGCCTTTCTAGGCAACATATTTCGATGCCTCACAATCCCTACCAGTAAAATCTGGTTTCTCCCCTTTGTATCTAACTTGAATCATCTCTGCTGCAGTTTAAACTTGTCACTTCTTGTCCCATCCATTTTGAATTCAAAGAACAGGTCATTCCTTTTTGCAGCAATGTTAAATATTTGAAGACTATTCATGTGCTTCTCTCTTCCTAGTGTTAAATACCCACAATTTGTTAAATCATCCCTTCTTCATGGTGGATTTAAATCTTCTATATAAACCTTAATTGGCCTGTCTTCTCAAAAATACTCTGTGACGATCCCAGTCATTAACTAATCCACAAACAGTTTAAACCCTTTGATCAGCATTTTATTTATATACTTGAGTAAAAGCATTCAGTGCCAGCTAAACTGCCTGTTTGTACATCACTGTCTCTGAGTGGCTCGATATCCTTGTGCTGGTGTGCAGGCAAAGAATCTGCAGGCTTTTCTGCTGCATCCTAAGTGCAGTTCATTCCAAGGGAAAGGCTGGGTGCCTGGCAGGATGTGAAGCTCAGTGTGGTTTGTGCCTTGGTTCCGTGGGACAGTGAAGGTTGTGCCTTCAAATAGAAAGGGAGCCCAAAGACAGAATCATGGAATCGTGGGTGTCTGCAGGCATCCAAAATACACACTGATGGGCACAGGAATTCGGAAGTGACATGTGCTCAGACAGGTGGTAGGCTGTGAAATGTCACTTGGTATTAGGACCTTCTGGCATGGCTGTATTTGAACAGTCAGGTCATGCTTGGAGCTCAGCTACTGTACTGTGATTTGGATGTCCTTGATGGGTATGGTTTCAGCTCCAGGAAAAAGTCAAGGAGATTTGCATTTTAGCAGTAAATATGAGGAGAATGGTAGGCATGGAATGTAATTTTCTCTGGATTTCTCTGTTGTAGGTGAGTGTTTTAACCACCTTGGAGCGGCGATTCAACCTGCAGAGCGCTGACGTGGGCGTCATTGCCAGCAGCTTCGAGATTGGCAACCTGGCCCTCATCCTCTTTGTGAGCTACTTTGGAGCCCGAGGACACCGGCCACGCTTGATAGGATGTGGAGGGATAGTCATGGCCTTGGGTGCCCTCCTTTCTGCGTTGCCTGAATTTCTGACCCACCAGTACGAATACGAATCGGGAGAAATACGCTGGGGAGCTGAAGGGAGGGATGTGTGTGCTGTCAACGGGTCCACCAGTGATGAGGGACCAGACCCGGACCTTATCTGCAGGAATAGGACTGCTACCAACATGATGTACTTGCTGCTCATCGGGGCACAGGTCCTCCTGGGCATTGGTGCTACCCCTGTCCAGCCCCTGGGAGTTTCCTACATCGATGACCATGTGAGGCGGAAAGATTCCTCCCTGTACATAGGTAAGGCTCTCTGAACTTCTCCTGGAGGGCTTTCCTTGTGGGCTGGCATCTGGTTCTTGTTCCCTGTTTGATGCCAGTGGAAGGGATGCCTCAAGGCCTCTTCTCCATGTGCTGCTGTGCTTGTGAAAGTAACTTGGCATGGGTCTCTAAGTACTTGCTTATATCGTAGCAGTGGTAAAGGTGGACAGCTGTGATGATTGGGCAGATGCTCATTCCTTCTCTTGTGTTTGCCCAGATTGCTTTAAGTTCTTATATTGGTGGCTTATGGCTCAGTTTTTGCTGAAGAATTTTCAAGTGGTGTGTGTGACGATGATTGACTTTTTTCTTTTGTTTTTTTCCCCCCACATGACACCCTAGTTCTCTTCCTGTTCCAAAGCATGTGTCACTGCAGTCTGAGGAGACTGAGAGGACACACGTGTTGTCACTACCACTGTCACATTTTAGCAAGGAAGTGCCATTTACAGAGTAGGTGCTGTGACCCAGGATGCTGTGGCAGGACCCTTGATAATGTGATCCCTGTAACGGAATGGGACATGGAAGCTGGCGAGGTCTATTTAGAGATACAGTGAGCCCGAAGTAGAACTCATGGTTCTGGTGATCATGTTGCAAAATTCTTTCATATGGTTACGCTGTGAAATTTGCCTTTGATTCCCCAGTGAAACATCTCAGTTATTGGGGTAAAGTGCTTGTGGGTTTCAGCAGTAGTTCCCCCTCCCAGCAGGTTTAAAGAGGATGTTGTTGGCAAAGTTTTCTTTGAAAATATGTACCAGCTTGGCACATTCCTCTTTCTGCAGGATTTGTCCTAGGTGAGCTGCTCCAATGGCATAAATCAGTGGAGTGTCTGCTGCCATTGTTAGTATAATCCTGGTAACCAAAAGTGTGCACTTGTCCCGTCATCCCCACCTTGGTGTGACTTTCAGCTGAATGGCTGATCCTGTTCCCCTTTGGGTTTTTTTCCCAAAGACATTTTTATCAAGTTTCCAAGCTGAGTGTGGCCATTGACAGCAGAGCTGAGCAGTCCTGCTGACTTTCAGAGTGCTTTTTAATGTCTTGGGTAGTGCAGAAGCCTGGTGGAAGGTCACTGCATAGGCGTGGCATTCATGGATGTATTGCTGCTTCACTTAGAGCCTCGTCTGTGTATTCAAAACATGTCCCTGCTTTTCTGTAGCTAGCCATAAAATCATAGTATTTCAGCATTTAGCTTTGTCCTTGGGTCATTATTCATCTTCACTTGGTTCTGTAAGTGTTTGTGAGAGATCCACTGGACAAAGAAGGATGATGTATAAAATACAAGATAATGTACAACCCAAAGGTGAATAATGAGACTGAATTCACTGGAGCAACTGTGCCAACACCATAAGTGATGAGCTGGAATTAAGAGTGATTCTAAGATTATCTATTATAAATAACTATGTAGAGGGGCAGCAACTTCTTTCAGTCTGTTCCGTGGGCATTTCTTAAGCAATGCTTCATATCTTGGGAACAGGCTGGAGGAGGGTGCATGAGAGGAGGATTAGGAAGAGTGATTCTTCTTCTTCCTGAGCTACATTCATCTTGTATGCTAAAATAACGTGTTTAAAGTTGGCAGTTCAACTGTAGCTGGGAAAATGCTTCCAGAAAATTATTTCTGCTTACTATGTGCTGCTTTTTTATTTTTTCTGCAGAGATAAGGATGTTGTCTAACCGTATTTGTTACTACATGTGGAGTTTAAAAACAAACAAAGAAAAAAAGCCACACCAAAAAAAAACTCACCACAAAACCCCGAGCATTTTGGGGTTGTTTGCTTTCTGGCTTTAGCTATGGAAATCATAACCTGGATTTCTACATCTGAATTGTGGGTTACAGAGGAGTGCCTGTTTATGCACACTCAACCAGCAATGAAGTTTAATTTCTGCCCTGTCCTAGCCTATTCATCACAAGCAGGGTTTCAGATATTGGATGATTAATTCATCTATCAACTTGCAATCAATTTTGCTAGTGAAAATAAAAGCTACCAGGAAAAAAAATCTATTCCATGAATGAATATAAATGGAGAAGAAACAAGTGGAAGTGTCATCTTACATTGGTGGATACTTCAGAGGGGGTCGGATTGCTTGGCTTAAGTGTTGTTTGAGAATTCTTTGCTCAGATTTGTCTTTAACTGATTATTTTTGTTGATGTCATCAATGCAGTTTTCACTGGCCTTAGAAGAAAGCTGGCTGAGCAGCTTACCCACTTCATTCTGCTCTGTTTCGCAGAGGAAATAACTGCAGAGTGGATACTGTCACTGTGCTATATTTATATCCGTTTGCTTTCTCATAATAGCACACTCACTCAGTGGGGGCTGTGTGTGACCAGATGAAATGTTTTTGGGTAAGTTCCCTTAGTTGAAATTAGGGGCAAATCTGGCATAGATCGTTCTCTCAGGATATGAACTAATTAATAACAGTGATAATAGTCTGGCTGAACTTTGTAGAATGACTGGCTGCTGCTGAGAAATGATCAGATTGACCATTTTGTGCTGTTCTTAGTGTACTGCTTATGTTGAGTCTGTGTGTGCTGCATTGGGCTGGACTGTAGCTGAGGGTTAGAAGCAGTCTCTCAACCTGACAGCTAAGCACTTGTCATTGTTCACCTCTGCAATAAAAATCCTCATGTCCCAAGGCAGTGAATTAGATAGAAATAACTGTGTGCACTGAGAGGGTTTTTTTTCCCTCCTTCTGAGTTGTATGAAAGTTAAGTGGAGTAATAATATAATATCTAATACAGTCACTTAGCAGTGAAATAACAATACAGGACAACTTCTCTGGTTATTTTAAAAAAAAAAGTCCAAACCCTAAGAACCCCCCCAACCCTTCTTTTTTGTGTGTTAATACTCATGTGCATGCAGAAGAATGCAGATGTGATACCATATGGAGTTTAAAGTGATGCTTTGGCTTTAATCATTAGTGGAACTAATAGCATCTGTGGAGTGTAATATTCTTGTGGCTGTGAAGCCCATCAGATTTCTCCTGTGGTTTCTCTGCAGTGACAGGCACACAGGAGGTTGTGGGCAGTGCACCTCTGTTGTGCATCCTTTGAAGTCAGGGATTGCTCAGGCTTGTGCTCTGCCAGGGAGGTGGGGATTCTTAGAGTTCCTTAATTAGAGAGGCAGGGGTGAGCTACTACAGGAATATTCCTCTTCATGGGCTGCTGACTTGAATCTTCATGTTTCTTGCACTGATGGCAGATTTTTTTTTGCTGCCTGCAGTGTGTTGCTACCAAACTCAAAAAGATTCTGTTGCTGTAGTAACCAGGCCTAGGAAAAAGGGGCTGTTTTGGTAACCCAGGGCAAAGTCAACCAAAGAGATGAGTGCGTGAAAGTACACACCAAAGTATGTTCCAAAGGAAACATATTTGAGCTGTAGCAGGGTTAGAAAGATCATGGCACCATGCCTGCTCTGGTTAATCATAGAGTCATAGAACAGTTTGGGTTGGAAGGGATCTCAGAGATCATCCAGCTCCTACCCCCTGCCATAGGTAGGGATGCCTTTCACTGGAACAGGTTGCTGGTCAGGTGAAACCTAATGATGGGGAAAACTCTCTTCCCATTTTCAGCATCTGAGCACCTGCTTAACTCATAATGCTGGCAGTAGCAGCCAGAAGATGGAAAAAATAAAGGAATTTTCTTAGCAATTTAAAATTGGGGAAAATGTTCTGGTTTGGTGCTGGTTTGCTTCTCACTGAGTCTGATCTTGTATTTAGTATTGGAACTCCCATCTAGAGGTTTCCAAACAAGCAGATTAATTTTACCTGTGTGTTATTGGCATCTGGCATAACTAAGTGGAGGAATTCATCATTCGTACAGACTGTGCAGGGCTTGTTACTGCTCCATCTTCACTAGTGTCAAAGGATTCCTTCAATCTGTGGCACTGTTTATTTTAAAGGAGTAAAGACTACTTACTATACGGTTCTTTTCTCCACCCACTAATGACTCACTTGGCATTTCCTTTTTTAGTTCTTTTTCTGCTCAGTCTTGCTGAGTTCTCTTGAAATCAGTGAGGACTTTGTCATTAGGAAGGGGATCAGGGCTGATACAAAGAGGGGGAAAAAAGAGGGGATCTGACAGTGATTGTATAGATTTGCTGCCTCTCAGATAACCAGGAGCTTGCAAGTGTTTTCTGGTCACTGGAGTGCCCGTGCTGCTCCCAGCAGTGCTTTGTGAGTGCTTTGTCTTAGAGCCAGTGCAGTGATGTGGTTGGTTAATGTTTTTAGCAGCCTGAGACACACCTTCTGGCCTTCCTGCTGCATGTAACATTTGCTGATAAAAGTTCTTGCATCTTGTCTAGGGCACAGTTACCTACGGAGCAGAATGAATAGCCTCTGGGAGCCAGTATTTGATCTGGGACAATTAAGGGCTGTATTAAACAGAGGAAGTTGCTATTATTCTGTCTCCAGTTGATGGAGGAAATTGATATTGATGTTGGAAGGAGCCCTGCCAGATTTAAGACTCATTCAGAAGAATGCTGTGCTGATCTTTAATGCATTTCAGAGTTTCTCTTTGCATTTGTTGAAGCTGTCTGTGTTTGGCATCGTGGGCACACACCCCACATGTTCAGGACCCATGACTTGGGGCTACTTGCTGAATTGCAGTAATGTGAAGAATGGCTTAAAGGAGACCCCGGAAGGGACAAGTCTTGAGTCAAGAAGTTTGTGCTGTGGAGTGATGAGTGCTCCTGAGTTATTAGTGTGCGAGGGTGTATCTGAGCACAGCATCCTCTGGGGCACAGAACTGTCCTTGGCCTGTTTCATGACCGGGCAGAGAAATGCAAAAATGGATAAGGCAGCTCTGCTGGATGTGTCTGCTTAGCTGCTTTCTTCTGTCTTACCTATTTTGCCTTTTCTGTGTATATTTTGGTTTTATCGTCTGGTTGTTCCAGCTCTTACCCTTGGTGTGAGAGGAGAACTCAACAGAATGCTGTATTCTTGCCACATCTGCCCTAACTAACCCTGTAACAGGGATGGGACCCTGCATTGCAGCTGCTGGCTTTGACCTTTGTATCAGTGTGGGGTTATTTTGCATCAAATATAAAAAAGTGTAGAAGCACTTTTTGTTTTGTGATGACAGAGAGAAAGCTCACTCTTGCTTCTGGTGCCTTCTGTCTTGCTTTAAGCACCAGCTCAAGATTTGCCGCAGAGGAGCACAAACATGCCCTAATTGGAATCTTGCTGTCTCCAGGGATAAATTTGTCCATTTCAAAAATCATTTATGGTAGCTTACGTCAGTCAAAATGATAGCAGCCATTGTGCTTTGGAAATGCAGAAACATTTTCTCAACTGACAAGACTTAAATCTGAGAGTTAATATCTATGCTGGTGAGTTAACGGCAAGTTTTATCAGCATAAGCTGCTGAAATCGGAGTTTGAGTCAACATTTTGTGTGTTTGAGGTTTGCTGGTTTTGTCTCTGCCTGATGAAAGTCTCTTACAAGGAGGATTAATGTATTTTGATCAGTCTTATTCTTTCCAAAGCTCTCAAATTTCTTGACATGTATGTCTGAAACTACCCTTCTAAACCACAGGAAGTGGAATAACTGTGTGTTTATAGCATACAGGTCATACCATCAGCCTTTTGAGGCCATCTGTTGATGTGTATCAACTGGAAGGCCTTTAGGACCCACCTGAGAGGTCTGTTCAGCTCTGCCCATCCTGGCTGCTTATCGTTTCACTCCTCACAGCATTTCCCACTCTCCTTCCTGTTGTGCTCATTTGTGGTCTGCAAGCAATGGGTGCTTTATTCACATTAGCCCTTCCTGCTGGAGCATGCTTCTCTGAGCTCACCACCTAAGCCTCTGCCAGCCTTGTGCATTCCTTACCCTTTTTCCTTTTATAGCCTGTTTTATGAGGTCTCTTGTAGTGGATTGTAGCTGACTCCTATCTGTTGTATTTGCTCTGTGCCCACTCCATACCCATCAGCTGCCTGGTGAGTTTGTCCACCCCCACGTGGGCACAGAAGCGAGAATTGCTTTTCTCCTTGCTGGTATAGGCAGCTTTATAGGTGTGTAATATTTTTAGCCCAAAGACGGAATTCTGTAATGCTTTTGTTCAGTAAATGCATCCTCCTACGGGTGATTTGGAGAGCCCTTCCTTCCTGTCACAGCCTCCCTTGGGCTGAGAAAGGCGCAGTATTAGCGCTGAGCTCCGAGGAGAGCTGCTGCCAGCGCGAGGGCTGTGATGCCTGTTCATTACTGAAAGGTGTCTGTGCTGAAAGATTTGCTGGTTGTCTCCCCCGTGGACTGAGTGTGATCAGATGAAATTACACAGTTTCATGCGGATATCCCGGTATTAACCCACTGATCCATCGATAACCTGCAGCCTTTTATAATTACAGCCCTTTGGGGAGAATTGGGAGTTCTCATTTGCTGTGTGTCAGCAGGGCTGGCTCCCTTACACATGTCCTCTTTTACAGTGGTAATACCCTGGAAAATTAAATGGAAACACGAGCAAGTGTGTAGGGTGTATCAGAGCAGTAACAATAATCAGTTAATGGGAAGAACCTTTCCACTACAGGCAGGAAGGCTGTTGCACAAAGCAGTGGCTGAATGGATGTATTTATTCAATTAAATAAATATATGCACGAAGTCGTAACTGTTGTGGGCTCTATTATAATACAGCAATTTTTTCAGTTACCTTAACCTTCTGCTACCTTAACCTTTTTCTTTTTTTGCTGTTGTTATGAGCTGAGTAAATAAAGCTTGGGCCCAACCAAATGACTTTGTGTGAAAGCATATTGAGGGTGGAAGCTGTTTCCATGTTACTCTGTGCTCTCTGTGTACTCTGCAGCTGATTTTTGCCTTAATTGGGATTTGCTGACTCTGATGTCTTGTAAAAATCACTCCATTTGTTGAGTTTGTTGGTTTTTTTTCTGTGGTGTACTTTAAATAGTCATCAGCTGGGAGAGCCTAGTAAGGTGCATCATTCCTGGGGCAGCCTGTCTAGTGCAGTGCCCTTGTCATTTAAATGGCATGTATGCAGAGTCCTGAGGTTCATAAAATTAATTAAATAGATTGGAAGGTGGTGAGTTGCCCATGTCAAAAGCTGAAGGCTTGTATTGTGCCTCCTTGATGGCACAAGCAGGAGTGGTGTGTGCCAACCTTGTCCCTTCCTCTGGGAAGGGGACAAGGCACAGAATTTTCCCCTTCACCACCACAGTTCATGGCAGTGGCTGGGTGTTATTCACTTATGTGCAGGACAAGGTGCTTGTAAGAGTGCATAGGAGAATGCAGAGCCCTTTCACACAAGTTCCTGCTTTCCCTCTGTCACAACTGCCTCCCCTGTGCCTGGGTGAGGTGCTCAACCAAGTTTTCTTGCACTTGGAGAAGCTGCTGCAGGTCTGAGCTGGGTTCTGGGCGAGCTGGCACTTACACCCTTGGGGTGCCAAAAAAAGTGCTATTTGAGTAACCTCCTAAATGTGTTTGCTTTTGCAAAGTCCCAAGCAGTGCCATGGCACAAACGTGCAGCTCTGTTGACCCACAGGGCCTGGCAGCACTCAGCTGCCAAAGCTGTTAAAGTATGGTTTTATCCCAGCTTTGCTGGGCACTGGAGACTGAGCAGGGCACCCCACCACCTCTCTGTCAGTGTCACATGTGCCACTGTTTCATGGCCCTCCTCATAATACACTTCTTCTGTAGATCTGCTTGGAATTGACCCTATAGTAGTTTAAAATCTTTATCCCTTGTCCTGTTGCCACAGGCCCTGTGAGGGTGTGAGGAGGCCCAGCAGTGTGGGACTTGGGGCAGAGCTGCTGTGGAGACATCAGTGCAGCCTCACTAACTACAAGTATTTGATTACACCTCAGGCACCAGCCTGGAGGAAAAAGTGTGGCCGCAAGTGATGGGTACCTTGTAAAACAAAAATAAAATTCCTCTGCATTCTTTGTGATCATCTTAGCAGCCAGTGGAGTGGAAGCTCTTCCTTAGTTTGGTGCACGTTGAAAATGTATAACTTTATGGATTTGTTTTCCATAAATGCTAAGTTTGCATAAATGTGATTATCAAGCACTTTCTCCTTGGCTTAGGAGAAATTCTGGCTTTGCTTTCTCAAAATTTGGTTGTTTGGTTCAAAGTTGGTGCCTGCTCCCAAAATTGCTTCTTTGAACTTTGCTCTTTTGAAAGGATTCAGTCTACTATCAGATTTCTTTTTGCCAGGGTATGGCCATTCCACTAACTATGCTGCTAATGAGGTATTTGGCTTTTCCTAAGAGGGAGGCCTGCTCCTGCTAAGCCCCCTTTTGATTTCAGTAATAGGGATTTTGTATGGAGGAGACTATCCAAATTTGGCCCTTTATTAACCAGCTAAAATGTGAGATTTAGTTTCTTGGATAGAAGTTAACAGCATGTGACTTTACTCTTTTGACTTAATACCTCAGAGCTCTTGAGCCAAACAAAGCTGTGTTTGTGACAAGGAGCAGGATCTGGCTAAAGGCAGCAGATCAAAGCAATAGTGAACATTCAAGTGTTCAAAGTGGTAGAAGAGCAAGATGCTCTGTGCACCAGTTCTTTCTTCTCTGTGTCCCTCTGCTTACCTCACTTTTTCCCTTTGGTATTCCGTACATTCCTGCCCTTGGTGTTAGACAAACCAGTCCCACTGTGACTGTTTGTACAAGACAGCGATACTGCTTATTAGAGTTTGAAAGAAATAATATTAGGGGGGAGTAAAAGACAACTGGGACAACTTTGCTCTTAGTAATTGCTGCAGAGACCAATTACCCATGTGATGAAAAACCACCTCTATCTTGTTAGCCATCAGCTACAACATATGGATGTCCTAATCCAATCAGGCTGATCATCAAAAGAATAAGACTTGTTAGAGAGAGCTTCTTCTTGGCAGACAGTTATAAACTGTGTGCTGGGTTTAGAGACTGAAGGGGTGGTAGCATGCAAAAAGTGAACTACAAAATCCCCTGGCCATGCTTCTGAGGTGTCTTGAGCACTGATTAATGCTTTACTGGCCTGAGCTGTCAGTTCTCTCTGAGCTTTCTGTTAATTTGGGCACGTGTTGGTTTTGTGGTGTAGAGACGTGTGTGTGTGTTTTCAGTGTTCCTTCTCCTCATTTCATGTAAAAACTCACACTCCACGAATGCAAGCATACAAATGTTTTACTGTACTTGTGTTTTATCATGTCCTCTCTAAATGTGCTTCTGTGATACTGGTGGGAGGCAAGTATGCTGTGTTGTAAACCGCAGGAAGCAGCATTGCAGGAAACAAAATTATTGCAGCGGTTCTGGGTAAGAGTTCTGTGAAGAGTTTCTTTCCCACAAGTGCCAGAGGGTAAGAGGTTGGTAGGGAGAGATAATACCTATTTAATACACACATGTTCATGCTTGGTGGATCTTGTTCTGATCAGTGTGACTAATCATGCTCAAGAATATTTACATTTTGTTTCTAAGTTGTCACCTGATCTGGTATTATCCCTTCAAACCTTGCTTTACTTCATGTGTTGGTGAGACTTCCCTAGGAAATGGAAACATTCTCTTCTGTAATTGTATTCCCCACCTCATTAGGAGCTTAGAGTCCTGGAGGTAGTTGATTTGTAAGTAGGAGCAAAACTTAAATTAAGCTGAGGTTAAGCAAATACTCCTACTCAGCAACGTCTCAAGGGTTATAAAACAAGTTAGTAAGAGGGTGAGAATAGACCCCAGGAATTCTGACTCCAGTGCTCTGCAATTGCTCTGAGAACTACAGCATTTCACTACATTCCTGCAAAGCAATGTATCTTCCATGGGTGCAGACATTCCTTTCTTTTCAGTGTCAGAGGGGTTACAGATCCTGGCTTTTTGTCTGCTAGCACTAGCCTGCTCCACCTCTGCAAACTATGTTTAACTTGCCTCCAAGAGCTGGATGATTGAGACCAGCCCTGTCTTTGCCTAGTGGAGAGAGACTATTTACAAGAGCATGCAGTGACAGGACAAGGCTTCAAACTGAGAGTAGGTTTAGATTAGATATTAGGGAAAAACTTGATTGTGAGGGTGGTGAGTCACTGATGAGTCTTCAGGGCCAGACTGGATGGGGCTCTGAGCAGCCTGGTCTAGCAGAAGGTGTCCCTGCCCATGGCAGGGGTATTGGAATTTAAGGTGCCTCCCAGCACAAACCATCCTGTGACTGAGGTTGGTGAGCTGCAAGAAGTGTTTTGAGGACAGGCACCTCATTCTTCTGAAACTCATTCCCAGGAGCCAGCAGCACAGGGATGCACATCCCAGACTTGTCACCTCTGAAGCTATCTTATAGCCTGCACAACAAAAATGGTAGCAAATTCCACAGTTCCCTGTGGCTTTTCTCATCTCCGAGTTAGGCTGTGCATTTTTCTTCCCAAGATTGTTGCTTTCTTGATTGGATGATTAGGATTTTGGCTTTAAGGCAGTGAAGGTGGCGAAGTGGGCACAGAACTTCTCTTGGAATAAAGATACCTTCGAAGTGGTATCTGCCTGTCAAAAATCTGCTGAATTGGCAGTCGTGTCATCACCCTTGTGTTGCAACATCCCACCACAAATAGGAGTGCATGTGGAATTTCTTGGACTGGTGGGAAAATGCACTGGAGCTGGGGAGATAAGGCACAGGCTGGCACAGCTGGCAAAAATCAGGACAGGCAATCCCATTAGGTGAAAAATACAGTCTTTAATGAGTTTTGCCGATGCATAAAAGACCTGTTGAAGTGAAAATTTCAGATAAACAAGAGAAGTGAAAATGCAGCTGTGCTGCTCTCCAAATTGCTGTGTAAAATGCTCCCATGTGTAGCTCCCTGAGTTCATCTCACATTCTGCACCCCCCAAAACTGTGGTAGCGTGCAGATGAGAGCAGCTGAGTGAAGCTTTCTGAATAAATTAGTCTTGCTGTCCTGGGGTATTGCAACTCTGAGTAAACAGAAGAGACACTCTGTGCCTTAAAATCAGCAAGTTTGGGTTTTATTAGCCCTGGAGGGGCAGTAAATTCTAGAGCTGAGCCAGAGGAGCAGAGGAATGAGAGTCAAGTAAGGAGGTGTAGGGCTGGCTAAGGATATGCTCGAGAAAGTCCTTGCTGCTTACTGCAGCCCAGGAAGGCAATTGGAAATTGAATCTACAGTGCACTGGGGAGCTGTTGGAGGTGGCTTAGGATGGGGTAAGGATTTGGGAAATCTGCTTGAGCAAAGGCTGCGTTCAGCAAAGGCAAGAATAAGGATGGTGGTGAAAGGGAGGTGGAGTGTTGATGTGAGCAGCAGCATATTAAAGCTGGAGGGTCAGATGTTGAAGCAACCAGAATTAAGACAGGAGCTCAGCCTGTACATGTGAAACATGGCATCTCCATTAAGTCTACCGAAGCCTGGATCCTCACATCCAAAGACTCAATTTTTTTATTAAAATTCTCTTGTCTTCATTTCTCAGATTCTTAAAATAATCGACACCCACCTGGGAATCAGGTGTGTAAGTGGAATCTGTGCTAAACGTTGCCTTTCTGGGTCACAGCTGTTGCAGGGCTCAGGAGGGTGTTGGTGTGTGCCTCCTCCTAGACCACAGGGTGCTCACATCTCCGCTCTCTCGCAAGGCAGGCTTGTTTTGTGAATAAACAGAGTGTTTTGATGGTGAGTGTGGGTGGTGTCAGGAAGCGAGTGTGCCAGAAGCCTTGTTCCCAGAGAGATCCAGTGTTTACTGAAGATGCTAATTGCTGCCTCCAACCCATCATTATTTGTCTTCTGCCCGCAGCACACCCGACCAAAGGTGCTGATAGTGCTTTTGCTGGGTAAAAGGGTTGTAAGAAGGAAAAGAGATGCTCTTGAATTTCAGGAGTACCACTGGCTGCTGCTTTACTTTTCTTTTTTTTAATTTTTTCTTTCTTTTTTTTTCTTTCTTTTTCTTTTTTTTGGAGGGATTTTTGAGACTGAAGGTTGCAAAGGAAGGAAGTGCTTTTGGTTTTTTGGTTTTGTTTTTTAATGCCCCATATGGCCGTTTTATTAACTGGAAAACCTCCAGCTGAGAATTGGATGATGCTACAGAGCTACAGAGCAAAACTCATTGCCAGCCGTGTGGCAGAGAGTACTCGTGCCTTTGAATGTGAGCCATGCCTCTCCCAGATAGGGTTAGGGTGAAAAATAAAAGCTGCCTTTGCCCTGTTTTGCTGACCCAAGGAAAACATTGTTGTTTTTCATGCTGGGGATGTTGAGCTTTTCAAACTAGATGCAAACCTTGAACAAGTGAGTTGTCAGCAGATCATCAAAGGGCGCTTTAAGTTGAGGCTGTGGGAGTGACAGGTACAGCAAACCCATAAGCTGGGGGGTTTTATGATTGCACTGAGTTTATCCACCACAAAGTTAGTAGCAGAATAGGTACATGTTGACATTATTCCATTTGTATGAGTGGGTTTTTCTACTGTAATATGAAAGAAACATTGCAAACCAGATTTGTGTAACAGTGATCTTCACTTCCCAAGGATTGACTCTTTGATTCCTGCCTGAGCAGCATTTCTTCACATTGTCTACAGATTTCTGTCCTGTCTCCCCTGCTGAGACAGAGAAATTACTTGCTGTCTGTAGCATCTCAGTTGGCAAATGAGACTGAGAATTTAGAAATAGCTTGTAGACATGTTTATCATCTTCTCTGTGTGTGTATATTGAAGTTACTACTTCAGTTTTCTGTCCAGGAGACTTGGAAACAGAGCATTTCTCGAGATCTGCATTTTCATGTGTCATTTTCTGTTGTGTGAAGTGAGTAAAGAAGGGTTGGGACCTCAGCCTTTGTTCTGAGAGTATCTTGATTTTTCCACAATATCCTGCAGACTTTCTGTCTTAGAGGGATGCAGCAGAGAGGAATGGAATTTGTTTAAGGCGATCTCTTTAGATTTAAGGATTTGCTTCCCTGTCAGCTGTGAGTGTAGAGATGGGTTTTGATGTTTGGCAGCAGACCTTTCCCACTTCCCATCCCAGAAGCTGTCCCTGTGGTTCTGCTCCTCGCAGCCTTCCGAGCTGGATCCAGCACAGCAGAGTCCACGCTCACACCGTCACGAGTTCAGGTTCAGCAGATGATTCATTGTTGTTGCTGCCAGCTTCCCTCTGGAGCTGTGCTGGGTAGCACAGAGCTGCTGCCTGCTTGCCAAAGGTGATGCTCAGGAGTGAATGGGCTGGAGAGGGTTCCTCAGTGGGCAGGCAGAGCTCCCGGTGCCTGCGAGCAGTGACTCAGGGCTTTTGCTTCTTTTCCCTGGAGATGCCTCTGGATGGGAGACAGCCTGCCAGGGACAGAGCGAATAAATGAGCTGTGTTCTGGTTACAGCAGGTGGATAGTATATCAGCAGGGTCCTCGCAGCAGTGTCCAGGGTCTGCTGCCAGCTGGGCCAGAAGCTGAGATAACCTTTTGCTGCGGGAGCAGGGTCAGGGCTGTGTCACACCAGGTGCCACTGTCAGTGCCTTTGGGGACAGTGAGTGTGCTGGGTGGCATCACTGGGGCGAGGCTGGTGTGCTGCTGCCATGGAGGGCTGGCACAGAGCAGGCACAGGCTCAGTTCTGCAGGGTCTGCACCTTCTGCTCCTTGTCTCACCTCTGGCAGGACGGCACTGGAAGAGAAGCAGGAGGTCCAGTGTTGACCACTGAGGTTTACTGCCTCCAGCCCGGGCTATGGGCACCTTTGTCACAGCCTGTCTGTTCAGCACCATGTGGCTCCAGTTGCCTGAAGGGACCTCTCCTTTTCTGCTGGTCACAAACATGTGATCTGAGGCTGTGTCTTGTAGCTTGTGTTGCCCCAGGCTGTGTTGCTGCATGGGAGTTAGTATCCCTTTTTCAGCCAGCTGTGTTCATAACAGCTGTGGTACAGCTGAAAGCAAGGGGAGATCTGGAGGTGACACTTAAATTGTTGTTTAACAGACTCTTTGCAGCAGGAGGATGAGGCACCTCCTGTACAGAGATTGCTCTCTCTGGGAGAGTTCAAATCTAACATAGAGTGACTGCATGGAGGGTCCATGTAGCTGAGTCTTCCTCCCCCATCAGGTGCATAGGAAACAGCTGCATGTCAGGGTTTGGCACCAGGTTTGTTTCTGGTGTCTCCTTCTGCTCTTCCTTAACGAGGCTTGTGGGGTTTAATTACAGTCACTGCCTAACTTCAAGTCCCCCGTGCCTGTAGGTTCACAACAGTCAGGGGAGAGACTGGCTGCCCTGGAGCTGAGCTTGGGGGCTTGGGGCTCATCTCTGGAGATGCTGCTCTCCAGGAACTGCTCCTGCATCTAGGGATGCCATAGTCTGCCCAAGTCACTGGCTTTGCTTTTGAGTATAGGTGGTTAGATTATACTCCTTACAAACACACTTCAAACCCAGATTGTGCAGGATTACTGCTGGGTAACAGCCAAATCCCAGGCAGTAGAGACTGCTTAATCACACTCCTCTGTCTCTGCTGGATTAACATAATTAATGTAAGCTCTTTTGGATGGGAGACCTGTTATTTGTCTGGTGCAGTTCTTAATTTGTGCAATGCTGTGCATATACCCAGCATGCTCTAGAAATGGTGATGAAGGTCTAATTCCACTTGCATACAACTGTTAACCAAGTAAATCTCCATTGACAGACAAGAAGTTTACTACCCTTTCAGAGGAAGTTGTAGACTACTTAAAAAAATCAGAATGCCAAAGTTATATTGGAATTATAATTTTCCAAGTTTCTTCAAGGGAAATGAAAATGCTCTTTTTTATTTTTAGTGTAATTTCTCTAGGGAGCAGAAAAAATAATTAATAAACCAAAGGTTCATCAGTCCCTTCTGATCCTGACCAATTTCAAGGGTGACACAGAGCTTAATGTGCAGTGGAGGCAATAGTGATTGTGTCCTTGCACATCCAGCCTGAGCACATGGGGCAGGAGCTGTACCTTTATCTGCTGCCTTCTGTGGTATCCGGAATCGTGGCAAGAAGGCAAAAAGTGTTTCTCAGACATATGACATCCATCCTATGGGCCCAAAATCCTTTTGAATGAGTTGCTCCCTCCTGTTTATCTATGCTTCTTATGCAGCTGGACATGATCTAAACCTTAACAGGATAAACTGGCTGCTTTTTATTTCCACCATTTCAGGGTTTTCTAGCAGCAAATTGGAGGGAGATTATTTAAGAAAGGAAGAAAAGCCAATAAAACAAGCAAAAAATTAATCTAACTAGTCAAATATTTAACTTGAATAATAATTTCTGAATTTCAGTAGGCTTTTTGTGTGGCAGAAGTAATTGCAACATTCTAGGTTAGTTTTTTTTTAATGAAAGTTAACTTCTGCTTTCATTATCCCAAGTTTTAACTGTAACCTTTTACATTCAGAAAAATCCCAGATATAATAATTTCATAAGGAGGAAAATCAAGTCTCATCAGTTCTGGTGGATTGTTTTCTAGATCTTGGCTGCACCCATCTGTGCAGAAGGCGAAAGCTTTCTGGAGCATTCCCTGAAAAACAAACACTTGTGTCCAAGCTTGAAAATCAGTATGAAAATGACATTTAATATTTGGCCATGAGCTACAAAGCCTGTTATTTTCAGTGGGGCTCAAAGGACTCTCAGCTGGGCAGCTCTGGCCCGTGGGTCCGGCGTGCCCAGGTCCCTACAGCGGAGCCGCTGCGGGTCTCGCCAGCCGTGGGAACTGGCAGCGTTCCTGCTGGGAGCTCTGCAGTGGGCAGCGTGTCCTGGGCTGCCCTTCTCCGTCCTGCTTCTTCCACGTGCCCTCCCAGAAGCAAGAAGCCCTTTCCAGGGAGTGCAAATAGGAGCTGATCACTTAACAGGCGACCCGTGGTTGTGTGTTGCCTCTGATTTGTATTCAGCGCTGGTAGAATGCTCTCATCACCCAGTCTGTGCTCACAAGCCTTAATATAACCAATGTCGAGGCATTTTCCTATGATTTTTCTCCCTGGAGCCACATGTGTAAGGAATTTGGGATCTTGTGCAAGTCCCAAATGCTCAGTGAGGGAGCACAGACTGGGGGAGCAGACAGCAGGAGCATCATTACACCTCAGCCAAAACCTATGTACGAGTGTGTGGAGGAGGAGGTGTCTTATTTTTCAGCTGCAAGAAGCCCAGTCTTTCAAGGTTCATGTGGAGCATCATTTGCAACAGAATAAATATCTTGGCATGTCACGTTTTACACAGCAGAAATGCTTCTGACTCTCCAGCCCTTGGTATCTGTAGCTCGCTTGCAAGAATTGCTGACGTCTGCCCAAATGCCAATATCTTCTCAGCTGTATGAGCCTTAATATCACAGCTTAAGCTTTTGTCTTCGAGCTGTGCAGCATAGCTAAAATCAAACTGTGTTCCCAGCACTGAAGGAGAGCCTGACTTTTAACCCACTGGCTTTTTTATTTATCTTCCTTCTGTGCTTGCTGTTGAATTGCAAAGTCAATTTAATTCCAGGGTTTCTAAATGGCATATGATTTCTACACCATGATGGCAGATCTCCTTTGGGCTGTTTACACCATCTGATGCTGGTGGCCTAAGCAGGGGCAGGTCAGCACAGCACGAAGCAGGGCACTGGTGTTGTATTTCCTTGTACCCTTTCTTTATTCATAATAAAACAGTCAGGTCACAGCAGTGCTTAATCTCCACCTTCCTGTTAATCTTTACATTGCTTTGGTTCAGTCTTCTTTCCTTTGCAACTCCCTGCTGCCAGACTTTCTCCTTTTTCCCCCTGAGTGTGTTTTGTGTTCAGCCTCGTAGGCTTGGTGGCTTTGTCTTTGCCTTCCTGGAGAGATGCTCCTGAGCAAGGGTCTGGCTCTGTGTTTTTCTGGCTGGAGGTGACTAATGGGGGATGTCCCATCCCACCAGGACTCCCAGCAGACCTGCTGGTGTCACCGTTCAGTCAAAAATACCCAGATTCAGAAGTTTAAACTTGTTCAAAGGATTAAAGCTGGTATGGATTGGTTTGGCAGAGGGCTCTCACAGGCTCTGAATGCTGTAACCATTGCAGTGAGATCTGTATTGGGGCAATGTGATGGTCAGTCCTTTTTTGTTTTTTTTCTTGCTTATAGCCATCAGAGATGCAGCTTTTAGGACCCAGCCCTTGACACTGAGCATAGAATGGGAAATGTCAACTTCACTTAGTGAGAGCAGAAGGACCTGATACCAATCACTGCAATTTATTCTCATTTTCCCCCCTTTTAAGTGAACAGTTTGTTTCTTGTGTTTTATTTCTAATGACTAAAGTACTTTTTAACCTACTAATTAACCTCATTAAGCTCGTAAGCATTTTTAAGACTTCCTCAAGTCTTCTGCCAACACCCTCACATGTTGTGAACGTCACTCACAGAAGGTTCCTGGCTGTGACTTACAAGTATTCAGGAGTTTGGGATTTAGGAGTGACCAGTGTGGACCAGTTCACCCAGTCCTTTGCCTGCTCTGGAGGAGAGGGCAGAAGTGGTCTGTGGGGTTTGGTCCTGGTGCCTGAGGTGTAATTCCCCTTGAGTCATGCAAGCAATTGTTACTGCTGTTCCTTCCCATCCCACGCACTTTGTTCAGTGTCAAAAGTAAGATCTCGGAAAATGAAATTAATTTCATCTTGGTGCAGCTATTAATGTTACACACTGCAGAAAGCTCTTTAAGGAGGCCGTCGACCTTCATCCATGTGGAATAAGTGCTGAATAATGGAGAGCTTTCATATTTCCACAAAAAGAAAATAGCTTTTTAAGTCAACTAGAGATGTTACAGATGTGGAGGAGGGGGAAAAAAAAGCCAAACTGCATAGGGAACAGTGGGCAGAGTGTGCATGGGGACAGAGCAGCAGCTCCCTCCATCTGGCAGGTGCTGCTGTTTGCAGAGGCCTCTTCTGAGCATGTGAAACTGCACTGACCTGTCTCACCTGCTGCTGACTTTTATAAGTCAGTGTGTTCAGCTTTTCCTCCCCTCCAGCCCAGAGACCTGCTTGGTGTCTGCACTGCCAAGCCCTGCCCCAGGTTTTTCTCTCTTTCCTTGAACTGCTTCACATTTCGTGCTTCTCTGATGTCCTCTGGTAACCTGTGGTGTGCTTCAGCTGTTTATTGAAGGAAAGAAATGTACCCTGAACAATTTATAGATGGCCTGTTTTGTCTCCCCACCTGTTCTTGCTTTGAAGAAACATCATGTCCTAGGAGCAAAGTTCTTGTTTCCTGGTGGTCTCTTAGTGAGGCTCTTTAGAATGGCCACTCAGGAGAAGGATCCTTCTCCCTCACTTTGGCTGTTTTCTGGGGTTTGCCTAAGCTTCACCATCCTGTTGATAATTGGGGTGCTCAAAGCCTGAGCTGCTTGCAAAGAGTTTTCCAAATTCAATCCCTGCCTAATGCATCATCAGCTAAATAATTGGAAATACCCATTTGTGCCTCTGTGTCACCCCGTGAGGTAGGAGCCTGTGAGAACTTCAGATCTTAGATGGAAGTGGTAGTTTTGAAGTGACTACACAGAAGAACCAAAATCCACTAAGAAAGGATGGAAATTAAGGCTCCCACCCATCCCTTTGAAGCCATGTTACTGAATATGAGACAAGTTTGATTTTGGGACTATTATATTTAAACTTTGTGACATCATTTGGTCCTTAGGCACTTCCCTATATCTTGGTAGTTGCCTTTCCTTTTCTAGCTGCGTGTTGGATGGTGGGACTTGCCTTTAATCTAGGAAAAAATATGAAAGCCAGCAAACAAAAGGCAGTTGTGGTTTTTTCTGTGTGGCTTTTTATAGTATTTGCATGCTTCTGGCAGTGTGACAAGAGAACAAACAGTTTCCTCAGCACACAGTTGTGCTGAAGGAGGTCTGAGAGAACATAACAGGCTTCCTTGAGAATGTTGAGTGAAGGTACAAGGAGAGGTTCTCATCACATGAGAAGAGGAGCTGATGTTTGGACCTTGGACAAAAGAAGCTATTAAAATTTTGGCTTCCTGACAAAGCAGCAACAGCTACTGTGTCTTTGCAGTACTTCAGGACTAAGCAGCCATGTCCCAGTGCTTCAGAGCCACACTTGTCAGTGTGGCTGTTCCCCAGCACGTGGGACTGGGAGGGACTGGAGCATGTGGAGTGGAACAGGGAGTTAGAGATTAGAAGGTCCTGGATGGACAGACAAATTCTGCACCACCAGCAAGGTAACCAGGAGCCATTCCTGTCACTCTGCTTGTTTGCAGCAGCAGCAAAGCTGGGTTTGGCTTGCTTCCCACAAGTCACTGAACTTCATTTTGCATCTGTTTCCACAATGTGCAGAAAGGAAAGGCAATAAATATTTATTACTCTGTAGCCTGGATCCAGGTTTTATTCCTCTTACTCTTCCTCCCCTGCTCCTGTGATAGTTTATCTTGTGGCTTTGGAGTTCCCCAGCTTGGGGAGAATTGAAGAAGGGTTTAGAGGAGGTGTTGAAAGAGGCCACTGCCACCCCAAGAAGCATTGCTCAATAAACCTTTCTAATGTTTGTCTCCTGGAAGAGAGGCAATTATTTGCCTCTGCCTTTCCGCCTTGCTGGTAATTACAAGCTCTCCTCTAGCATGTCAGATGCTAATCTGCCATTTATCATTGCACAGCTCTGCAAAGCACCTGGAAGGGGTTTCTGAGATGGGAGCACTGCACGTCCAGCTGTGGCCCCTGCACCCTCTGCAATGACTCACCCCGATCACGCTCCTGAAAAACCGTCCACTGCAGAAGTTTAAGGAGGGAGAAGAAAAACTTAATCTTTTATTACTTAGATAATGAGTCATTCTTACGGAATTCATGGTGCATTAGGAACATCAGTGTTCTCAGGAGAGAAAAGCAAGAGAAGTGAGCTTTTTGTGCAGTATTGACCTTCTGTCTTTTGTTTTTCCATTCCATATTTCTAGTTTCCCTGTCTAAGTATTGTCTGTATATTCTAGTCCTGTCCTTTTCTATTGTTTCTAAAGCTGGATGGCCAGGTGTTCACATTTGATATGATACAGGTTTGCTCTGGAGTTGGACAGTGACAACACAATGATTTTTTTTTCCCTTCTTAATCGCACCCCTCATCCCTCAAGTTTTTCAGAACACATTCTGAGAGATTTTTTGGTATCAGGATAGATTTGTTTGTTTATTTGTTTCCTATGAGAGTGTAATTAACAGCCTGAGCATTGTCTTGTATTGTCTGTATTTTCTAGTCCTGTTCTTTTCTATTGTTTCTAAAGCTGGATGGCCAGGTGTTCACATTTGATATGATACAGGTTTGCTCTGGAGTTGGACAGTGACAACACAATGATTTTTTTTTCCCTTCTTAATTGCCCCCCTCATCCCTCAAGTTTTGCAGAACACATTCTGAGAGATTTTTTTGGTATCAGGACGGATTTGTTTGTTTATTTGTTTCCTATGAGAGTGTAATTAACAGCCTGAGCATTGTCTAGCACTGAGACATTCTGGCACACCTTCACAGCCCCTCAGTTGTGTCATTGGGTGGGGTTGGTTGACAGGATTCCAGGGATGTTGTCCTTTCTTGTTGGACCCAAGGCCTTCTACAGCATGACTCATTTCTTACTGAGACTGTGATAAGGACTTAAGAGTTGCTAAACTGGGATTTTTAAACAAAGAGAGATGGAGAGGGAGAAGAATGCTGTAGGCAGAGGCATGGTCTGTGTGGAGGTGTGTCTCTGAATGAAGGTATTAAAGCATTGTACTGTGTGAAATTGGTTATTGTTTTGAAATCAATGCACTGAAAAGACAGAGCCTCAAAACTTAGCCTTACACCTGTATTCCTGCTGCACTAAATATTTTTTGTAAAAATCAATGGAGGGAACCTACTCAGCAGTGTAAATTCTGTGTAATTATTGAGCAGAGAATTATGGTTGTCACATATTGATTTCCCCCTGCTTTGTATGAGCTTCCTCTATTTTACAGGGCTGAATTGCAGTCAGTGCTGGCATTAAGGAACTGGAGAGACAGAATGTGCTGCTGCTAATCAATATGTGGGCAAGGGGCTGCATGTGAAAATGCACATGTGTACACAGCTTGCTTCAAGAGCATCTGACTCACATAAGCAAAACTGCTCAGGGACTGAAATTTCCTTCTCTGACCCCAGAAAGCTCAGCTGCTGCAGCAGTTCGTGTGAGCTAATCTTGAGCCATTGCTTCAGGGACAGCCCTAGAGAAGGGCACTTCTGCAGTTCTCCTCTGCTACCTCTCCTGTCAGAAATGTTAGAGCTATGTTTTGTCCTCAGAGTCACGCTATGATGCTTATATGGGATTTTAGTCTGCTGCTTCACTTCTTCTTAGAGGTGTTTGCAGTGCAGAGGTGAGTGAAACATTTCCTGGGCGGCGTGTGCAGAGGCTGGCAGAACCTGAAGGAGGACGTCCCCTCTGTGCTCCAGTTTGCTTTTGTTTTGGAGCCAAAGGATTACATGTGTCATCTTGGGATGGGTTGTTAACATCACAGAATCACAGTTCCCAGTGATCCATCCTGAGGAGCTACACAGGATTATTCTGCTTTTAAACAAGCAACTGCAGCTGCTCAGGGGAGCGTTTTTCTTCAAGCTGCATTGTGTGCCAGAGCAATTTAAGTCCACTAAAATGAAATACTGGCTAGGGATTTGTGACAGAGTAGCAGAGTTGTCCTTATTTTCAAACTCTCAGGAGTGGCAGGTGTAGCTTGCTCAGAGAGCACCCTGTCCTGAGATTCAGGTCACGCCTTGGTTTTACAGTGTTCCTTTGGAACATCCCAGAAACACTGGTGGAGTTTCAAACTGAAACTCCACATGGTGGCTGGGGATAAGGAAGGGCTATAGCTGGGGGTATGTGCAAGATCAGGCATTCTTACTGAGCAGAAAGTCAGTATTTCAAGGGTTAAAAAAAAGTAGGGGAGGAAAAAAGCTTTAAAAGGAAGTATGTCAAAGTTCTGTTTGCTTGGAACATTCCAAGGCAGCAGCAAAGGTTTTTCTGGGGTTTGTTTCAAAATTAAAGATAGTAAGAAAAGGGACTATGTCAGTTCACTGCACACTTGTTAATGAGATGTATCTATAGTCATGGGCTGGAAGGGCATTCCTCTCACCTGCACCATCCTTCACTTTGCAGAAGTGTCACCATCTCCCAGCCCTGTGGTGCTAGAGCTGGAGAGCTTTGCCTCCAGAGCTGCCCTAGTGCCTCTTAACTCTGACTGCATGAGTTTGCTGTGCCTGCTGAGATGGGGACCTCAAAGTCTCCCTGGGGTTCCAAACAGGTGCTGAGGTGACTGCTGCAGAACACAGCAGCACTGGGGTTGCTCCAGCCTTGCCCTGCTGGGATGCAGAGCCAGCATGGGATTGGGATGGGGAAAGGGAAAGGAGTGCTGCCTGAGGCCTCCTTGTATGCCACAGCTTAAAAAACACCAAAGTTATCACTTGACCTTGCAAGTTTAACCTACTCTGAAGAAGTTTTGAAGTAGCTGCTGTCTCTGAGGCACTTGAAGCAAAGCTGGTTTGTAGATCCACAGCTATTTTGGGCAAGCTTGGCTCGTGCAGGCTGCCAGCACAGGGTGGGCTGCAGGCTCTGCTGCAAGGATAAATGCAGCAAACGCTCTGGATGGGGGTTTAACTGGGAGGCAGCTCCTGCCCACAGTGTCTCATCCCGGAGTGCAGGATGAAGTGGTTATTGATGCAGCTTCTGTCTCTGAAAAGGGGCTGGGGAAGGGAAAGCCTCCTGTTGTGAATGAAAGGATGGCAGCAAACTTCCCAGGGCTCGTTTCTGATTCA
The DNA here is from genome assembly GCF_014805655.1 of Passer montanus. Classification (NCBI taxonomy): domain Eukaryota; kingdom Metazoa; phylum Chordata; class Aves; order Passeriformes; family Passeridae; genus Passer; species Passer montanus. Next base: position 12,024,197 of record NW_024369929.1, read on the forward strand.
TGTGCGTGTTTCTAAAGTGGCTAAGAAGAAGAGAATTCTTCTTCATAGCACTTTCTGCAGCTTTTTGTTTCCAAATGTAAATCTTGGATGTGTGGAGGATGTGAATTTAGAAAGAAAAAAGAGAAATTTGTCTAGTTTCCTCTTTATTCCCGAGGAAGTGGAAGAAAACTTGTAGAAGACTTAGTGTTGCTGCACTGAAAACTGTTAGGTGTTTCTGGGAAAGGAGGAAGCACAAGCTTTTCTGTAACTGCAGGAAACTGATGTGTACCTTGTGTACAGTAAAGCATGGATAACTTCCTTCCTTCCTCTGATTGTGCCAGAGCACAAATGTATCACTTGTCTGCCGGTATCTCTTTAGCCAGTGTGTTTGGGTGTAAGCTGTCTGCAAGAGAGAAAGCCAGGTCAAGGATAAAAATCCCATACTAATCCACTGTCTGTTTAATTTCAGCTAAACCCTCCTGCTTTTCTGCCTTTTTACCTCTGTGGGGTCAGCAGGGTGCTGCTGCTTTACTGTTGTGCACTGCCTTCTGCATTTTTTAACCTGATAAAATACCCTGCATTTCTGTGACAATCTGGCCACAGCATCTCCCCATAACCCCCATTGCTGCTGGGCTCCTTCTGTAGGGTCACTCCAGGTAACTTCAGTGTTGCTGCACAGGCAAATCAAAGCAACATTTGTTGGGTATTTTTGCTTTGGCTCCACATTTAAATCCCTTTCTCCTTCTGTCTCCTGGCCTCCGCCTCAGGCTTCATTGCAAGCTTATTGCAGTCTCACCTGTGGCAAGAGGGACACTTAGTCCTTTTTTGATTGTGATTCCTTTTTCTTCTGCAAATGTTATTTAGAGATCTTGTTCCAGTTTTTGAAATTACAGTCCTTATATAAGGTCACACAGTTCCCAATCTTGTCTGTGTTTTGTACAGACCAGTGGGACTTGCCACCTGAAAATCTTCTATGCTCTATTAGCCCTTTCAGTTCTTAATGCACCTTTTACTGACTAGTAGAGAATACAGATTTTATTGGTGTCCAAGTCTGGAAACCTGCATTGCTATTTGATCAAAGGAAAGAAATAAAGATGGGAGAGTTTTATTGTTACAGTAAGCAGAGCAAATCAGGCCACTGTATACACTGAGCACTAAGGGTTATTGCAAGAAATACCTTTTTTCAGGTACAGTACTTAAATGGGAAGAAAATCAGCTTTATGCTTTGAGAGCAGAACAGGGTGAAACAGAGCTTTGCTGCCAGGTTTCCATCCCAGAGGACTCTGAGGCTCTGTCCAAACTGCTCAGCGAGAAAAATGAAAACGTGCCGATGTACTTGTGCCACCTTGCTACAAAATGTAAAGAAAAATCTGAGAATAACACACTTGGTGCTCATTTACTGAGCTCTGCTTCCCACACAGACATCCATAATGAGCTGAAACAAAAGGATCAGGTGAGTGGGAGCAGGCTGGCAGGGAAGGAGCTGCTTCTCCATGGGCAGTGAGAATTGGAGAGAGGAAAATTAAATAGCCAAGCTAATGTGTTTGGAGGACAGAAAGGCACAACAGTAAAGGGAGAGGCAGGGAATTGGGAATGCAAGCTCTCCTCCTGCCTGGTAGCTGTTTTCCAGGGCCTCTGTAGCCTCAGGGCTCAGGAAGAACTTTTGCTTGTCTGTCACTTGTTGTGGTTGGCAGGGCTGGTCTGTGGTGCTTTTACAGCTGCAGGAAACTGTACAGCCACAGGGCAGGTCCTCCCTGCAGCCCTGCACATCATCCCTCCATCTGGGGAGGGGAACAGACCTGATCCACGTCCTTCTTGCTCACACACTGAACAGCAGAGCTTTTTCCCTGGCTTCCATCAGCTTTTACAGTGGCCCCAGGGAGGCTTTCCTCACACAGGGACTGTGAAGCATTTGCTGCTTTCTCTCACCCTGAGGTTCCCATCCCTGCTTGCAGCAAGTAAACTGAGTCAGAGATGCCCCAGGCTGGGTTTGTGGAAACGCTCCCTGCATGGTAGCTGTTTAAAAGTGGCTGTTGCCTGAGCAACAGCTGAGATTTATGAAAATCTAGGTCTTGCTCTGTGTGCTTCTGACAGCAAATCAGTGTTTGTTACTTTGTGTCTTGGCTCTCAAGATAAATGTCATTGTCATCAATTTAATATATCTAATCTGTTTCTATTTCAGCAGGAAAAGCGTATAAGGTGCTAGGTTCTTCCTTAGTAAAAAATCAACCACAGTTAATTTATTCTTCTCCTCCCCGTCACCACAGTATAAAACTGGCCTAACTCAAAGCTTTGTGTACTTGAAATGCAGGTTTTTTTTCTCTGTTGAGGATGTTTAACCTTTGGCTGTTCACCTGTGATTTTCTGCAGCACCCTCTTGTAGCTCACATCTGTGTCCTTGTGCTATAATGCAAAGTCATGCTGGATAATCACACACCAGCCCAGGAAACACAACCTGGCCCATGATCAAACCTGTTTCAGAGTTCTGTATACTCTGTACAAAAAGGTCTTTGGCTCATATAAATTAGCCTGTGCTGCCTCTGGGGTACTGTTCATTTTGGGGTTTTATCCTTTCAGGCGGTAAGGACTTTTGGACATGTTCTGAGGTCTTAAAAAAAAAAAAAGTAAATTCTTGTTTGCTCATGTTTGTATTTTTTTAATAACTGAACCATTTTTCTAGCAGGTGTGGTGTTTATTTGGATTTATAAGAGTAAGACAATAAAATGCCCAGCTCAATTACTTCAGTGCCCTTACAAATATATTCAAAACAAACCAGATAGGAAAACAAGACTGGTGACCACCTCCACTATGTACAGCCACAGGCAATTGAGCTCCCCTGCCCTGTGGAGAAGGAACCACTGGGGTCTGTCCTGAAGAGCACGGCTGGGTGAGATTCAAACATCCCAGCCCAGCATCGACAGATAGGAGCTTTGGGTTTTGAGGGGTGGACCATTCCCAGGGAGATTTAGGCAGTGCTTGTTGGAATAATTTTCAATATTTCCTGGAACAAGACCCACCTCTTGCTGCACTCACCAAGGCTTAATGCCATCAAATCCAAGCAGAATTTGCCTCCCACATGAAGATGAGTGTCAGGTACCACCCTCTGCATGAAGGTGTGCATGCCCTGCTCCTTCAAGGACATGAATATGTAACCACACTTGTAAGTGATAGGATTGTTTGGAGGAAGAGCTTTTGAACTTTCAGCATGCTTGTTCACTCATTCATTCATTCTGTTCACCTGCTCAATTGAAAATAGTGGCTTTAACTTCCTTTACGTGTTTTAGCTTTGTCATCCATGAAATGGAAATGATAATACTCATTTGCTTACCTCACAAATTTGTTAAGAGGATTAGCTGGTGTTTGGACAGAGCTTTGAAACCTTATACAAATATTAAGGTTACTCTTAATAGGCCACTTGGAACAATAGATCTGTCAAAAAAAAATTTTAAAAAAAAAGAAGCTTGGAGTTGAACTGTCTTCATGCTTTACAGCAGTCTGGGTTTCCAGGCTCTCACTGTGTGTGCTGCTCTGGAGGTGGGATTTGTGGAGCTCCCATGTTTTCTTCAAAGGTGTGCACCATGGGAGGCTCCTCTGCTTTAAAATACCCTTCACAACCCAGTTCTCGTGTCTGTTGCCCAGCTTGTCAGCTTGCAAACAGCTGAGGTTTAGGCATTTTAAGGCACTTCAGAAGTGTTTTGAAAATCCTCAGTTACAAGATTGTTTTCAGTTTTCCTAAATGAAGTCTCAGACTGTACTTTTTAGGGATTTTCTTTCTAAGTATAGGTTCGAGGGGGTGAGTTTCCATTTCAGAATTCAAGTTAGCTTGAAATGTAGTGGCTCTTTGGAGAAGCCTTTCTATTTTTTCTCTCTAACTCTGGTAATCTAGATATGCCAGCCTTGAACCACTGGCAGCGTATATAATTTTTTGTAAGATATTTCTCAAACCCAAGATTTGTTTTCAGCTTCCATGCTTTTGTCTTGGTGTTGTCCTTTCAGTGTGGAAGTTGTTCATCCTAAAGGAAGGAGCAGGTCAACATCTCTTCTGAAAATTACTTTATTATATTCTTGCAATGCTTCAAGAACTGATTTGAAGATGCATTTCAGGTCCCTGAAATGAGGCAGAGAACACATATGCCATATCTCTTCCCCTTCCAAACATGCATGGGGAAATTTTTTTTCTGGTTTTCTGTCTTTCTCGCTACTCTTGGCCTATTAAAATAGAAGTTGCTTCCACCCACCATGTTCTGGAAAAAGCTGTTGCTGTTCTAACCATAAGGCTCTCATTAGAGTCAATGGGAGGTATATGACTAACCCTTCATGTGAGCCACTTAAGGAAAAAATTGTAATTAATAACATGGCTTTTGTGTGGAAAACATTTTTGGTGTTAAAAAAGGACTTGGTTTTGTCCTTGATCTATAGCATATTTATGGGGGAGTTTGCATGTTTCAGTGTGCTCCGTATATGCTGTAAGGAATATACACAGATCTCCTCTTAAAATAGTGATGGAGTTTGGCCAAAGCGTGACAGCTCTGGAGCCTCCAATTCAGTATGTTCCAAACAGAGCTCCCCCTGGGCACTACCTGGCTCCTGAGGAGATTGGGGTTTGGTTGTTTGCACGTCCTGCTTGGGCTCCCTCTGCTCCTGGTTTGGTGCCCCCAGGGAGAAACCCTCCCCTCGCCTGCAAGGTGTGAGTGCTGGTTGTGGGTTTATGTGATTTCTCAAATTTCTGTCTCTTTTATTACCCAGGCAGGCTGATGATATGTGAACAGACTCTGCAGATGTTGGGATTTTAGCACTGCTGGTTTTTTACCATTTTCTCGTGGAAGTTGGTGGCTGACTGGCTTTTTAAATACATCAGTATCTGGCACTGTGGAGGGAAGAAATAAGGCTTTCTGTGAATGTGAAGTGTGCTGAACTAAAGCCAGCAATCTTCAGAGTCTTTAATTACCAAGCCATTCAAAACCTGCCACTTTTGAGAGAGATATTTTGACACCACTTGAAGGTTTTAACATCTGCTCTTTGTACGGAGCTGAAGGCATTTGGTAGAATCTGTTTAATTTTTCACTGGATATTTTCCTTTGCATTCCTAACACAATAATACAGTGCACAGAATGGGAGCTCTGTCAGCAAAGACAGCTAGGTTTTTGTGGTGCAAAAATTAATTGTTATTGAACCCTCAGCAACCAAGTATGAGCTCATGTTTGGGGAGGAGGGTTAGAGAAGAATTGCTTGGATTGTAATCCACTTGATGCACTGCTCCTCCAAAGTTCTGGCTGAATTATTTCAATTGGGCTGTCCCTGTTTATGAAGCTTCACAGGGTGTTATAGGTTTTGTGTAATATTTTCAAAGAGGTAAAAGCAAGAGTTGCTACTAGGATGGAAATGTGTGTCAAACCACAGCTACCAATTGTTTGTCATGGGCTGTGCTGGACATTTCCTGTGTTCAGTGAAGGTTTTGTTTGTGGTGGTGAAATGCTCCCATTTAGGATACCGTCAGATGTTTAATGGGCATGGCAATGACTGGCATTCAGTTTATCCATGTGGTTTCTACTTTGCAGTCAAGGCAAAAAAACTGAAGTGCTTCAACACGTGGCATTCCCTTAAAACCAGACAAGTGCCGCTTGATGTGATTTGGAAGACCTGTAAAAGTGGGAGAAAGTCCAAAAAGTTCTTATTGAGGTCATTGTTTTAAACCTGATTCTTCAGCTCATTTGATGGAGGAAGCAGGAGAAAGATGCTCTGCTTTCTGGTGGGCTGTAACCCTGCCCTGGGGAGGAGGGAGCAGTCAGTGCCTGTCATCTGCCCAAGAGTCACATTCCCTCATGCCAGAGAGGCAGAGCAGTCATATTTACTGCTTTTAATTCTGTCTTTGTAGCACTGGCACAGAGGATGAGATTGGAGCAGAATTCCTGCATCCTGCCTGGGCTTAATCAGTTTCCCTGTGAAACTGCACTATGCTGTAGCTCTCCCCAAACAGGATGTTTTATAAATGGCTTTTTCCTCTCCTTGGCTTCCTACAACTCTACCCAGAGCTGCCAGCCAGTTTGGTTTCACACGTAGGAGGTCCAGCTGGGCTGTGGGGTGGGATCTGGGGGGGATTCTGCCATCCAGGCTGGAGCCTTCCTGTGGTGCTGCCTCCCTGCAGTGTCACAGTGATCCTCTGAAAGCTGCTCTTTGAGTCTGCTGTGGAGAGGTGTGGGAAAGGATGCTGATCAAGTGGGAGATGATATTCTCCCAAGTTTTGCAGAGCCAAGCTGTGTCTAACTCCCCAGGCTGCTTTCTAGGAGGAAAATACGGCCATTGCTTCTTCTTATTGCTGTCTTATTTTTGTATGCAGGCTGCTTGCTTGCATGTGTTGTCCTCCAGCTCTGTCAGTTTGAGAGTGGCTTACTGTTTGATTTTCTTCTAATCTTTTCAGTTAAATGAAGGCTGGCCTTGAAAAGAAGCTTGTAGCATTTTTCCCAGCTGTTGCACAGAAAAAACCAGCCCCTCCTTGCTTCATTTCCAGCACCTCTGCTGAAGTCAAGCTTTTGGAGAGACTGCCAGTTTAGCTCTGACCAGTTTTCCTTGGTGTCATTACAGGACTTCAGTGTTACTGTGTGTCTCCTTTCCTGTGCTAAAAGCTTGATTTTCCCAGAGATCTAGCGATGAATTAGGGAATAAATTAGGATAGTTGTCCACACTTGTGCAATAAAAAGCTCATAATCAGTATTTTATAGCCAAAACTAACATAACCAACCCTCCCTGAAAATACAGGGTCAGTCAGGATATAAAAGTGAGTTCTCTAATTGTCAAAACTGAACTTGAGGAACATCTAAACTGCATTTTGTATGTACAGCCAAAAATACTTCAGCTATGCAAGGAACCACACTCCAGAACAGAAAAGCTGATGTTTATTTTCCTTTTTTCAACTGCATTCTTCTCTGGACAACTCTGTACAGATCTGGAGGCCATGAGAGTAAGGCTGAGTGCCTTCTGTGTAGATGAAGGTGATGACGTCTCATTCCATGACAGGAATTCCCAAATGTTGTTCCCGTTGGCAGGGACAGAATGTGCAGCTGCTCAGGGTCTTCCTTGGTATCAGATATTCACTGGGCTTCCCTGAATGCTCCAGTGGCACCAGCAGGGGTTTGCAATCCTTGCCTTTGGATATGCTGTGCATGACAGAGGATCCTTTGTCTCAAAAGCATGGTTGGTCTGCTCCTTGGATGTGGTGGCTAATCTGTTGCTTCTCCCTATGCTTTATCTTTTCCTGCTGTCTTTATCTCCTGCATTGGCTCTGTCATCCATCTAAAGCTTTTTGGATAAAACTGCTGCTGGTTGTCTTACTCCTGGTGTAGTATGTAGGGCTTTATACCAGCTGGACAAAATATAGAACAGTCTTAGAGCTCTGGAAAGGCTATTTTACCCTGTTATGGAGCCTCTGTTTTCACTACACTTATTTCCAGAGATAATTTTTATCAAGTTTTATCAAGCCTGGTCCTGATCTCAGTTTTATAGAATGTTCCCTGTTTCCTGCAACTCATGGATAATCTCAGTAGTCTCATTTAGGCATGAGCCTAAATAATCTCATTTAGGCATGAGCTGGTTATTAGATTTAATTTGGAGTTGGTCAGGGAGGCTGCACTTAGGATGGGCATGTGGTGAATTTCTGTGGAAGGCAAAGAAAGTCAGGAGGGTATGAAGCTTCCAGAAGAATAAGGGAGGCTTGTGGCACCTGCTGTCTGCACTGAATGGTGCTCAAATGTCACCTCTCTTTGGGTGTGATGTCCATGAAAGCCAGGCTACATCTATTTACATCTTCAAATGTCAATAGAAGAATGTCAAAACGTGTCAGTGAATGCAGTAACTTCTCAAACACCATTCAAAAACATCCACTTGCAGGTCACAAATGTGACTGCTGGAGAAACTCTGCAGTTCCCTTCCTCCTGATCCCAGGGAGCACCTTGTGAGGTGCTTGAGGTGGGGCATGGGCTGGGGATGAGTATGTGAGGAGAGGAAATATGCACCAATGCTGTCAGCAATTAAAACTGGTGCTTCTGAGCTGTAGAGCCTGAAGAGGAGAACCAGATTCTCAGGGCTGTAGAAGTGCCTTGCTGTCCCTAGAACTGCTAGGGATGTGTATCTGGAGGGAGGGATAACTCTTCAGTGCTGGGCAGAGCATGAGGAGGTAAAAGAGCTCTTTGCACATATTCCTGCCATGACATGCAGGCACTGACTTTCAGTTATGACAGTAAATCTCATTCCTGTGTGTCTGCAGGTAGTCCTGCAGTTTAACTAACCTTTCCTCTGAAGTCTTGGCAGACTGCAGTCGTTCTAAGAGGCTTTCAGTTTTGATTAGGCACAGAGCTGGACTGTCAGCACAGCTCCCAAGTGTATTTCGGCAGAGATGTGGCTGGAGCTGGTGCAGGAGCTGGAACAGTGTGGGGTTGCATAGCAGTCCCTATAAGGGCCCTATTGCAACAGCCTGTGCTGTGTTTGCATTGCTTAGTAGATCTGCAGTCTCAGTCCATACTTCTGTTGCAGATTTGACCTTCTGTTGTTTAAATTCCAAACCTGATGCAGAGAAGTTTCATCGTCACATTCAGCAGTCCTCTCCTTCCCCTGGATGGGCAGATGGAAGTGCAGGAGTGAGCTGTGCTCGTTGCAGCCATCACTGCTTCTAGCTGGTCTTTGTCAGAGCAGCAGAAAAGAGGCCACTTAGCTTAATCTTATATTGTCTTAAATTTAACCAAAAGAAGAATTTATAAGACTAGGCTGAAATTCCACAATATGTCCCAAGCTTATGAAGAATTGTCAGATCCAGGCCAGTGAGTCAGATGGATCCGTGTCCTAACTGTATGTTTGATCTGCAAGTAATGAAACCGCTGGAAATGTCCATTCTGCGCCAAAATCAGTGGTGATGAGGAGGCTTCAGATTGTCAGTGGTCAGGCACAAGGGGAGGATCTTTCTGGCTGGGTTCTGGTCTGCTGTGCAGCTGCTGTGCTCCTCCCTGCACGTCACACTTCGGTGACCTGTAAATGATGGCTGTGCAGTTATCGTAGTCAGAAATAGGTCATGTGAAGCCAAGTATTTGGGTCAACTTAAAATGCTGCTTTTTCTCCTTTTGAGCTTAAAAACCAAACTGAAACAATTGTTTCTGCCTCTGGTGGGACACCCTGCAAAGCACAATAGACTTTATCTTCTGGGTCGAGATCAGCTGTAACATATGAATGCTTAAATATAACTTCAGTGGTAGAAACAGGCTTAGAAATATGTTCAACTGACATTACCTTTCTGGGCCATAAACCAGCTTTCATCTGCCTTTAGAGGCCATCATATTTTCCAGCTGAGTCAGTGTAGATGAAGTTATTAATAAATCAGAAAGAGCAGAGTCACTGCGAGTGCCCCTTGGCAAACCACCTCACCTCCATGGTGTCTCAGGTTTCCAAGCCCCCAAACTGGGAAATGATACAATTTCCCCTGAAGATCCACTACTGAGAGCCATCTGTTGTTAATAACAGCCCATCAGCTTCTCCCTTTGGCTCTTCAGGCTCGTCTCAGCCGTCTCAGTTTCCTCAAAGCTGAGCCTTGGCTGTGAAGGTGCAGTGTGAGGGGTCCTTGTGCCTTCACCAGCCCAGGTTCCTCTCCCATCTGGGACGTGAAGCCGTGGTGTACTGGAGCTCTGTGGGGAGATGGGCCCTGGAGGGCCAGCCCTACTTTAAGGGAAGAGAACAGAGGTGAAGCAATCACTAATTCAGATGTAATAGTTACCAGAAGGGTTTGTGCAGGTCATTCTGGTGATCAGATCCAGTGACCAGTTAGTGATTCCTTAACATGGCTGTCTCTTCTTTGCAGGGCTACAAAAGTTTTGTATTTTTCAAAGTGATATCCAGCTTCAAGTATAAAAATTGGTCAAAATTTGCCAAAAAACAATATTCTGTGAGAAACGCTAGATAAATAATTCATAAAAATATGCCGTGTCTCTGGTTCTTAAGAAATTCCAAGAAATAAAGTAACTTCAGTTACTTTGCAGGCAAGTATCTAGTGCTACTGCTCTTCAAGATTGCTTATTTCAAAAACATCTTGTAACTGAAACCGAGTTCTGGGATGAATTTTAAGATTTAGGTGGCATTTCCAGATATATGCAAAGAGTTTCTGTGTTTCTGAGGAGATATATGAACAAAGAATGCCATTTTTGTTCATTCATACTGCAGAAGGGGAGAGAACAAAATAAAATTTGTGTCCTGGAGGTGAAACTAAAAGGTAAATTATTTTTTTAGCTGAGGATAAAAATTTGCCTCTGTGTCCTGACAGGGACAGAGCTGTCCAGCATCTGATTTTAATTGGTTGGGTGCATTGCACACATTTAAAACCCTGTTTTACGGCTCTCCTGATGTACTGCATTTGAAAGCCTTACTCACATGCGTTTGCCTAGGGTCAATTTTAGCTTATATGTCTCTTCCAAATCCCTATTTTCTCTTTCTCTCCAAGCTGGTAATAAGATTTCTTATTATCTTCTTGCTTATGACTCCTTCAAGGCTGCTGACAAAGGGGCCTCAGCTGCTCTCTTGATATTATCTGGGCAGTTATCAGTTGAATTTGAAAGGGCGGATTAAATAAGTGCTTCACTAATGTTGCCAGGCCTAACTTCATTACTGTGATCCTGCAGAGGAGGAGAGGAGAGGGGAGAGAAATGAGCTGTCTGTAGAAATCCGAGTGCCAGGATAGCAGAGTGTTGTGCGTGCAGATATATTTCTATACATAAATATGTGTGTGAAGGCATATGGTACCTAAATTTGTAAGACCTTGCCTTCCTTCTTTCAGACATATAAATTATTTATAGATGCAAGTAATATACATGACATTCTCCTTTGGGAGGAAACACTGAAATGGAAAAAGAGAAGTGGCTGTTATTCACATATATGCTTTTCCACACATTTCTTCCTGGCATTTATGGTGGAGCTGTCTCTGTGCATGTATTTGAGCCTTGGCTTATCCAGGAGATATCTGGGCACTTTCCTTAGGGGCCAGGGAAATAAATGTCTGTTCTTTGACTTCCTATGCTTCCTGGTAACCAGAGTTCCTTTGGCCTCCTGTGTGTTTTATGGGGATATTCTGCCTCTGGTGTGGGGAGCTAGGCTGTGATGTTCAGTCTGATCCAGTGAGTAAGACTGAGGCTCAGGGAAACAGAATTGGCTTCCTCATCATCTCAGTGGGTAAAATATACAGGTTTCTATGCCTTCATTTCCTCTGATGCACCTGGTCTGTCCAGCCTGGTCAGACCACAGTCTTCAGCACAGGGATGATGCTGCTTTGTCTGTATCAATTTCCTAATGAGGCCTCCACTCTCCTGGGTCCTCTAAACATTAACAAAACAAATGCTCAGTGTTGAGTGCTTTGAAAATCTCAGATGAAAGGCAGAGTATTACTAGGAAGAATTAACATCTCCTTTGCCTCTACATTTGTCGATGGGGGAAGTGGTCCCTGTGGAGGCTGGAGAATGGAGACAGCCTTGTGGATGTACTGATTTGTTCTGCATGATGATTTCTCTTGGAGTAATCTCACTGTCAGAGTGTTTATCAGCTAATGAAAACCTACTTCAATAATACAGAAAAACCCCCAGCAGGCTAAGTGAGCCTTGGCTTGGTTTTCTGATGTTTTTTCCCCTCTCCTGAGCGTCTGTTACTCATGTGCCACTTCTGTTCCCCACTCCAGCAAGTTGCAGAGGATGAGGAAACCTCATCCACCAGCCTGCTGAAACCCCATGCAGAAATGGGTATCTAGATAAGAATTGCACTTGCCCACAAGCAGATGGGGTGGAAGGAGAAGCCACAAAAGGAAGTTTAGACTTGAACAGAGCCCTAGTTGTGAAAAGTTTGAATTAGCTCATTGTCTGAGCCGTGCCAGGGTCTGCTGTGGGGTCTGGGCTCTCCTTGTCCCAGCCCACGTTTGTGCACATGGCAGTTCTACCTGGCCAGCAGTGTGTGAGTCCAGCCCTGTGGCACAGGCAAGACTTGGGTGCTCAGGAAACTTGGATGCTTTTTGCAGTTCTTGAGCTTGCCCTGAGACTGAGCCGTGATCTCAGTCCCCACATCCACATCTGCTGTTCCCTGCGTTGTTACACTGCTGACTAATGATAGTGCTGCAGATCCAAACAGCTAATTATTTAATGAACTGGGTGTTCTGGATCCCACAAACACACAGAGCAGTTCAACAACAAAGAAGAAAGCTAAGCAGGATGATGCTCTGTAAGTTATGTGTTGCCTGCTGGCTGGGTTTTACGTGGGGAAGAGCAAGAGTGGTTTGCATGGATCCAAGAAGCCACAGCAGGCAAAAAAAGTAGTGTGGATGTGTTTGGAGAGGGAAAGGCACTGGAAGACTAATAAGCTAAACAGCTCCAGCACAGAAAGCATGTTGGCTAATAAAATATTTTTATATGTGCATTTGGGCTAGGCATCATTTCTGTCTGCTCTTTGAGCCCTGGCACCCTCGTGCTGCAGTGGGAACAATGGGGGAATGAGGCTGGGTGCCTGGGCTCAAACACACACCTATCCCACCAAAACTCAAGCTGCAGAAGATATTGCAACCAAATGGATAAAGCAGGGAGTCAGCAGGAGGATGGTGTTTCTGGCTTGCTTGGCTTTTATCCTCCAGAATGGATCTGTGATATGGTGGGAGATGAGATGAAAAGAGCAGGTTCCTAATACTAAAACAAAGGTTATCTTTTGAATGTTTATTTACTTTTTAATTTTTCTTTTAATTTGGAATTTCTGAGCATTGTTTCAGGAAAAGATGATATTGCCTGATTTGAAGGCATTTTTGAGAAAATAAAGGAGCAATTAAAAAATATTTCCAAACTATGTTTGGAAAGAGAAGGGACTTGAAACCATCCCTTTCAGTTTGCACTGTGAGAAACCAAGTTTTCTCATGTGAAAATGGCTCAAATAAATCATTAGCTGGGGCTCTGCTAATGTGGCATCCTGACTAAGGTTCTAGCTACATGGTGTTATCGGGAATCCTGTTTTGTGCCTGTGGGTTGCACCATAAATGTTAAGAAGTTGGTGTAAAGGGAGCAAGTTTGTGTTTAAAATTACAGAGTCTTGAGCTAGAAGAAAACATACTGTGCTATGAGGAAAAGTTTGATTCTCTTTAGGAGGGAGTTTATTTCCATGTAGAGCTAATTTGGAGGTGCTACAGCACAGGGTGGAAAAGGTAGTGGGATGTCAGCCCATTTCCTCCTTTCCTGGGGGGAAATACGCTGTGAAACATCACTGCTGTGGCACTAGTAATGCATGCAAATTGGAAAGGAGGTGTTTTATCTTCTCTCCTGGTTCTCTGCTCACCTCCTGTCTCTGCAAGTGTTCAGATACCGGCCTGCTAGAAAACACAGACTGATCAAAAACCATATTGTCAGAGTTGGGATTTTATTTTTTACCTGTGGTTTTCCCAGTGCTGGGCTGAAGTGAACACTGTCTTACTTAGAACGGTTTATTTTGCCTAAAAAAACAAATAAGCCCTACAAATGCAATTACTATTTCATGCACAACTGTTCCCATATTGAGGCATGTGCCAGGCTGAGCAGGATGCCACTCTAACCACCGCAGGCAAGTGAGAGCAGTGAACTTCCAGCATAGGCAAACCCTTAAATTGGATTGTCTGATCCATGAAATGCTAGTGCTCTGTTTAAAATTTCCCTTGAGAGCCTTAAAGCCCTGTACAGGTTTCATCGGGGTTTTAACAATGCGGTGGTGGTGGATTAGTTTTTAAACCATAGTTAAGGTTTCCTGACTTTTCTGGGGATCTGAGGGGTTTTTTTCCACATTCATGCTGTCCTGTCAGTAATTCAACCTTTACAGAATGGATATTTCTTTTCCGATGAAAATGTGATGGGAATAGGGTGCTTAAACCAAAGTTCACACTTCTAAATGTCTTGTCCTTAGCTGGGCAGCTTATGGCTAACTGTACTTTTCCTCCCTTGAGCTTCCTCCTCCTCTTTCCATGCTGCTGACTTGTATTTGCATTTCCTGTTATATATGTGGGACTAAACAGGGACAAAGTGTCCAATTAAGATGTTTAAATAAATTTTCTTAGTCTGAGGACAGTTTGATCACTGCCTGGTGTCAGGCAGGACTGATTATGCCATGTGGTGCTGCATCCATTTCTACATGTTTTCAGCAGTCAGTATTCTGCCAGCGCCTCTGGAATACAGCTCGAGATCCTCTTTTAGCTCATTAAGATGTTTCTACATGTTCCCAGTGGAGAAGATGTTGTGAAAAAGCAACTTTTTTTTATACCTTTCTCAGCAGTTGGGGATTTTTGTGGCTTTGACTTTTGGCATGAAGGAGCACTATTGTCAGGGCAGCAGGGAAAGGGAGGATTTGTGTGTTTGGTCTCTTATCTCTAGATAATACTGAATCCAAAGGGTGTCCTACTCATACTGCTTAGTCTTCCAGTGATGTGTCATCTTCCAGTGCTGAAATTTATGGTAAGAAAAGAGGCTGAGGTGGCAAATGCTACAGAGTTGGGAACAAATTCAAACTAGAAAACTTGCAGTACATAGTGTCACAGAGATCTCATTTTAGCACAAAAAATCAGGCAAATACTTAGGATTAGGACCTGACTCAGCCTCATCTCCCTTGTAATCCTCCAAATCTTCAAGTTTTTAGGTCTTTCATTTATCTGTAAGCAGCCTGGCTCTGTGGCTAGGCTGGTTGATGTAGGTCACTGCACAGCACTGGACTTTAGAGTATGCCCTGGGGTCTGGACACATCCCTTCTGTCATGTCTGAGCTCAGGCAGCAGCTTCATCTCTGGTACTATGGACAGGAAATACCACCCTGCCAATTCTGGGAAGCTGCTCAGGAAGTGGAAACTCTTAGAGCAGATGTGGAGCTCGAGATATGAATGGATCAAAGCTGTCTGGCATGGCTGCGGGCTTCTTTGCTGCTCTTGGCCACCATCTGCTCCTGCAACACCTGACAGACCATAAATCCCTGACCCTTCGTCTTTGTCGTCATCTGTGCATCACCACCTATTTATATCATCACTGTGCTGTAATCTTAGAGCTGTCATTTTATACATCCCACGTGACTCTGGTGTCACTGGTGCATGAATGTGGACACAAAGCTGGAAGTTCTGCCTGAGATTTCTGTGAGCAGCAGCTCATTTTAATGTGCTGCTCACTCCTTTCCCAGTGAAGGGGGTGAAGCTTTGGGAATTCTTGTGCTGGAGAATTGCAAGGTGGCAATAGCATTTCCTCTGAGCATGAGAAGCAGTGATGTATTCCCCACTGACGCGCTGCAAATATTTTTCTTCACGTGCTGAACTTGCTTTCTGAGTCAGTAATATTTTTTAATGATACACAAGTTGTGCAGTGGATTGAATCTGGGATTTGACTTACATGGCAGCCTAAATTTGTGTGCATCAAGGCAAGAGCCCTTGTTCTGTTGTCCTCAGTACCAGAGGCTGAGAGTTTGGCCTTGGGTGTGATAGGGCAGGACAGAGTAAAGGTATTTTTGTGTCACAGATCCCGTTGTGTGGGGGGAGTTGTTGTGACCCTGTATGTACAGCTGTGTGAGTTTGGTCTGACTGGACCATTTCTGCAGTTATTCCTCAGGATCACAGTGACTTAAAGACTCAAACAGGGGTTTTCCTGTGACATCCAAAAAATTCAGTATGAAGGTCATCAGACACATCTGCCTCTGACTGCCAATGCTTAAGGCAGTTATTTTAGGCTGCCTGGATCCTGCCATGCTTGTATTCACAGATGTATGGAGGGAAACCTTTCCCACCCACAGGAACCAGGCACCTGGCTTCTCATTGAGGCGTTTGACAGAGTCTATAGAATACCAGAATCACCAGGGAAAGTTTCCAAATAGCTTGTTTAGATCTAAACTGCAAGACAGACACTTTATTTGTGGGAGGCTGAGAGCCTCCCTTCCCCATGGCCACTGCAGCAGCTGGGCTTGTGCATCATTACATGGCACCAGCGTGGGAGGACCAGGGGGCAAATATTCATCAACAAGACCCTGAACAAGAGTGGATTTTGCACTGGTACTGGAGCTGCTCAGAGGGCAATGCTGTTACCCACAGCAGAAGGCAAAACTTCGCTGTGTAACCATCTGGCACTCCCATCAGTCCTCACTAACACTCTCCACAGGCTTGACCACAGCCTTTCTGTCCATCTGCCTTCACTTCAGTGCTTGTGGCTGCTGCTCTTTGTCCTGCTCCTGATGCTGGCTGTTGAGCAGCATGCTCCCAATCCCATAGACAGGCACCCAACTGCTTTGAGAGCTTAACTCAGGTGCTGCCTCCAAACCCCAGTTTTAATTCAGTCTTTCCACCTGGGAGTGGGAGTCCCCACAGTGCCCTCAGGCTGTCTCTGAAGGTGGCATCTGCACTGGGCAGCGATGGTGGGACTCAGTCACCTCACTCAGGAAGGGGACTGCCTCTTCTGTGAAGAATTCCCTGCTTGGGAAATGTGGGCATCTTGTTAGTGCAAAGCAGAGATGGGATGTTGGTGATGTCAAGCTGAGAGATGAGGGGCTGGCATCTGAGAGAGAGGTTTCTGCAGATGGTGCTGTGGGGAAGGCTGAGCTTGGGTTTTCCTGTCAGTGCTCTGCAAACAGTCACTGGCGATTTTTCCATCGTGACAGTTCTTGGTGTGCACAGTTTCTAGGAGATGAAAGCCTGCTAGTTTATGATCTCTGTAGATAAGCTTCTGTTATCCGTTTTGCCAAAGAACAGAGGATTAGCAGAAGTGGCCAGGTGTTAACAGAACATTAAAAGGCAGGGACTGGACCTTTGCACGTAGGCTGTTTGTATTATTTGTACCTCTAAAAGGGATGCCATGGAGATTATACCTGTAGGTTGCCCCCTCCCAACTGCAATTTCCAATACAGGTAATGTCTCTTGGCAAGCTTGAGAAGGGGGGCAGTTTTGCAAGTCTGTGGTCATAATTTAATATTTGGTGTTGCCCTGAACCAGTCCATTTGTGAAGAGGCTGTAATAAGTTTCCTGGTGCAGTTGTCATAGCTTTAAATTAAAATAAACACAAATGCCATATTCAAATTGTGGTTTTTTTCAGCTTTTAAACAATAATGATTTATTTCATTATTCTTTGTTTCTTTGGCTTTCAATACATGTTTGTACTCCAGCTGGGGCTCTGGCAGCCAAAATACCACAGGACTTATACAGTGCAGTCTACTGCAGCAATGCCTTCAAACTTGAGCAGAGATGAGAGCTCCACTCTGCTGCCTTGACTCCTTTTTGTGTGGTTTGCTCCCACCTTTGACTTCACAAAGAAAAAAAAATAAATGTTCTTTTAGGTTTATGGAAAAATAAAATTCTGCCAAATTTTTGAAGCTGTAGCTGCTGAGCCTGTTACAGCATTTGGGTCTCTAGAGCTATTTTTGCTTATAGTGAGAGTTCCTGAAGTGCTCTTTGTCTGCTTCTAGTTGGAAAAGACTTTGTGACCTGCCAGGGGACTCTCTGAGTGTGATCCATGTTCCTGCTGTTGTGAAGGTTTGGCAGATGAATTCAGCCAGTTCCCTTGTCTGCAGAAAGCACTTCTTGTGTGAACAAAACGTGGTAGCCCAAGGCTGTGTATAATAAGGATGGGAAGCAGAGCAGTGTGTTATCAGTGCATAAATGGCAGAAGGAGAAAAGTCCTTTTTGTCAGTGTGAGGTAAGGCATGGGGCAAAGAGAAAGAGGGTCATGAAAAGGCTTGCTAGCAGGTTGGAGTCAGGGTTGCTGACATCGAGGGCTGAATGGAGTTGCCTGCCTGGGCAGAGGTCCTGTGACAGCCTCATGAGGTTTCTTCAAATCCTGGCTGTGGGCTTGACCAGCTGGCCAGCATTAGGGATGCACATTTCCCCTGTGTCTTCACAGTGCTGCCAGGCTGGTGTCACCTGCTCTGTGAACTGTGAGATGCTGATACAAGCTGGATAACACTAATGCTTTGCATTAATTTGGCCTCTTGGAGAAATCAATCCATCACACTAATTGAGTGCAGTGCTTCGGTGCCAGGTGGCTGTCTTGAGTCCAGAAAGTTGGATCACTTATGGTCTGCACTGACTTCTAATAAAGAAAAGAAGTAGTGCTGAACTCTCTTTATTATTTTTTCCACATGCGGAAGTTTAAGATAATATGCTGAGCCACAGCTTCTCTGATGTGCATCCTTTGCAGTGGTTTGAATTTGGGATGGAGATTCAGGCTGTCTGATATAGTCCACATCTCAAAAGAAAGGTTTCATTTGTGCCAGCTGCCAACATTAATTACTCGCCCTGATTTCTCTGTCCACTGAACAGCTGGATCAAAGACATCAGATCTTTGTGCATCAGCTTCATCCTCTGTGGTGGAAGGAGCACTTGGGACAGAAAGAGGAACCTTGAGCTTGGACATTCTTAGTAGTGGTTATGAGAGCCAGTCTGTGGGACTGAGGCCTCCCAGTGAATTGCACTGTGCTGCCACAATGGCAGTAGGAAGGGGGTATTCTGAGTTTTCTTTCTGCCACTTAAACAGCTTTTTGACAGTTCCCCTTCCCCTCTCAAATTTTCTGATAATTACTTTTTGCCTCTTTAGAAATTTTTATTAGGAAAAAAAAAAGTATTGAAATTATTTTTATGCTTTTATAGGAAAATTTATTTTAAATTAAATAACATATGGGAAAGATTTGGCCAACTTGTAGCCTAGTTTTCACCCACTTTGTTGTCAGTTGTGGTGCCTGACTCCAGTGTGGCTGGGAGCAAGAAGAGACTGCTCCAGCATCTTGTGCAGGTGGTGACAGGAGAGGTGTTTGGATCTAGCTGTCCCTGGAACCTGTTCACTGTTTTATAGAGATGCTGCCTGTTCATGTATGACTTCCATACCCTGTGCAATGAAAGTCAAGAAGAGCCTATATATAATGGTGTGGAACAACTGGGAACGTATGAGAAAGTCACTTGGAGAAATCCTTGTTTGTTGTGAATTACAGATCCCTAAGCCAGCCATTCCTCGGTGTGTGGAAAGCAGTCAGGCAATTGCAAGAGCTTGATGTATTTCAAAGATGAATCACCCCTTGTGTTATTTGACCATCAGCATTTTAAACCTGACAGAAGAGTGTTGATTGCTTGGTCACAGAGTTCCTGAGTAAATAAAAGCTAGGAATGTAATTTGTCTCTGCAAAGTAAAACATTTGATTAGAGGGGAATGACAAAGAAAAGAGCTTCTAAGCACAGTGGCTGCAGCCAGAATCCACTTCAAGGGCTTTCATGCTGATATGTCCAAATTACTGGACTGAGCATCCTTGGACTGGGATCCAGGTTGTTGTTTTGCTACTGCTTTGTTTGTGACCATGTAGCTCACCCTGTATATGTTTGTGCACAATTATTAGTGCTTCTTTATTCCCAAAAGCTGTCTGGGGGCTTGCTGGGCTTCTCTAGTACCTGTCAGAATCAGTGTCAGCAAACCTGTGACTCCGTGCCATCAATAGAAACTTGGTCACCAGGAGGAGCACACCTTGTGTGTGCTGTCGCATTTCTGTGGCTGCACAAGAGCTTCTCCATGATGGAGAATCCATGGGCCAAATACTGAGCAAGTATAAAGAAACAGAGTACACTGTGGTTGTATAAACTGAGTGTCTCTTCAAGTTCCTGTACTGACCAGCCTGGGATTTTGAATGCTAGTGGTTTGATGTGATGTTAACTCCTCCTTGAATTGCCTTTTGCCCCATCTCACAGTGGGGGAAGTGAAACCCTGCTCTCTCCTGTCTGCTGTGTTATTTGGCAGGAAGAGAGATTTCTTATTTTGTCCAATTGCTTTCTTAATCCATCTAAACTTTTGGCACTCGTTACTTGACAGTGAGTTCCCCAACTTCAAAATTAATTGGGGCAAAAAGGTAGTTTCTTCCATTTGTTTAAGCTCTTTGGAAATACAGAAGTATTATATATACAATAAATATTAGGATTGGCTGGACTGTTCCCTTTGAGCTATCTGCAAGCAGCAGCTGACTCATCCCTGCTTGATTACTCGGTTTTTGGTCTTGCTCTTAGTTAAGTGGCCTGTACTAGATTGCCAGCTGCACACCTGGTGTTCCTGTTCTTGGGAAGGCATGGCTTTGGTTGGCACCGTGAGGGGGTGGCACCTGTGTGATGGTGGGTGGGGTGGAGGTCATCTCCAAGGCATTGCTTCAGCAGATGAAAACATTTGACAATTGTCTTTGCTGGTCTCTCCTGGATAACTTCTCTGATGAGGGAATAAGCATGAGAAAAGCACAGGCTTGTAGATCCAAGATTAAATTCAACGGATTGACTCAAAGGCTGCTGCTGCTAATTGAGGGCACTGCATTTCCAGGGCTTATATAAAGGCAGTTCTCCTAGGAGAGAAAGACACACTTGAAAACAATCAATTCCATTATTTTGTAGCCTCTCTTACATTGTATTTATGTTCCAGGATCCTTGACCTGGATGGATAATGCTAGGCATTGCCTGCAAGTGGCTGTTTTAACTCCACTTGTTCTCTTACCTTTTATCTTCTTAGCAGAAGTACATGGAATGGAACCACAGAAATGAGAGTTTGGAAATATTTATTACAATTGTCCTCTCAGGGTTGAGTGCAAGATGATTTTCAACAGTATGTATTCTCAGTGCCCATCCAGTCCAGTAAATGACTCGTGTGCTGAGGTTCTCCAGGGAAGCTGGGGCTGCAGAATGATATATTGTGATTGACAAAGTGTATTTGTCCTGGCTTTCTCCTGGGAGCTGAAGAAGGGGATTACTCATTTTAGTAGTCAATGAAGAAGAAAATGGATGCTAACTTACAGCTGTCATTTTAAACTATTTGGAATTAGTTTGATGCTCATGGGTGCCAGATTGTCTGACCTGAAGAGTGTCCTTCTCCATTGTGCAGCTGCTGATCTTTCTCCCTGTGCTCCTTCAGTGGACATCCCAGGGCAAACTCAAACTTTGCATTTCTTCACATTTATTCTGGCATTGACACCAAGCTTTCAGCAAAGACTCCAGTTAAACCATGGGATTGGCACACAGGGCTGTGGCGGGAGCCCTTCATAGGCATTTTTACATAAATCCATTGATAGCTGTGGTGTTTATTCATGAACAGGTTCTGAAATCTGAAACTCTCCATCTTCTATGATTTTCTGAGGCTCTAAGAGTCTTCAAGCTGTCTTTTCCCCTCATATTACATGTACTTATAATTGTTTGTCAAGGGACACATTCTTGCTCCACTTGCAGATTATTTGCTCTTTTACAGTGATGTTACATCAGATGCTTCACACAATGAATGGCTGAAGTTAATTGTTGAATCCTAGCACTGTCTAATTGGAGAAACTTCAGCCAACTTACTTCACAGTGCTCATGCACCACCTCACATGTTTCTATCTCCTGTCATTGATTTAAATACATGAGCAAGTGCCAATTTATCCTAACAGGTTTAACAAGTATCTTTGCTACCTCTTTAGAAGAATATTTCTAGCAATGACACTGTAGGTTCTATATTGGATTTTGGTTCAAGAAAATAAAATAGACTGTGGCAAGTCTTGAATGTCATCAAATTCACTGCAGTTCTGTCTTTCCTAGCTAAGAAAATACTGTAACTTTCAACTTATACACATAGAAGATCTGTAATTTGATGTTTGCATCTTTTTGTAAAGTCTTAGTTTTATCTCTGAGGAGATAAAATTATCAAAGTAAATACATCTCCTTTTCTCAGCAGTGCAAAACCATCAGCTTAGCTTTATTGAAGAATTTTTTGTGCTACCAATAAAATTTCATGGTCAAAGTCAGCTCATGAAACACAAGATCAGGACTGACGAAGCTCAGTGTGCACACTCCAGAGCAAGATATCAGTTGCTGCCATTCCAGCTGAAAGGACTTCATGGATCTCTGGTGTGTAAAATCATTTTGGTATTGTATCACAGACAGAGTCATCTTCAGGGAGGAATGAGAGTATATTGTTTCTGACATCTTTTTTTTTCTGACAGTTTTACTCTTTGACATTTCGCTATCCAAAGTTGTTTTCCTACTCACTGACCCAAAATATCATAATGGTCTGGTTCAAAGGCTCCAACTAGCCTCAAATTTTGTGCTCTGTTGAGCCTTCATTTCAGTTTAGTTTACTGAATTGTCAAGTATCTACCTATGAATGTTGGAGAGAGATGGAAAGGCACCTTTAGAATTCTGATGATTGAGAAACCATGATGGGGGCAGAAGGCACAATGTTATACTGCTGCCATTGTATTATTCATGAAAAAATTAAACATAACGTTTTGACCTTGAAATATGTATTTTTTCTTTTATTCTTTTTTTTTCTTTCTTTTTCTCTTCTTCCTGCATTTAGAGTTAGATATATAGACTGTAGTCAAGGAGCCATTAGTGGGATTTGAGGAACTGGATAAGGCTTTTCCAGGCAAAAACCTGGCATAATTTTGGAGTTGTCAGTTTTACTGAGTGCTAGGGTCCCCCCTGAACTTGGAGAGGTGGGCACAGCTCTGTCCAGCCCCTAAAATGAGGAGTTTGAAAGTTGGAGTAGTCAATCCTGCAGGGCATAACTGGCTCTGCAGACAGTAGGACAGAAATATCCTTCTGTCATGGTCTTCTGGTTGTTCTAACAGACTTCCTATGAAAATGAGTTCTAGGTTCAAGCAGAGGCCTGCAGTAGCAGAGATAGTGAAAAATAATGCTTGTCCATTGCATTTTTTACCCTGGAATACATCAGCATGAGATGCTGTTGCATTTAAAATCCCTTCAGAAAACAATAAATGTGTTTTGAACCACATCCTATGAGACACAGTCACAAGTAAAGGGCTGAAGTGTAGATTGGGACCACCCTATTACCCTCAGTGCTGCAACATGGCCCCTTGGAAAGAGCAAAAGTTATACTTGTGAATTAGAGAGATGTTGGAATTTGTGATGGAAGTGCATTACACTGTATAAAGCATGTTAGATAAATGGAACACTTCATCATAGACCTGTGCCTTGCTGCCCTTACACACTAAATGTCTTGACTGCTAAATGTATTATTTTTTTCCAACCAAATGCAGGGGCTGTGGCCCAAGAATGTGATGCTGTGATGGTCAGACAGCTGAGCTCAGAGTGGCAGTCTCAGCCAGCTGCAGAGTTTGCTCTAGCCTGGAAACCAGGCTAAGGAGGGCACAGGAGCACACACCCGCAGCGATGGGGTGCGTGTCAATCCATCTGTAAGCATCTGTATTTCCGTCCTTGTGATGAAGCACAGCTTATCTCCAAGCACAGGGAATGCAGCTCCCTGCAGAGCCCTGGCAGGTGGTGGTGGGTGAGCTCTGAGAGGGAGCTCCCCCTGCCCACCCATGGCAGGGTCAGCCCAGCAACGGGAGACACGTAGGCAGCCAGCAAGGAATCCTTGCAGGGGTGGGAGGGAGCCTTCTCAGCTCTGCTCTGCTCTGCTGCTGGCAGGGAAATGTGCTTTCAAAGCACAGCTTACGAAAGAGGCACAAGAAAACAAGATGCAAATTAGAGGAGAAATAAACTTCAGAAGAGTTTCCTTTGTGATTATGACTCAGTTGTTCAGAGGCAGACAGAGTAGCTTTGGAAGCATCAAAGGCATGTCACTGTACCCTTTAATGAATTCCTTTCTTTCAGTTCCTTTGGACATATGGGGAGGCCACAGATTTGCACAGCACCAGAGCTGCTTGCCCAGACACTTGCCTGTTGCTGTAACCAAGGCAAATAAAATTCAGAAATCTTCTTGCTGCTTTTTACACTCTGCTGGGAATCAGTGCCTTATGGTCACTTGTGTCTCAGTAGTGGATCTGATGAGATGCATGAGTAGGTGTTTATGCCCACAGGTACAGTACAACCTGTACACTACACCTGCTCTGTCTTTCAGTCCCAAAATACAAACATGGGCCCTCAGTTACACCCCTATCCCAAGAACAAGCAATTACTTGTTTTGGCCAATGAGAATTCCCTCTGATTCTTTCTGCTTATTATACAGGATAAAGGAATTGCTGAATGTCTCCTCCCACATGGAGTTGATAGCTCTGGGGTTTTCTCCAACATAATGCAATAAGCAAGCTCAATTGCAGGTTTGTTGTTCCTGAACAATCTTTCAGCTCTTGGAGAAAGCTGGAAGATGAAGTGCTAGAAAGTGCTTTGCCAGACTGGTCACTAGGGAGTCAGGACATTGCACAGAAGGAAAGCTGCTCATCACACATCAGCTTTGCCAGTGCTTTTCCTTTCGGTGTTCTGTCATTAACATGTAGACAGACTTGTGTCTGAAGTTGCTCCCAGGCCATTCCACCCTGTAAAATGCTAAAGCTGAAAAGAAAACCCCTGAAGCAAGTTCTGCCAGGTGAACTTTTCCTGAGCTACCTCTTAGGGCAACAAATAGTGCAAATGCTCCTCTTGTCTGCCGTGAGTGCAAACCTGGAGTCCTGGTTACACAGCAGCTGTGTCACCGTGTGTGGTTTATCTTCATTTGTCGCTTGAAGGTGGCTGTTGAGAAAATTGAGGCTTTTTCAGGTTATTCCTATGAAGGCATTTGAACCAACCTGTCAGCAATCTGTGTGGCAGTATAAATATAGCCAGCCCAGGAGGTAGGAGGCAAAGAAATGCTTATATTTGTCTTTCCTTCCTATTCTGCCAAAGGCTAAGTCAGAGCACCTATAAAAAGAGTCTTTAGAGCTATGTTTTGAAAGGCACTAATTCTGGTGGCCTTTATGCCCTGTGTTTTCTGGACTTCCACCTGTCTTGTAGTAAGGAGCCCACTGAGAAAAAGCCAATAATATTCTTTGGGCAATCCAGACTGAGGCAGCTTTTTCTTTTGGAAATCTGTGGTGCCCAGCACTTTTGTCAGATGTTGCTGGTTACTGTGCTGGTTTTAAAATAGATCAATACATTCAGTGCTCTTATTTCATTATGCCCAAACCAAGGAAAAACCAAACCCATAATTTTTAGTGGTTGCTGTCAGAGTCCTGTGGCAGCCTGCCAGCATCGTGGCTCATTGGTTACTGTGGACAAATGAAGAACTGGAGGAATTCCACTGACTCACACATTTTGCTTGGGTGGTCCCTGCATTTTTATTGGCCCTGAGGCTTTGCTGCCCTCATTTTAGAAACCAGTCTAGCTCTTGATCATGCATGGATCTGAAAGATCTTAACAGAGAAGCCTGTCTTAGGAGATTGGGAAATTAGAGCACAAAAAGGCAGGTTTCCTTGCTCAGGGATGGGCAAGTGAGAGAACTGGGAGCAGCAGTTCCATTTCTAGTTCATGCTGTATCTTCTGGGTCGCATTCCCTTCCCTTTCTCCCTGCCCAGCTCTTCCCAGGACTTCGCTTGCTCCTGTGGAATAACAACTCTGATGCTATGCATTAACATCAACTGTGGCAGGGATGCTGGCAGAGCAATAGAAGAAGGCAGGAATTGGGAGAATCATATTTTTAATCCTGCTCGTCCCAGTCTGATTTACTGAGGTACTCCACAGCAGAATCAGCCCCATGTAAGCAGCGTCACCCAGAGTTCTGTGCTTTCCATAAATACCCAGTCCTGTGTTAGTGGCTCTGCCCTGCAGACCTGCTGTCAGATGAGCCAGCTTTGTGCATGCTTTTAAGCACTATATGTGTGTATTTTAAATGTTAGCTGTGTATTTTGGTGGCATAACAGCTGGAGACCATTATGGTGTGACAACACTGTTCTCCTGCACCTCGTAGGAAATTCAGTTTGGTCGACCTACATTTATACCAGCCTCCACACGAACCTGCTCTGTAATCTCTTGCTTCTGTTGCTGCAAATCTGAAGCACTGACTCAGGAAACAGAGGCTCGCCAAAATTGTTAAATAAGCAGAGGCTGTGGTGTTTGGAGACTGCCACTGTGTTTCCTTGCTCACATGGTCCTGGAGGGGGAAGGGAGCATTTGTGAATGTAGTTCTCAGAATTAATCATTATGGCAAATATGTATATTTTTTTTAAATTTGTGAGTTAGGATTTCATGTTTCTGAAATGATAACTTAGGACCAGGCAAAAATCCTGATATAACAGCTGGTATTTGCTGAGAGGTCTGATACACGTGTGATGTATGAGCAAGGTAAAAGCATCCTTTTAGGGAAGACTATTTTTAGAAGTTACAAATGCTACCTCTTCCATGCACTGTCCTATTTTTAGCCAGGAGTGCTTCTGAGCTCCCAGCCCTGCTCCCAGCTGTGATCTGCAGGAGCCTTCTGTACAACATCACTTTGTTAAGAGCTTGTTGCCTGTTACGGAACACGAATGTTGTGGTAATTGCTCTGTGTTAACCACTGACAAAATGGCTACACATTAATTTCATCTTTCCTTTAATATCCCTTAGCACTGATCTTGGAGGAGGTGGCCAACCTGTGAGCAGTGAGCAAATTTGGATTAGCAGGTAGTTAGCACAGAGCTGTGAGATGTTTGCAGAGGAATAGGAAGGAGGAGATGCAGCACAGCCCTCCCTGCTTCTTCCCTACCTTCAAGAGCTTTCAGCCTCAGAAACAGCTCTACATTTCTGCTTTCTAGACCCAGGAAGGAGCATCCCACAGACTATAAGGGCAAGTTTTTGGTCAGCAGTGCAGTGGGGGATAGGACAGCCCATGGGCATGAAGAGTTGCAGTGACGAGTGCTGCAAGTTCCTTGGCTGTGGGCAAAGGAGGGAAGGCAGAGACTGGCAAAACCCATCCAAGCTGTAGAAACATTTCTGACCAAAAGGAGAGCTTTTTGTACATAATGACTCCTTTTTTGCACATAAAAGATTCACAGCACAATGATGCACATTTTTACAGGCAGACAGATGTTGCCTGTTGAGAACTGGGTCAGAAAATGTTGCATCTGTAATGAATGTGTGATTAGTAATTACCCTGAATTGGGCCTGTGTGAAAAACTTGCTGATTTCCCACAACTCCCTATCTACTGGGTGCTATTGAATCCCACTTGTAAGCTCTTGAAAGTCTGGCTAACCCTGCAAGTGTGAGGTAATGAGCATCTTTGTAGTGTGGGGATCTGAAGAAATGGGATGAGCACAGAGCAGGGTGTGATTTAGGGGTGGGTGAACAGGGTGTGTGTATGAGTTGTCTGTCAGAAGGAGGTGGAGAAGAAGGAGTTTCACTAAAAGCAAGAGAGGGAGGATGTAAGATAATGATCCTCCAAAGGCAGCTTTTAAGTGTGCACTCCTTCAAGTGTGCAAGAACTGCCCTTCAGTCCATGATGCCCTCATCAGTGTTGATGCTCTTCTGCTTTTCCTTATGTGTTTGATGTCCCTACTTCAGCTGGACTGGATCTCTCCCTCTTGTCCCCCCTGCCTTTCTCTTGGGTTTGCAGAGATAAATTGCATCCATTTTTCTGGAGAAGAGATGGGGTATCCACCCCCACATGGATGAATTTCTCAAATCTGATTTCACTTTTAGGTTCTCTCCGTGAAATTGTCTTCAAGAGAAGTTCTCTGAGGATAAAATGGGTGTAAAAAACTTTCAAATGGCATACTAGGAAAAGAAAAAAGAGTGTTTCTGAGGGTGATAATGCCAAAGTGTTATGCTTTTTTCTGCTCCATTCACTTCTGCTTTTCCGTTGTGGCACGGCCTGGGAATACAATATGCTGCTCTGTGATGGCAGAGGCTGTTCTTGCAGTGTTTCCATCACATTCAGAAATAGGAAGAACAAGATGTACCATGAGGAAGATTATTTTTGTGAGACTTCAATCCAGCTTTGCAATTCCAAGTGCTTCAAATCTATGTCTGATCTCTGGCATGTTTGCATATATCAAACAAGCTTTGAGGCTCTGCCCATTGCTGGCTGTGCAGTCCTGCACCCAGTTTCCCACCTTCTTGTTCTAAAAGTATTTTGCTCCTGACTTCCATCAGGAAGTTTGGCTTGGCAGTGTCCACATAAGTTGGTATATAGTGTGGCCTTGAGACATTCTCCTCTGGAGGGACAGTGACACTTTTTTCAGAGCTTGAAGGCTGAATGTGGAGCCTGTGGGGCGACTCAGGCATTGCCAGAGGGTGGTTTGTGTTTCAGGTGGACTCCTTGGCTTCTGAGCATGATTCTTGGTCCTTGGAGGACAGAATATCTAGGGATATATCCTTTAAATGTCTAAACAGGGGGTGTGCTGGAGAGAGGTAACAGATATTTGATAAATTCTTGGGTTAGTTATAGCAGTGAATTGAAAGCAGACAAGTTCTGTTCAGCAGCAGTAATTACTGAAGTGCTGTGGAGTTCTTTGTTTCCAGTCTCCAAGATCAAGGCTCCTGTATGGTGGTGTCATCCCTCAGGAGCTGTGGCTGTTGTCCTTTGCATGCAATTCCCACATTAGTGATGCATTTCAATGACATCTCAGCAGAGATGCAGACTCAAGTTCTTGGGGAAGGTAGCCTCTTCTATTTGATTGTGAATTATCTGTCTTTAATATAGTTCAGCCCCACAAAGGTTTATTTTTAGATGCTGATTCCTTTTTGTAATTGGGTATAATAGCTGAAATAGCTCTTCTTCAGTGACCCAGTTCTCATCAGGAGTGACGCTGACACCAAAAGAAATGTTCTGATCCTCCTTTGTGTTTCTGTACTCCTTTTTCTGAAAGTCTGGGCTGAGCAGAGGCGTGAATGTTGTCCAAAAGCTGCAGTGCTCCAAGGAGCTGGAGCCACTTCTCTTGGGCTGCCAAAGGCAAGAGCAGAGCCTTGACCCAGCCCAAGTGCATGGTCATTGTCATCATCACCATCATCCTCATCAGAAATGGCCCTTCAGTGCTCCCCTCCAGGCAAAGCATTGTTCCTACTGCCCAGCTGCATTGTGCTAATATTCTCCTTAATTAAAGTGTTGTGAAACTCATGACTCAAAGATGAAGTCTAAGAAGGAGTTTGTCAGCCCTAATGTTTTCTGACTCTGTCTGGTGACCTAACTGTAAGCAGGAACCTGGCCTCCTTGGTTATAAAACACTGCAAATAATGATGCCAGGAGCTAAGCTTTATCAGCCGCCTCTTCTTAAAAAAGATTTGTTGTATAATGGTGTGTCAGGTGTTCTTTTGCTGTGATTTAAGGGTCTGGGTCTGCTCGTTGATTTAAATATTTTCCAAGAGCATTATAAACCTGGATATTGGGTCAAATTTCTGGCTTGGAAACCTTAATGGTTCAGTAACTCACAGGCTCTTTTTAATAAAAGCCCTCAGGAGAAGAGACGTGCCAGGGAGCAGTGAAATATATGCTCTGTTCACAAAGACAGCAGCAGCTGCATCAGATGATTAATATTTTGTACATCCTGACACTGAAATGCAGGGTTTGGCTGAAGGATCCAGGTATTGTTGTGTCACAACCATATTTTATTACATTTTAAGATACAGCCACTGAAACTGCACCATTGCTTCCACATGATAAATAATGGAAATAAAAGCTGATTAAATAACAGCCTTCCAAAAGGGGAGAAGCTGCTAGGAGCTGGTTTGCTTTGTCTTGGCCTTCTTTTTTCTTGAGGTAGTTTATAGTGTATGGTAAAATGTTCCCTGGGAACTGAATTATATAACTTTTAGCAGTGTTAATGCGTGATGAAATGAACGCTCAGCCATTCAATTAACACTGTGCTATTACTTACACTGATAGACATATTAATGGCATCTGCATTGATAGGGGGTGACCATAAAAATACTGCCATTGTTGGCAGTCGGAATTGCTGGGTGGATGTGGAGAAGGGTCGACATAAGATAGAATAAAATCCTGGTGGTGCTGGTGCATTCCCTGCCTGCCAGGGGACCTGGTGCATGTTCACAGTTCTGCCTGCAGAATAAAGAATAAACCTTGAATGGGAACTTTCTGTCTTGCTGAGCAGCTACTTCAGCAACTACTGAGTTCTTCTGTTTGTTTTTTTTTTCTTTTTGAAGGAGGGGTCAAACCATCATCAGTCCAGTGGTCCATCTCTAAAGACTCCTCTCCTCAGACTTCAGAGAAAGCACAGGGAGACATTTGTATTGGAGAAAGCAGGAGCTGAGCAAGTAAAGATAAATCTTTGATTCAGCAGGAAGAGAACCTCAAACTGCCTGTTCCTCTCCAAATTTCTATGTATGTCAAGAAAGAATGAGATCTTTGGTGAATACACGTGGGATAACTTGACCCTGATACTTGGTTCCCTAGAACACACAAGGCTTAAGGACAGTTTGAATTAAGTAACCTTTGTAGATTTTTCATTTAACATTAAATTCTAATACAAATTTTGTCATGTCTTCAAGTTCCATCTTCCTGGGAACAAGGAACAAACTGTCCTTCTGCAGTTAAGTACAAAATCCCAGCACCACAGACATCTGAAACTCCATCACAAAGGTCTTGTATGGCACAAAGTAATATGCTCCCAGTGGCTGGGTGGTTGTGCTGGCTGAAATCACAAGTGCTTGGCAGATGGAGCATCTCTGAAACAGCTTTAAAAAAACACACCAGCAGCACTAGGAGATGAACAAAAGGTGGGCTCCCTCCAAACTCCCCACTGCCTGTGTTGTGTTTGCACAGCTCCCACCAGCAGTTTATGTTAGCAGATTTATGGAGCTGGCTTAGATTTATGGCAGGGAAACAGAGCATGGAAACCCCGGAGGACAGCATCAGTTCCTGCCCCTGAGCAAAGTCCTGCCCTTATCAGCGAGCCCTGAGCCAGGTGCTGGGCTGCAGAGAGCTCGTGTGGGGCCAGCTGCAGTTTGTGACCCTTTGCAACAGGAGCTGGGTGTGCTCCTGCCCAACCCTGCTGAGTTACCTGGGGTGCATCCCAGCAGGAGCATCCGTTCTGCCAGGGGTTGCAGTGCTTCTCTTACAGCCTCACCTGCCCATGATCCTTGAAGCCTTACAGGAAAAGTCTTGTTTAAAATCAGGTTTTCCTGACATAATCTAGTTCTGACTAAGCTATGAACAGAGAAAGGTGAATTTATTTGTGGTTTTTCTTGGTAAAGAACTGTAAGCTGACATGTTTGTCTGGACATTGTCTCTGCCATACTGTATTTTTTCCTCCAGTACCACCCTGGCATCGTGCCCATGTAATTAAGTCAAAATGAGTAAGCAACACGTGCTTTGACTGTGCCATGTGGCTCCCTATTGTATGCGTTACAATGGAGCTCCTCAGAACGTGCGGGTTAATTAACATCTTTTAGGGACCTGAATAATAGATAATGGTGCACAGGGCTTTTAACGTGTTGGGCTCTAATCAGTTTATTAGAAGACAGATGAAGACAACACAGCAGGGCTGTATTATTCTTGTCTCTAGCCCTGGAAATTAAATTGCATAGCATTTATTTGAAATTAACCAAATGTGATCTGTTTAAAAATGTACTAGGACCCGTTTTGTTCAGGTCTATACTTTACTTGTTTGTTTGTTTTCCCTGTTTCTGGAGGGGAAAGACAACCATGTTCAGCCCTTCCAGCACAGTGTAGCACTCACCAGTATTACTTTTGAAAAGTCCCCCTTAGCTTAATTAACAATGCAGTCTGCACCCAGGCAGCATTAATTAATCACTTGCAAATGGCAATTTTGAAGATGGCAGTGGCGACTACTGTTAGCAATCTGCAATCAGCTTTTGCTGCCCACACAGCAGGGATGGCCCAGAGGAGCTGGGAGTACGCAGCAGGCTTTTTGCTCTTTTTCTTTTTGTAATGTCAGAGGTGAAGCTCCTGCTTTGTTCTGTACTCACAGATCTTGTCTCCACAGGGCAGAATCCAGTGGTGGGAAGGACAGGCTCTGATGCTTTGACACTCTTGCATGCTGATGAGTGAATCTCCTTTTCTTTTTGCTCTGCTACCTTGCAGCATCCTCTGCACAAACCAGAGAGCTGTCACACTGCCTGCTCTCCCACATCTGTAGAGCATTTCACATCCAGATGGAGATACCTGAGCACTGACCCACGTCACCTGTCACTTCAGGACAGAGGCTGCTCTGCCATGTGACAGGTAGCTGAACTGCCTTTAAACTTTCCTAATGCAAGCCAGGACTCTCGAGCTGAGAATCAGGTTTTACTTTCATCACTTGGGCTGCTTTGGAGATCAGTCCTCTGACCCTTGGCAGGCTGCAAGGGCAGGGCTACGAGTGCTGGCAGGCTGGAAGCCAGCTGGAGTGACTGTGCTCTAGTCAAAACCTTGTCACAGCCCTGTCTGTGGTGGCAATCCTGAACTTGTGCCTTTGTCACCCCATCACTGAGATGACTTGCAGAACCTGTGAAGTACGTGGTGGTACCCAATGTGTCCTCATTTACAGTGGCAGCACTGAAACATGAATCTTTATACTCCTGAGGATAAGAAGGAAAAGTGCTTTCCCTGTGGCTCTTTCAAGGTCTTTACTACCTGACAGTCCATTTTTAGGCCTTTTTTTATTGGTACAGAGCCTCTGTGGATGCCCCTCTCTCCCTCACCCTGCTGATGCCTTAGATGGTGAATTCAAAGCTTCTGCTCAAAACCCTGGTGCCTGCTGGCTTTATCAGCAGCAGCCTCCATTCTTGAAGGGCTCTAATGAGTTGAGTGGAAGTGAGATGCCTTGGTCTTTTTAGTGGGATGAAACAGGAGCTTTCACCCAGCAGAGAGAGAGAAAAGCATGGCTGAAGGGTAAGGAATCTGCGTGATGGGGGCAGATAGACCCTCAGCTTGGCTGCTGCTCTCAGATCCTTGTAGAAGTAGAGCGGAGATAAAGCACAGCACCTTCCCCACAGAAAGATAAACATGACATAGTATGGTACCCAGCACATGTTTGGTGATGGGGTGCTGGGACAACCCCAAAAATCTTGGCTTGTATTGTCTCCTCTGCTGTTGGCCAGCAGTAGAAAGCGATGTAGGTATTTTTGCTCTCAGTTTGTTCTCTCTTCAGAGGGGAGAAGGGCAATATTTTGACCTTTTTTCCCCCAAAATAATCTGAGATCAAGGGCTGTGGAATGTGCAGTCCCTGAAATGAGTCTTGTTACTAAACCAAGGCCACAGAGATGTGACCTTTCTAGCCTCTACTGTGTCAGCTGCAGTTTATTTCTCTAGCTGGTATTTAAGAGATGCTGACCCTTGATCCCAGCAAGCAGAGTTGCTCCTCTGATCCATCCCTAAACCAAAATGAGCCAGGTGAGTGGGCATATGAACAGGTCTTTGCTAATCTGACTCCTCTTGACTGGAAGGAGGTAGGATGCCTTTGCACTGATGGCTCAGCCAGCCGCCCCGACTGCTAGCAAAAAACATAATGAGAAGTAAAAAAGAGGGCATGGCTGCACTTGAGAGACAATATCTATCTGTGGCTTAAGTCTTAGAGCAACATTTGTTGCTGCTGTTGGGCAGACCTGGTGGTGTAGGAATGGAGAAGCCCCCACCAAACTGTTCTTAAATAGTCTGGGGAGTTTGGATGCGACTCGTCCGCTGTAAATACGGCTGCAGGTTCTGCAAGCAGAACGGGATGGAACTGTCTGCTCTCTTCTTTATTCATGCCAGCTCTAATTTCTCTTACAATGACAGGTGAAGGGAGAGGAATTTGCATTGCCTCTGCCCACAAAGATTACACGGAGCCAAAAGGCAGCACAGAGTCACTTTTCAGAAATGACAGTGCCCTGTTCACATATATTAACTTCTTCTGCCTTCTGCCTCTGGATTATTCACGAGCCAGACAGTATGCTGCCTAAATACCAATAGTGAGTAATGAGGATTAAGTGTTACCTCTAATTCCATCGTTATGAATATTTCAGAACTTCCTGTTCAGGCTTAACTGCTATTTTGGTGCAAAAAAGGCAAGTCTTGGGAATCAAGCTGCTGCTGACCATGACATCACAGCGCTGTGATTTGGGTCTGGTGTGACACATATTCAGAAAGCTAAGCTCAGTCAAGCCTCTTATGTAGATGTGTCTGAGAACCTCTGTGGAGAGAGAAGCACTCGTCAGTGAAAGGGTGAATTTCAAGTGTGTAACTAATGTGATTTTTCTGACTGCTCCTGCTACTTTTTCTTTTTTTCCCCCGTTTGCTCTCTGAGCAATATAATTCAGACCCTAAGCCAGCATATGAGTTAGGGAGAAACCTTTGGCTTGGTTCCAATTCAGGAATAGTAATTTGTAAAATCGGGGATCAGACAGAGAGTGGTGCAGGTACTTCCCTGGCAAGGGAAACAGTTGAGATGTGGTCTCCTGGAGGCAGATGAAGGAGAAATACTCTAATACCTGGGCTAATAATGGTGAAGTGGCCTCTTCATCCTTTGGCAGGTTATAAAAATGTAGTTTCACTGGCATTTTTTTCTGGAAGTGCTGAGTGAGCAGCACCCAGGAGGTTTGGAAGTGGAATTGCTCAGTCTGGAAACTTTTTCAGATCTCATAGTCACCCATGACAAAAGTTGTGAGAACAGTGAAACAAAAGCAAGCTCCCCCATGCAAGGGGAGTTTCTGTGCCCACCTCAGGGGCAGGTGAGGAGATCTGTAGGTGCTGTATCGGGGATGTGCAGCATGGCTCTCATCAAGCTCCTTTTCCCCCTTGCAAACACATTCAAACCTCTCTTCAACTCCAGCACTTCTGTGCAAGCCCGGAGTTACTTCAAATGCCAGTATTGAAGGGCTGTAAAGGTTTGTGGAACAGCTTGTCTCCTCTGTGTACCAAGAGGTGACCTGGTTTCCTCCACATTATCTTTTCTTGCTGTGACAGGACCACAAGCGCTCTCCTCTGTGAGCTGTGGAGGAGGAGCAGTGGCACAAAGTGTATTTTGGGGGGACAGGGCTCTGTTCACTGCCTGCCATGGCCCGATGGGGAGGTTGCAGCACAGTTCTTACCCAGCAGTGTGTAGAAAGCAGGATCAGTGCTAGAGAGCACTCAAAAGGCAGGATTAAACACACTGTTTGCAGCAGTGCCTGTGTAGCGTTGTCGCTTCAGGATGGATGAAGGGTCCTTTATAAACAGCATCATAGATCTCTGTGTCCCCAGAAGGGTTTTTGAATTTTGGGCTGTGTCAGCCAGCACCTCTTTGTGTATTACAGCTGCTACTGAAAGAATAGTGGTTTTCACATGCAACATTTTTTCCCTGTCTTCATTTTCTCCCCTTGTTCACAAGTCCAGCATTAACAATGAGCATGAATGTAAAATTGTACATCTGAAACCTGAAAATAATCCCCTTGCAAAAGCCAGGAAGAGCAGTCCTACATTGATTGCTCTTGTGGTGATAAAGTAGAAGTGACCCAACAGCTTTGCCATAGTACTGCAGAGCAGTGATACACTTACTGAAGTCATGAACTGGATGGATTCTACCCTATTTAGATTGTGAAAATTGCATATTTCCTAACTGTCCTTCATGGCACACACTTCAATTACAATTCTGAATGGCTACTGTCCCCTATTAGTATTACATGCTTAATGGTCATTTAGTGTGAAAGAAAACTTTTATCTTTCCTAAGTGGGGAGGTTTAATAATTTGCCTGAAGGCTTCAGTTAGTCACTGGAGTTGAAAACACTCCATGACTTCAGTGCCCAGGTAATTTCCTTTAAAGAAGTGCCCTGCTAAAGTCTTGTGCACAGTCTTGCCAAGATGCAGTGATCAGAATTCTTCTAGATGAGATTTCTGCTACAACCTCCATATTTAAGGATGTTCACATCCAGATCAGAAACCCCCTTGTGATCCTTGCACCTCCTGGTAAAACAAGGCACATCAGCTTTGCAGAGGGAACCTTGCAGGGTGACTGCTGAGTTGTGTCTGCTGGACACTTCTCACTGTGGTAAGTGTTTTGTAAGGTGAATTCATTCAAATTGAAGTGTTTTGTGTCAAATTTATCCAAATATTCAACAGAAGATTGTCAGCATTATGTATTTGGGTGGAAACAAAAGATCTCTTTATATAACATAGTACTGAGATGAAACAAACTCTAGGTAGTTACTTTTCCCCTCTATCAACACATAATGTTTCAATAATTTCAGTGAAGAGTCTTGGGAATGTTTCTTTTGGCAAAATAAATCACAAGGGCTGATGATTTGTCTCGACATTGGACTAAAGGAATTACTTTCACAGAGATGGAAAAATCTTTTCTTTTTACTGTGTTGCTTTGCCAAACCTTCCACAGAACAGTCTAAGCCCCTAAATCTGTGAGTGGTGGTGTGCTTTCCTTCTCTTGGCAACTCCTCATGCACTGATGAACCTCCAAGGTGTCTGTAAATGTTTATCACCTTATTAAATCATGGATTTGATCAGGTAAAGGAAAAAAGTAAAGAGAAGAATTAACTTTAAATGCTTTTAGAGTTGAGAAAAGGAGCAAAACCTGAATAATATGAAAAATTTAAGTCCCCCTTCTCCTCCCCACGGTTCAGGTTACACTGGCAGGGACAGAGCAGGGAACTTTCTGGCAGATGTATGGCTGCTTTGCAAAGCAGAAATCATCACAATAAATACACAGTGACTTCTGTGTGTCTGCTCTGGATCCTTGTAGTGCTGGCTTTATTACTAAAATCCTCTGGGAGATGATAAAAGAATAGTGAAAGTGAAGGTGGAATGTTCCCCTGAGATGGTCATTCCATTGGTGAGGCTTTATTACAAAACCGAGTTAGAAGTTTTCCTGTAGCCCCTGCAGGATGCAGATCTGGTGGCATACAGCAGAGTTTCACATTAATTTTTATTAAGATCCTGTGGGTAGCTTTATTGAGATCTGCCCAGAGGGGAGATCTCAATAAAGAGATCTGGCAGGCTGCAGCTGCAGCCTGAGCGCCTGGGAGGGATTCCATGGAAAACCTGGCTGGAGAAATCCCAATGGCTTTGAAGGAGTGAGAGAGTTGTCAAAGGCTTGATACACCGTGGGTAATACATACTCCTGACCAAGTCTACAAAGAAGTCTGCCATTTAAGTTGGCCTAAATCAGGATTAATGGGGATTTTTCTTGAGTTTTAGATGCTATGCAGGACGTCAGCAATGTTGTTGGTCACGTTTCCTTTAAAATTTGGTACCTGTGAAGAATAGAAATTCCTGTTGAGTGTAATTGTGGTTACTCACTTGGGGACTGCTGCTTTGAGAAAGTGCCAGGCACCTGTGTCCTTTGTGCCTGTGATGTGTGCCAAGTCCTTGACTAGTTTCTGTGCTTAATGAGTGAAAATAAAATTAAGACTTGATTATTAAAAGGAGAAGGACATAAACTTCAATGAGTGACAGCACAAACTGTGAGAAGGGACCCATTGCAGCAGATTTTAAAATATCTAATGTGGAATCTGGGCATTTCTGGATACCAGCTCAGGAGAAAAGAGGTGGAAGATTATGATCCTCATTCCCTGAAGCCCTGGGAATATCCTTGGTCATATGCCTTAGCCTCTTGGTGCTTAGTCCTCTGTCCTCTGTGGTTTAATGAAGAAAATACCTGAGGTGTGTGATATGCAGTGACAAGAGCTTCTTACTTCCCCTCAGCAAGGGACAGTGTGGCCTGTCCTCATGCAAGGCTTGATCCCCATGTGCCACTGAACCATCATTTCTTTTTCTAGAAACAATGAGATGGTAAAAAATAGATGGTAGAAATTAAAAGGTGGAGGAAATTAGAGGTTTTCTTTAGACTGAAAGACCAGTTTTCTTGCCAGGGTGAACTTGCTACATCCTACCAACCCACAGATTAACTTCTGTGCTTTGAAATCTGTGATACCCTATAATAAGCATCTTCAATATCTGTAAATATAGACAACATTTGTGGCCAGGCTGTTGCTCCTTGAGAGCTAGCACAGACCTATTCCAGCACAGCATATTCAAGCCACTCAAAAGAATTTAGTGTGTTTTAAGACCCTTGCTCTCAGTCAAATGAGCCCATGAAGCTGATGTTTGACGCGTGGAGGCAGTCAGAAGGTGCCCAACACCTGCAGAAACACTTTCTTTCAAGCCTCCCATTCCCCAGAGTCAGCTAAAAAAACAGAAGAAAATGGGAGTCTGGTATTTGTTGGGTGAAAAATACCCTGGATTTTCACAAGGAATTTTGTTTCTATCTTTAGTTATCATTAGCATTGGGTTGCTCATATCATATCACAGCTGCTGAGTCCCAGCTGATGTGGGAACAGTGGGAGAAGAGCAACTCTCCACTTAAAAACTGGTCCCCACTCACATACCATTCTACAAAATCTCGATGGTTTCTCTACAACCTTCCAAATTTCTGGTTTTGTCGCTTATGGTATTTCCCTGTTCTCCTTTCAAGCCTCCCTCCCTGAAGCCAGCCTGGTAACATAACCAGAAAGGGTGGCTCTTGCAGTGGGTTTCCACAGCACATTAATAACTAATCAAGGCTGGAATCGTAGCAGGTGGTTAAAAAGGGCCTGTTGGTCATCGTTCCGAGCTCTGGCAGGAAGCCTGCCCTGGAAAATGTAATTACTGTCCAAAAGAATGCGACAAACTCTGCCAAAAATAATGAAAGTAGATCATGATCCCAAGCCACACCAGCTGAAACATGTGGCAGCTCGTGGGGGCCGGCCAAGCGCGTCCCGCGGGGCTTGGCAGCGGCGGCTCCGCGCGGAACGGCTCTGCCTCCTCTGCATGCAGGGAAACGGGGCAAGCTCTGAAACTTCCCACACAGGCCGTTTCGGGAACAAAGTGTCTGAGAGGTCCGTGTTTTTTGTTAACGCTTTGGGGTTTTTTTTTTATTTGGCTTTGTATCACGCACTCTGAGAATTCATCACGGAGAAGTGGCTGGTTTTTCGACCAAAATTTCGGGAACAAAGTGTCTGAGAGATCCGTGGTTTTTGTTAACGCTTTGGGGGGTTTTTTTATTTGGCTTTGTATCACGCACTCTGAGAATTCATCACGGAGAAGTGGCTGGTTTTTCGACCAAATTAAATAGCGTGATCCGTTTTGAGTTTATGCGGAGAATTTTCAACATCCTGCCCTTTCTTTTTTTTCCCCCTCACAAAAATTAAAGTCAGGATAAGCAGCCACAGTCTCATAAAGCCTCTTGGCTTCTTCCGCTGCATTTTTCCATAGTGCACTGGTCCATCAAAGGCTTTTTGACCAATTCACGTAACAGGACTTTGCAGCAGAGATAAACCTTGTGAAATGATGATAAAAGAGGCAGCTCTATTTGCTGGTTTGGAAATTGCTGTTTCCAGCTTCCTGTCACAGACTCTCTAGGATTCCTCACTGCAGTAGTTTTTTTAGCTGGATTATTTTAAAAGTATGAGTATCTTGCCTTGGATTGCTTCACAGGATTGGGCTTGGAAATGGCAGCGCTGGCAGTTCAGCTGGCAGGATGTGCAGCATGTGGGTGCTAACAAGTTCTATAAACCTCTGAGTCCAGCTCAGATCCAGCCAGAATATCATGGTTGTCTCAAACTAGTTTCATTTTCTGAGCATTTCATTGCCTGTGCAGTCCTAAGGGATTAACATCTTCCATGCTGGAAGAGAGGTAATATACAGAGAAATGAGAGTGTTGACATGAATTCATTAATAGAGCCTCACTGGAGATGAGCAGGAGTGACAGCACCAAAAAACTCGTAGAAATACTATTCAGAGATATTTGCAGTTACTTAGTTGGTCGAAACTCCATTTTTGTCTAATTAGGATAAAGGGATGCTTGCAAAGAGAAGCCACTTGAAGCCAAAGATTTGGAAATTAAGAGGCTTGTATTTAATTTTTTTTTAATCAAACCAACAAATAAAAAAAAAGGCAGAACAAATCCACACCTTCAGCCTTTTGAAAACATAAAGCTCATCAAAAAGTAGCAAATTCCGAGGTGGAGCTCTCTGAACACAGTGGAAATGGGGTATTTATCATTAAAGCCATCACTCCCAGAAGAGTGGCCTTGCAGAGTTAGACTAGCTCCTGAAAGGTCATTGAGGAGGAGTAATACAAAGAATTTAGAATAATCTATTTCATTATAAGAGGCCATCATGGACCTTCCTATGTTCATCCTACTTGGCCAACTAAGGTCGATTCCCTAAGGCAAGGGCAATGTCCCACTAAACACCCTTAACTGGGCCATTCTGTTGTGATTGATTTTAGATGGGATATTCAGCAGCTTTTAATTCGCTTCTCAACTTAAAACACAATTCCAGGTCTGCTGTGGGAAAATTGCTGTCTTCTCCCAGAACCTCCAAACAGCCCCTTTCCTGGAGGGCTGGAAAAGGACTTTGTTTCATCTTTCAGCTGTGGCTGTGGATGTTTAATTGAGGCAGACAAGCCCATAATGATAGCAGCAGCTGTTCTCTCCCCTGGGCAGAAAGAGACTCTTCAGGGACAGGGTCCTCCTTGGCACAAAAGAAAATATTCTTGTGAAAGCAGCACTGAAGAGGCTGGCAGCTCCCCACGGCTTCTGACTTTGTAAGAAACCTCAGGAAAACACCCATGTGGCCTGTAGTTTTGGCAAGAGGAGGTAGGGCTGTGCACTAGGGATGAAATGCTGAATAACACTCTCAGGAGCATAGTCCTCTGCAGGGTTTGTGCTGATAGTGCAAGCGACTGCTAAACAATTATGTTGGAAGTAATCTTAGACTGGGGGATTATCCTGCATCCAGCCAGTCTCCCCATCCCCCAGAACAGACTGGCATCTGGCATCCCTCAGACTTCCCCACATGGGGTAATTGGGGGGGATATTTGGAGGGGGTTGTCAGGATCACTCCTACTGCCTGCCTGGAAGGTTTTGTGGGAGCATGCTGCTGTCCCACCCATAAAGAATATATATTTAGACTTCCAAAATTTTTCCTGCTGAGGAATTTACGTAGAGTTTGTTGAGAAATAGCATTGCCATGAAACAAAGCTCAGCTAGAGCCCCAACCCCACATTTCCCACCGTGATCCCCACAGATGCTTTGGGACACCTTGGCTTGCTCCTGCCTCTGTCCAAAGGAAGCAGCTGGAGCTGCAACCTGTGCATGGCCAAGGGCTGAGCAGCCTCTGCGGTGGGGTGCCTCAGAGGGAGGAGATGGGTGGCAAGGAGGTGTGAGATACCTGTGTCAAGCCAAGTCTGGCAGGTCCCAGGCCAGCACCCTAAATGTCTGCAAGAACAAATATTTATCTGCTCTAGGAAGCAAATGGTGGATTTGATCCAAAGCCTGTTAAGA
This sequence comes from Passer montanus, assembly GCF_014805655.1. Lineage (NCBI taxonomy): Eukaryota > Metazoa > Chordata > Aves > Passeriformes > Passeridae > Passer > Passer montanus. The sequence goes on from NW_024369929.1 coordinate 12,065,097, forward strand.
TCAGTGCAAGAGTTCCCCTAAACCTCAGTGAGATTTGGGTCAGGGCACAGAATGACTATTGTCAAGAGCAAATGCTTTTTTCTGATGGCGTTTGCAATATGAGGAAGCAGAACAACACAAGTTTTGTTTTCAATTTCCTTTCCTTCCTGACAGCTCAGCCATTACCAGAGCAGATTTAATCTATTGTGCAGAGGAAAGCACGGCACTTTCTTAAATGTGGGTACAGATAACTGTTATCAGCCCTGGCTTCCCAGCAGCTTGCCTGACGTCACTGGTGATTCCCAGGCCTCTCCTTGCCTCAGAAATTTAGGATGGGCTTACCCAGTGCCAGCTGCCTGTGAGTCATCCTGCACCGTGCAGCATAGTCTGTACCTGCACGGCAGCCAAGCAGAGGAGATTTGAACAGACATCTCAAAATGTGTGAAAACTGCTCTTGCTAAAAGTGGAAATTTTGCTGACGGCTTTTGGGAGGGCAGGAGCTGCCCTGGCAGTTCTTAGGGAACTGTTGCTTTCCTTCACAGATGAACAAACCGTATAGTGAGTCTTTAATTGTTCTAAGTTTTTCCTCCAAGACCTTTTGAGAAAACACGGAACAAACGAGAAAAATAAATTAGAATTGCTTATGTTCCCAGGGAGCCGTCAGCTGAGCTGGAAGCACTGGAGCAGGGGTGATGTGGGGCAGTGGGAGGGTTTCCTTGGCACGGAAATGCCTGAACAGCAGGAGTATGAACTTTTCACCCATTGTTCAGAGCACCACATTCTGTAGCAGGTGCTGTGTTTGGGATGGAGGATTACTCATGTGTGTGTGTAACAGCTTGATCAGCTGGGAGGGGAGCAGGATTTGGGGAGCTGTGGGCTCTTGGGGTATCCAGGACCATACCTGACCTGACTGGATGAGTCTGTGTCATCCAACCCCAGAAAATCCTTTCTCTGGATGATACTAAGAGGAAAGGTCTTGAAATCCCAGGTGCTGTCAGCTCAAGAAAGAAATGGCAAATGCTTTTAGAGGCATGAAAAAGACTGGAAATGCAGCAGTCAGGTGAGAAGTGGGAAGGAGCAGAGGGGAATTTTGCAGGGAAGAGTTTTTCAAATGGTGAGGCAGACATGTCAGAGGTCCAGTAGGGAGAAAGGAGCTGAACTTTTCTTCCTGACTAATCATTGCGTAGAAAAGCAGCAAGCTGCCTGTATTGACATAAAACCTCAGTTAGAAATTGAACACGTTCTCATTTAAGGTGTGTGGGATGGGAAGGGATACCCCCAAGACTGAGGTTAGAGAGAGAGGGAGGCAGTTCTGGCAGCTCTTTCCTCAAAAGAAGAACATGTTGTGTCTGATTTGAACTCAGTACACACTTGAAAATAAGTAAGTAAGTAAGTAAATAAATAAATAAATAAATAGGGAAGATGGTGTTGCAGCAACCTCCAAATGCCAAAATTCACATTTAACAGGCTGTGAGAATCGTATGTGTGAATAGCTCATTGTACTCTCAGTTGCATGAGCTGTTGGGGGCTTTTTTTCCAGTGTATTTTAGAGTATAAGAAGGTGTTTGACTTGTGCAGAATTCAAGTGATGGAGGTTGAAATGTGCAAGAGCCTCAAAAGGGTCTCATATCTGTTGAGCAAACACAGGCTGTGCTCACAGGTGGGGTGGACAGCTCGTCTGAGCAAGGGAGGGAGGGCTGGGAAGAATTTTGTGCAGATCTTAATGTATCCCTACACTCCTCTGTAGGATCAAAACCACCCAGTATTAAAGGGGACACCAGCCAGCAAACTCAGAGCAGACTTGCAGTCCTGTAGAGAGAGAGAGAGAAAAGTGCCCTGGAAGTATAATTCCATACAAGCCTACAGTTGGCACAATTCCTGGGAAATAACACAAGGAAATCTGCCCATCTGCAGCTGCAGAGGTGTCTGGGTTTGGTGAAGCAGGTGTTTGTGTTTAAGGGCTGGGGGGAGACGAGCACAGCTCGAAGGCGTGCGGCTTCAGCCCTTCAAAAAAACCATACTTGGCATTGGAGCATGTGGCTTTTTTCTTCCAGAGTCTCTTTGGTGGCTGCCTCCCAAGGTAATTAGCACAAGAGAAAAATTGCTTAGAAGGTGGAAATTGCTGGTTCAAGCCCACGGCTACGGCTGGTGTGTTTGCACCGTATGTTGGAGGTGTGGAATCCGTGGCTCGTGGGCTCGTGCGTCAGGGTGGAAATAGCCTGCCCTGGATTTGCACGCTATAGTTAGGAACGTGTTTGTACCCACTTCTTAAACTGAGCTGACTCCTTCTGAAGTGATAACAAGCAAGTTTCAGGGACAGGAATGTGAGGCAGCAGGGTAGGTGGAACCAAGTGGCTTGTCCTTATTTTTCAGAGATTGCTCAGCATTGGCTTTTTTGACACACCTGACTGGACAGGACATGGGTTCATTCACTTTGTTTCTTTGTTTCCTTTTTGCAGAAAGTGGCAGAAAAATTGACTACTGAGCTTCTTTTTCCACACTTCTCCTAACTCAGCCTGAGTCTCTAATCTCTTGCAATGCATGTCCAACTACCTGCAAAACCTTTGCAGAAGCAGACAAATCTTTGTGAGGATTAAGCAATATGCCTATCTTAAGAGATGCTGGTTTATAGAAATAGCCAGCATGAAGATGAGCATTTTGGAAGAGGGTGGAGACAGCACTAGGTGCAGGGAGATACATTAAATCATTGTGGTGTGTGTGTTTTCGTAGGCAAACACCTTGCTTGCATGCACTGATGTGATTCTGCACGCTGTTTGTGCGTAGAGTGTGTGTAAATATTAAGAGACAGGGCATCAGAGTGATTGCAGCTCAAGTAGGAAAACACTGCTACAACAATGCCACTGCGTTCGTAATCCTCTGTGAGTGTTCATTGCTTTGGTTAAATATGCAGAGACTGATGGAGATTGCCAGTGGATTAGCTCTCGTGTGGCTGGTGCCAGGGATTGATTAGCATAAGCAAATTTCTTCTCCAGCTTCACATCAGTAAGGAGAGAAATGCAGCAAGAGGTCCCTCCGCTGCCTGGGAGGGGACTGAGATGGTAGGGAGGAAAAGTGGAGTGGGAACAGTTTGTTCCCCGTGTTAACTGGTGTAACCAAATAAATGCCAGGAGTTCTGCAGTGAGCACATCCCCATAGTTTACCTTGCAGAGCTCACAAATCGGCTGCTTTAATTTTTGGTTTTTTTGCAAACATGGTTTTGAGGGTTGTGGAGCTTCTCTCATGGTGTGATTTGTTCCTCGCCATCTTTTTGGTGATCCTTTTTAGGAGGAACCTAAAAGCCAATATGCATAGGGCTCTGGGTTGGGCTTTTGGTTGATTTGGGGTTAGATTTGGGTTTGGTTTTTTTTCAGGGGGTGGGGGGTTGTTGGTTTTGTTTGGCTTCAGTTTTCCTTATTTCTGTGCTCATCAGAATGAGGGCACAGACCTTCTGCAAGTGCACCTAGGCATTGTGGAAAATTTGGGGCTGGATGCTGAGCTTGTGTTCCTAATGCAAAAGCCTGATCCCCTTCTGTGCCACTCTGCAAACATTCTGTGTGTGCATCAGGATCCCCTGGGACTGTCAATTGTTGATATAACATTGATCCTTTCACATGTAGCCTTGATAGTGCTGAGGACAGGGATTTGCTGATAAAACAAACCTAGGGCTTGGTAATAATTGAAAATGCAGGGTGGTACACCAGGCAAAATGCCTGCTTATAAAAGACAGATTTCATCTCTAAGTCAGCAGACATTTCTTTAGGGAAATCCTGAATTCTGATGGAAATCAATATTTAAAGGGACCCTGATAGTCTGGGGAGAAGCCTCCAAGTAAGATGCTTTCAAGTCCGAGCAACCCCTTTAGGGATTAACATCTGAATGTCAAATATAAGCTAGAACAAAAACTGCACTGGAGTAATAGTCTTTTCCAGCAGGCAGGGGGAAGGCCACTGCCATGGGCTCTCTCCAGCCTTGGAAGAATCATATTAGAAATTTGTTAAATCTGTAGCATGGGTGCATGTTTTTATTGCCTCTTGTAAGTAAGTACATGGAACTCCCCAACCAGCTTTAGCTACAGTTATTAAGTCTTATTAAACACGAGGGTAAATAAGTCATTCTGCAATATTTGCATACAGCGGGGAGTAGCTTGCTTTAAAAACCCAAATATTCATGAAGCAAGAGTGGATTTTACAGGCTACTGAACTAATTTGGTACATTGATAAAAAGGCTTGATCAGAGAAGAGGGAGGATGAGAGGTGTCCAAGGCTGCCTGATTTCAAACTCTGTAATAATTTCTTTCACTGACTGAAAGAATTAAACCCCTGTATGGCTTTCCATCACAAGAGGTTACATGGAAATGGGAGAAGTCAGACTCAATCCAATGATTTTCCTTTGCAGGCTTTCTTGAGCTGCTCTGCTGGCCCAAAAGCAGCTGCAGGTCTGTCAGTGAGAAATAGGATGTCTTGGGACAGCGCTGTCAGATCTTTCTCCAAGGATTGTGTTGCACACACAGATGCAGGCAGTGAGCTGTAACAGTGGAATCAATGAGAAGAGCTCAGAACTAAAACTCAGTTTGTTCTAACACTTCGGTGTTCCTGATTACTAGAGCACTGCATAGCATTTGTGCAGCTTGCAATGCATCACAAGGAGGGAATAGCTTTTGTTAACAGGTAGGAAGGTAACAAGATGCAGTGAATGGTCCATGGGAAGGGGATGGCTGAGGAGGGGTTTCAGCCTCTCACTGCCTTGGGACTGCCAGGACATTCATCCCTGTTTTTGGCATCACTTGAGCAACCCTAAATAGGTGTCTGAGGGGTCTGCTGGTGTTGAGCTCCTGAAGGCAGAGCTAATAAATAATGTGTGTGCTGCTGTACAGACCGGATGAACCCCAACCTCTGCACTCCTCCCCACCTCATGCCATACAGGGCTGGAGCTGCTTTGATCCCCATCAGAACAAAGACTAAGCATTAAAGTGAATTGTCCCAAAGTTGTTCCTCATTAATCAACAGCTGCAGGCACTTGGAAACATCTGTCCAGGCTGTTTGAACATTCCCTTCTCTTCGGTGGGTGCACTGAGGAGGCAGAACAAATCAAAACACACCGCTGGGCCAACACCACCTCTGCACCTTTCCTTCAGGTGTGAGTGAGCAGCAGCTGTAAAGGAGCAGGAGGTGGTGATGGGCAGCTGGTTGTGTGGACAGGGAGCTGAGTGGCAGGGAAAATTATGTCTTTCCATGACAAATGAGCAAAGCTGGGAATGAGAGACCAAGGACTGAGCAGCAATGCTGGCATCCCTCCGCTCCTGTGGGCACAGGCAGCTTGTGGGCACACTGTCTGCCAGAGAGCATGGGCAGTGCTGGGTGGCTCCAGCAGGTTTTGCTGTATAAAGAAGCCATCTGGGTAGGAAACAGCCTCCTTCTACCCTTACTGTGTGTTTTTGAGGTTACATCAACTGATGGAAGTCAGAGAAAATGCACTGAAGAGAGGAGCTTTGCCCACTGGGTGTGAATATGGAACCTTTATCCCTTTATCCCCTTGAGAGCCACTCCCAGGTGTGCAGGAGGATGCAGCATCCCCAGTCTGTACCAGGATGCCTCTGGTTCCCCCAGGCTGTGCTGGGCTGGTGTCTCTTTAAAGGCAGGTCACAGAGCCCCTGAATTACAATATTCCAGTAATCCCTTTACTCTGGCCTGCCCAGCCCTCCACGCAGCAGGAAATGTGGGACAAGCAGGGTTTTGAGATTATCTCGTGCTTTGCAAAGCCTGTTCCCTTTGTGCTTTTGGAAAGAGCTGGCTCCTGCACAGGCAGGGGGCTGAGGGTGATGTTCCTGGCCAGATGCTGTCCCATGACCACAGCAGCACTCCCAGGACATGGCAGGTGGGGTCTGTGCTGTGCCCTCCCCCACACACCCCAAAACCTCTGGTTTGTGATGGTCGCTGAACCACCCAGTTGCTGACAAAGATCACATTTAGCTCCTTGATCCCTTCCTCCTCAGGGATGTAGTTACTTGATGCAAGGATGTTCTGCAGCAGTTTCCCAACCTTCCAAACTGATCAGCTTTTTGCCCACCAAAGCTGTCCCTTGGGATGGTTCAAGTGGGGGGAGGAGGTAGTGAATAATCTACACTCTTTAATTTCATGGAAATGCCAAGGTAGGAACAACCTGGCTCCAGGGGACCCAGCAGATACCAGTGACAACTCCATGGCTAAATAAAGCAGTATCCTCTGCTACACCAGGGGTTTGCCCATGGTTGGGAAGGGCTGTGTGAGTCACTGGTGGTGGTTCCTGCTCTGATAGCCAACCCTGCTGTGGGAAATGCTGCTTTTCCTTCTCCTGTCTCACCTACCCTGCTCACCTTTGCCTGGTGTATGTTGTGAGCTCTCCAGAATAAATCTCCTCATGTCTTCAGCCCCTGGTGAGGATGAGGCTTTGAAGCGAAATGACTCGGGTGTTCTTTAGCTGCCCACTTGTTGTTTTTCCTCAGGCTGTGATTATGCTGAACCTGCTCTTATTCCTCACTGAGCTGTATCTGAGGTGCCTCTGGCTACAGTTTGGTGAGGCTGGCAAGCCTTGCAGTGTCCCCTCGATGCCTTATTTCCAGCCAGGAGGGCTTCTCCTGGGAGTCACTGTCCCCAGTTAATTCATTACAGGGATTGAGTCCATGCTTCACCTGTTAGACCCTGTGAGCAGCACAGGTTTGCTCATGTTTCAGGATCCTGTTGCTACTGGAAAGCAGCTTGAAACACCAAATTTTATTATTGAAATACTGACAGCCTTTATCCCTCTTTGCAATTTGGTTTCTGTGCACTTTGTGTGACTCAGAGCATCTCTGTGCCACTGTCCCCCCACAGATGTGGCACCTGCTGCTGCTCCTTCCCTTTGCTCTGATGGAAAACTGCATTATCAGTCTTGGGCCTTACTAATGATAAAGTCTCATCACAAAATGTCAGATCTAATACTGGCCTCTGTCCCAAACCTTTCCTCAGCTCTGGGAAGATGTTATTTGACAGGACAAAGTAGGATCTGGCAAATTGCTGCATTTGAAAAGATGAAGAGGAAAACATTTCTGATTTCTCAGTGCAGCCCTCTTTGCTGCCTTTTTTCTTTTCTGCCTTTTTGCGAGGCTGGAAGACTAATGAAGGGAGTAGAGCAGGTAGACTGAAAATTATTAGCTGTTTTCAAGCTAAGATCTAATTGTGCTCTAAAAAGGAGTGTGTTTGAGAGTTACCAAATAAATTGTTTGAATTATCCCAAGACAGAGTTGCCTTTTTTTTTAAATTCTCTTCTCTGAAGTATTTCTAAGAACTGCCATCATTTAGTAAGAATTAAAAAAAAAAAACCTCAAAAATTAAAAATAAAAATACCGCCAAATTTCAGTACCTGTACTGATCACTGCTTTTATTGGCATCAGTGGGAGTTTCCCAAGTGCCTGGTGGAGCCAGGGTAGGACCTTTGATCTGTTTGCTCTTGGTATCAGTGTCCTCTGTCTCCCTCAAATCACAGTGATCTAAAAGTTAGAGGGGAACATGGGAAAAGACCAAGCAAGTGGTATTAAAGCTAGCCACAAATGTAGCACATTTTAATTCTTAGCAGCAGCCCCAGCACTGGAAAAGGGCTTTTGCAGGACCTCCTTCTCTACTAAGCAGCAGCTTTGTGGTTGCATGGTGAGGTGGGTGATGTGGAAATTGTTCTCCTCATAGCAGGGGTGGTGGCAGTTGTGCAGGATTTCTCAAAATAGGAAGGATGTCTTAAGCTAATTCAAACTTGCCTAATTTCCCCTTGTGTCCTCAATTCTGCATAGATGTTCAACCTACAGGCTCTATCCCAATTGCTTAATTAGCCCGGGTTTTGTGCCCAGCAGCATGCTCCATCGATCCTTGAGTGTGGTCCTGCTCTGTGCACACCCTGGACTATCCATGGTGACAGTCCATGCCTTGGGTTTTTCCACAATCTGCTTGATTCGTGAATTAAAGTGTAAAATACTATTACTGCAACCCCAGGATTTTGTTGGAGTCTCAAAAAAAGATTAAAAAAGGGCATGGGTGAAACACTTGTTTTCTTCTTGATTTTAGAACAAACTACAGAAAAAGAGAAAACACAATTAGCATGGTTTTTTAAAGCTGGCCTAGAGGTGAATAATAATTTAATAGCTTTTGTAAGATGTTAGATAGGTGTTTCAGTGGATGCTCTATCCCACATTGCCCTCTAGTGAGTACATGGCAGAGCAAACCGTGCCTTCCTGCAGCCACCAGGATATGAAATGAGGTATTTTAATAACTGAGGACAGGGCTGGTTTCTGACATAGTGGTTTTGAGATGCAGTAGTGTGAGGAGGGCAGTGTTCATCTGTCACCTGTGCCTGCACTGGCTAGTTTTCTCGATGTTTGATTTTTTCTGGGATAATTCTCTCTGCAAGCATCTCTCTGCTGCTGCTGGATCACCAGCCACAGGTCCCTGCTTTTGGAAAAGAGGAACATATTTCCTGTTTGCTTTTGCTGAAGGATCTTTTTCCATGTTCTTTGTCCTGGGCTTTGCTCTATGAAGCAAACACCAGTTCTGTGGTTTTCCCTGTACACACATGGTCAGACAGCTCAGTGGTTTGGAGATCATCTCAGGACAAACCTCCATCCGTGCTCAACCCAACACTGATGCATCCAAAGGTGTTGCCTAGAAGGTAGAACTGGCTGGCCCTCGTCCTTCTGCCTGAGTAGCTCCATTTGTCATTGCTCCAGCTGGTATGGGGCCCAGCATGGCCTTAAGTGCTTGACCATATTTACATAGAAATTAAATTACTGTTCAGTTTTCAAATTTGGTATTTGAATGCTGTCTCGTTCACCACAGCCATGGCAATCTCTGCTACATGCTGTCTCCTTCAACTCTGAAAACTTGACAGTCACAGAAGAGTTTGTCCTAAACTCTGTGGTTGTTGTCACACAGCCAGGGAAGGGGCACAGCCTGAGTGTGTGTGGCAGATCTGTGGGTGCTGGCAGTGCCCTGTGCCAGTGCCACCCTCCATGGGCTGTAGGACCCCGGGAACACCATCGTGTTTTGGGAACAAGGATGGGCAGCACTGTCACCCAGACGGCGCTTGGGGGCTGAATGACAAACACCGATGCCATCTAGTGACCACAAAAAATGTGGCACGGATATTTTACAAAATCCTGTTGGAAGCCACAAGTGGGGCTGGCCTTGGGGCTGGGAGGGGAGATGGGGCTGAGGTGTGCTGGGGGAAGAAATCCCTTTTTTTATACTCTCGCAGCCTGTCTCTTCCCTCATGTCACATCCCGTGAGATGCTTCTGCAGGTGAGCAGGGATGTCCCCTGTGAGGCTTTGGGCAAGGCACAGACTTGCTGAGCAGCCCTGCTGCTCGAGGAGCACAAATTCCCCAGTGCTGCTGGATCACGGAGCACAAACCCAGCACCCCAGGACAAGGTGACTGCAGGAGGGGAGATGGCTGGTCCTCCTGTGACACGGGACAGCACGGACAGAGACCCTGGGGATTAAGTTAATTAATTTAAGCTGACAGCATGGACTGAGTGGCCACTGCTGCAGCTTTGAGCTTGGCAGAGGCTGGGCAGGGGCTGGCAGCTCTGACAGCAGTGACCCCTCACTGCAGCTCATACAACCTGGCACTTCTTTTCCTCCCACCACCTTCCTTTGTCCGTCGTGTGCTCTAGGTGACAGCCTTGAAGGCTTAAATGCACTGGGTTTCTGTGAGCAGCTGGCTGGGGGCACCTCTGCGTTGTCCTTGGTTATTAATCCAGCCAGGTCCCAGTGCCAGCAGCCTGGAGGAATTAGTTTGCACCCTGCATTTTAAAAATGAAGGTGAAGTTGCTTCTGACCATACCAGTTTATTCTGCTTGGCTAAGCTGTTGTTGGCAGGTGTGGTTTGCCTTGCCTGCGGATGGGGCTCTCTGGGAATTTTTTTTTTTGCAGCTCTGATAATTTCTCCAGCTCCTGAGGAATGCATAGAGAGGGAGCCTGGGAATTAAAAAGTTTCCAGATAAGGAACTTGAGGGCTGAGATAGCTGTGATGAAGTGCATTATGAATGCACTGAGATGCCAGGCAACACCCCCAGAGAGATTAGGAGGGTGAGCAAAGCACCCAGATGCAAATAAACTCCTTCGTGGGCCATCTCTGAAGTGCAGTGACACCAAGACTGGCGCTGGCACGTCTCTGCTGAGGTGCTCCCCTCACCAGGCACACGGGTCCATCAGCAATACTTTCCTCCAGAGGGAACAAGCAGGCTCTTGCTCTGCTCCACACTGCTCAGTCTGCCCCTGCTCCCTCCAGAAAACCATTTACAAGGGTCCTTGGGGGACTTTTTGTTGTTTTTCCCAAATGTGAAAGTACCTAATATGTTCTTATTGTCTAATTTACAAATGTTTTGTGTCATCTTTGCTGCTTCTTTGTCTGGATTATCCTTGTGTCCCCCTGCCTTTCTGCCCTGGATAATTGAGAGCTGGCGCTGTGCCTGTAGCATTCCTGTTTCAGGGCCAAAATGGGAGTGAAAATAAATGCTTCTAAACACTGTATTGAAACAAATAAGTAATTTACTCATAATAGCTCTTCTCCTGGCGTTACACTGGCAATTTCATGCAGGTTTTTTAGAAGGAACAAGCAGTTGTGAGGGGCTGGAAGATCCACACAGCGTGAATATTTGTCATATGTGTCTGATGGGAAGAAGGGCTTCACAGATGTGGAAAAGTGCTCCTACTTCTGTAAAGGGACTTTATCCAGCAGTCTGTGACAACACTCATTTCATAGATTTGCTGTCCCTAATGACTGAAAATTCTGTCTACCAGGATTTTAGCTGGAGGTGGCAAAGACAGAGTTGCCCATGAGGGGGAGGCAGGGCTGCTTTACCTTGTGCTGTTGAGTAAGACATCTTTCAGAGCAGCCAGCCGACCAAAACACAGCATATGTCCACACTGTCTTCTCAGCTCAATAGAAATCCTTCAGCATTATCACACCTCCATCTGTTCATTTTCCTGGAGAGATATGGAAAAGCAAAACACATTTAGGGTGCTCTTTTGCTTGGAGCATTCAACACAGAGACTGTCCCTATCTATTTGGCATCACTAAGGTAATACCATCTCACAGCAGACAAGCAGAACAACTTGCAGTGAATAACCAGAGCCTGGTGCTAATCTTCTCTTTTCTCTCTCCTTGTAGGGATCCTGTTTACGATGCTGGTATTCGGGCCAGCCTGTGGATTTATCTTGGGCTCCTTCTGTACCAAAATCTATGTGGATGCTGTCTTCATTGACACAAGTAAGGAGAATCTGGGTTTGGTTTCAAATCAGATACACTAAATTTTTATCATCAGGACGAAAACGTTGATGCTCACAAGCAGGAGGAAACTGTCATTCCATCTTCAGTGCCTCTTTGAATGTATGAGTGTCACTTTTGGAAGGGTTTTAAGACTGGGATTCAAAAGGTTTCAGTTCTGTTCTGATAAATAATGGGTTTTTAATGGTAGGATTTGTTCCCTTCTGTGTTTTTTTCTATGAGATGAGTTTCATCCCAGCTCTTGAAGGACACCTTGAAATAGCACCATGGCATTGTCATGCCGGGGGAGCTGTGTCCAGAGCACAAAATCTGATCTCTCCAGAGCAGAAATCTGGAGAGCTGCCACCCCAGGGTGTGGGGGAACCAGCCAGGTTCTGATGGAGGCACACCAGGAAAATCCATGCCCAGCACCTTCTGCCAATCGTTGCCTTCTTGGATGTGCAGCATCAGTCCCACAGCATTATTGCTTTTCTCCAAAGCATTAAATAATTATTGCTCACCTTGACTTCACTCGGGTTAAAGCAGATTGTATGCAAATTGTCCTTTTGCAAATTGTCCTTTTGTTCGTAATTCTGCTTTTTTTGGTGGCTGCACTGTGTGTTCTTCGCCATGAGAGGGCAACATGTAACAGGCTGTTCTCTGCTGCTCCCTGGCCCTCTGCTACCCACGGCAAACCTGGTGCTTCATTCCTTCCTTCAATTGTTCAGACGCTTTTTCCACAGTTCTCAGCTCCATCGGATCCCACAGACCCTTATTCAGGGGTTTTTTCCCTTAAAGAAGGGTGTATTTCAGCCCTCATTTGGATGGAGCTGAACCTTGCAGGGCTCAGAACAGAATTGTGCAAATCTGCAAAAGTGTTACTGCCTTTTTTTGATCTCACATGCATGTGGCAGCTGAAGAAATGTAAATAATATCAAATGAGAAAGAAGTATCTTTTGGGATGGCTGAGGCATTTGGCTGCAGTTTGGTCAAACACCACATGGCCCTTTTTTTTCCTTGGCTTTACCAAAGCCTCGTTTGGCAGAGGAGCAGTTTGAAACCTGTTAGATATTTTACCATTCAGTATAATTCATACTAAAATATGAATGTACAGAAGAAAATATTTTATCTCCCAGCAGGTGAAGCTGTGGAACTCCTCACCATAAGGTGCTAAAAACCTCCAAATGGTTTTTAAAGCAATTGGACAAGTGTATATATGTGAAAAAAATGAACATGACACCAAATCTAGCTTAGGAAGCCCCCAAGCCATAAGAATAATACATGCTGCCTTTATTCTTGTAGGCTTTCTGGGCAGCTGCAGTTGGTTGCCATCAGAGGCAAGATGCTGACCTAGCTAAAAAATTAATTTGGTATCTTCTGGCCATTTTTAACATAAGACAGTGCTCAGTATTTGCAGCTCAAAAAGCCCCAGGCAAATACTGAGCCACAGAGAAGAACTGCAGAACATTACTGCTGAGCAGCCTGGCAGGGCTGGGCTCAGCCACTTTCCAGGGAGAGTGACGTGCTCCAAACTCCAGGTCCAGCTGGCTTTGGCCGTGGTCAGTCACTGTCGTGCAAAAGCTGAGGCACACATGGCCTCTGTTTATTTTTGTATGGGAAAGAATTTCCACTTTGCAGCTGGCTCTGCCTTGGAGCTCGAGGTGGCATAAGGAGAACAAGCTCCAAGGGGTTGAGCCTTGTTCTGGCCCTGTTTTGGGCAGGTGTGGGATGCCAGGCCATGCTGTGGCACTGCCCGCCACCCAGCAGCTATTTTAGGAAGGGAATATGAAGAAAACTCTGATTTGCCTGACTCTTCATGCTGTTGTGTTCCCAAGAACCTGAAAAAAAATACACTTCAGGCAGGAGGAAATAACAGCAGAAGAATCCAGTCCCTCCACAACACTATTTTTCAAACTTTATCTGTATTTGAGAGCTACGTGTTATTTTCCCTAAGGAGAAAAGAGTTTCCTTCTGTCTCTGCTTGAGAGACAACTTGATTGCCTCACTTGAGACAGATTTTTCAGAGTGGCAGTAACCAGACAGTCACCATGAGCAGAGGAGCTTGTTATTCCAGCCATGTGGAGCTGGGTCTCCCCCAAGAATCAGCTGCAGCACTGGGCACCCTTGTGGCTGTGGCAGCAAGGCAGCTGTTAGGAAAACAGTTTTTCCTCTCCTGCTGTTTATTTGTATTTCCTCACACTGACTCCAGACCCTTCTTGGGCCTTACCTCTGCTGAGTGATGGCATACAGAACACTCTAGCCTTTTATTTTGCTTTTCTTCCTTTTATGATTATTTCTGTACTTTTCTGAGTCCATTTGATGCTGTGGGTGGGTTTCTTTTCCAATATTTGGGACTGTTTCACCCTCCACACTGTCACATTTGCACTTAAGGCCCAAATGCCAATCTCTCTTTTGCTGAAAAGAAAATTCAAAGCAGAGGGAGCATTGAGCTCCTGGGAAAACAGGGTGGTAAGCAGGGTTGGAGGTGCAGTGTCCTTCTCTGTGCCAGTAGGTGTCAGGTGAGTGTGACACACTGGGACAGGGATGCCCAAAACCTCAGTGCCAGCACAGGGACACTGATGGCCAGCAGCTTCCTAGAGCTGGCAGAGCCAAAAACACCAGGGTGTTGCAGAAGCTGGGTGTACCATTTGGATAGAAGAGGTGACGGGAGCTGGTCCTAAGGATTTCTTGGATACAGAGGACACCGTGCACTGGTGGCTCACACAGTGCAGCTGTGGGGTGCCCTGTGGGCTCCCATCTTGGGCCTTATGACCCTCACCACCCAACAACCACCCTCCAGCCCACAGGATCCTTCACACCGTTGTCTTCCCCTCCCAATCACAGCAATCGAGTCCCCAGATGGGTAATAATTAGCACAGACTCCATGTATTACAGAAGGTCGATCAATAATAATCTTTATTAAGAAACCCATTGCTCTTTTATAGACAGTTACGATATAAGTGTACTTGAATTTACAGAAGAAAATATTTTATCTCCCAGTAGGTGAAGCTGTGGAACTCCTCACCATAAGGTGCTAAAAATCCCCAAATGGCTTTTAAAGCAATTGGACAATTGACGGTCTTTCAATTAAAACACCCTCACCACTGGCTAAATAGGAATCCACCTTTGGTAAACAAATCTCCATAACACATTCCACGTGTTCACAATGTCAGGTGTAGCAAGTGAGGATAAGAATTGTTTCTCTTTCTTTTCTCTTGATGTTCTCACAGCCTTCCCCAGCGCCATGCCTGGGGGAGTTGCTCTCTGTGACCAGCCAGGGTCACAGCTCCCCGTGACTCGTGTTTGCTCCCCCCACAGGCAAGCTGGACATAACCCCGGACGACCCTCGGTGGATCGGAGCGTGGTGGGGAGGCTTCCTGCTCTGTGGTGCCTTACTCTTCTTCTCGTCCCTGCCCATGTTCGGCTTCCCGCAGTCGCTGCCGCCGCGGCCGGAGCGCACCGGGGAGAGCGAGCAGGCCATGCTCCCCGACAGGGACTACGAGCGGCCCAAGCCCAGCAACGGGGTCCTGCGGCACCCGCTGGATGGGGACAGCAGCACCACCTGCTTCCAGCAGCTGCGAGGTGAGGCGCGCTCTGCCGCAGCTCCTCCGTGCCGCCAAAAGTCGCCCGAGAAATCGGTAGCCTCAAGTTTCAGTCCTTAGCTTCTGTTTGATTATCTCTGGCGTTGCCCGCGTCTGAAAGAGAGATTTTGTTCCACTTGAAAGCTTTGGTTGAGCTGGGAGTTGTTTAGCCTGGAGAAAAGGAGACTCAGGGGTGACCTTACCACTCTCTACAGCTCCCTGAAAGCTGGTTGTAGTCAGGTCTCTGTGTAGTTGGTCTCTTTCTCCAGGCAGCAACCAAGAGAACCAGAGGACACAGTCTGGAGCTGCACCAAGGGAAATATGGGTTGGATATTAGGAAAAAGCCTTTTACAGAAAGAGTGATGAATTTCTGGAATGGTGTGCCCGGGGTGGTGATGAAATCACCATCCCTGGATGTGTTCAAAAACAGGATGGATGTGGCACTGGGTGCCATGGTTTAATTGAGGTGTTGGGGCTGGGTTGGACTCAATGATCTTTAAGGTCTCTTCCAACCTGGTGATTATGTGAATTCTGTGAGAAATGCATGATAGTCCTATAGAGTTGTTAAAATCATGAAGGAGAGCACAGTTGCCAGAGCAATCTGTGAACTTGTCTCAAGTGTACTGTCCTGCTCCTGCCTTCCAAAACAGAGAACAAGCCAACAAGGGACTTAAAAGAAATTGGGAGCTCCCAGCACCTGAGCTTCAGCTTAGTGCAATCCCAGATACAAATGAGTGCTGGGCATCACCACAGCTCTTAAACTGAAATGGAAAGAGGGAGATACCAGCCCAGAACAGCAGCAAAATGGCAGGGCAGAGCATGATTTGTAGCAAATTAGAGAGAAAACCTCACATCATATCCTGCAGTGATGAAAATGGAGGTGACTCTAATTAAAGTCAGCTGAGGATCCAGCATTTTGTGGGAGAGTGTGGGCAAATATCCTTTGTCTAGGCTGTACTGGAAAATCCTTCATCTGAGAGGGTGTTTCTGTAGCACTGGTGGCTGCTTCCCACTCCCTGTTGCCGTGGCAGAGCAGGTTTCATTACTGCCTGATGCATTTAGATAAATGAGGACAAAATCACTTACTCCCTGTGCAGTCACCTTAATTGGGAGTTGAATGAAGTGCGGGTGGGAAGGAAAAAGAGACTTTGGGGGAAAAAGTGTTGTCTAAATATATAAAAATGCCTTGAATAGTAGATGCGGTTGTTCATTAAGGGAAGGTCAAAGATGTGAAATTTTGACTTGATGAGGAAAT
Organism: Passer montanus; assembly: GCF_014805655.1. Classification (NCBI taxonomy): domain Eukaryota; kingdom Metazoa; phylum Chordata; class Aves; order Passeriformes; family Passeridae; genus Passer; species Passer montanus. Next base: position 12,081,180 of record NW_024369929.1, read on the forward strand.
TCAGAAGAAAGGTAAAAAAATAAATCACTTGAAACTCAGTCAGTAAAATTCATTTCTTCATCCTTTCATCCTTGTTGCAAGGATTTTCTCTTGCATGGGCTTTTCCCGTTATATGTCCATATGGATAGTTCTGTGGCTTTTGTTGTGTACACATCAGAGTGTCTGCTTCTGGCCACTGAGCTTTTGGAGTGGGCACTGGAAATGTTTGCAGGTTTTCATATAGAAAAATGAAAGAATATTACGTATCCCTGCTGCATGGAGGGGCAGCAGTTCAGCCTGAGGATGGTGCTGAGCATCTTGTACACAGGGAGGCTGTGGGGGGTTCACTGAGCATCTGTTGCTCATTGAAGTAGAGAAATTAAACTGCCATATCCATATGCTTCAAGTATTGATTACATCAGGAGGCACCACAGGCCTCCACGTTAGCCCTCTCTCTGCAGGTAACCCCATTTTGGATCAGTCAGTATTCCAGGAGCCTCTTTGGAGGTGGACTTTGAAATAAAATTTACATGACATCAAATGAGATGAGGAATGACCTTTTTAGTTATTCCTTTGAGGCTGTCACAGATGACACGGTGTTGGTAGCTGACATCCCCTTTCAGATCCCTTGCCATTGTTGTCATAGCCAGAATGTGGTCAAGAGTCGTGTTGCTGAAGTGAGGCAAACACACCTCATCATTCCTGATGAGCAGTGTTTCAGGTGATGGTTTAATCTTTCTGTGGGTCTACATTACTTTGGTAGCTGCTGAAATATCTGCAGGCATTCCTTTGTGGCAGATTTTAGTCTCCCTGATCTATTTGTTGATTCTCCTTTGGAGAAAGTTAAGACTGTTTAGGCTTTTTCCTAGGGTAAAAAAGGCTCTTAGTTATATACAGAGGTTAAAAATATGTATGTGCATGCATAGTCATGTCTTCTGTCCTGATATGTCCTTGGATTTTGCATGAATTTGTGATGCTGAACAGAATCCATGGAGTCATAAAACAGCATGAGTTGGAAGGGACCTTAAAGATCATCCAGTTCCAACCCCCTGCCATGAGACACCTTTCACTAGGCCAGCTTGTTCAGAGCTCCATCTATTCTGGCCCTGAACACTTCCAGGGATGGGACAAGCACAGCTTCTCTGGGAAGCAGCAGAGGATTTGCCTGTACAAGGGGTTGGGACTGGAGATACTCCTTGGTGTTTGTATGGCCGTGAATCTGACTCATTTTTAGCAAGCTTTGTCTCTGCAACTTGTCCTGGACAGAGCTGTTCCTGCTGTAAGTCTGTGTCTGCATGGAGGTGTGGATTGTCCATCTCCTGTGCAAGTGTGGGGAGGAAGAGCTGTTTCTCTGGATTGATTATGCAAACACCCTCTGTATCAACAGCACGTCCTCAGAGGATGCACTGCATCTCCTTTTTGGCTACTGAAGGAGCTTTATTATTTTTTCTTACTTTTTTTTCCAAGCCTTACATGACTGCCACAAGAGAAAGGTCATGGTAGGAGAGGGAGCAGGGCAATGTCAGCTGGGGACGTGCTCTGAGCTGGGTCATGGCTGTCAGCTAGAGACGTGGCACGGCTGGCAGGTGGGAGGATGCTCCAGACACCACAAGATCTGCTGAAAGTCAGTGAGATGGAGGGCTGGCTGACATTCCTTGCCTTTCCTCCAGCCTTAGCATGCAAAAAAAGCCACGACTAATATAAAAGGAGTATCTTTTACATCTCTGTCAAAGTCTAAGCAGAAGGGAGGGCCCAGCTTTTGGGAAGCCCTGGCATCTCTTCCTGTGGGGTATTTTCATGCCAGGAAAGAAGCAGTCTTAAGAGGAGCTCTAAACTTGAAATGGAAGTGGTGCCTTTGAACAGCACGAGGTGAAGAGGCAATCAAAGGCAGTGGAGGCAGCGGGGGGCTCAGCACAGGGTACAGCAGCTCAGGCAGGGAAGCTCTGGGACAGTCCTGGGAGCTGCTTCCCGTGGCTAAACTGGCACGTGGAATGCTGCTCCGCTTTGCCTGATTAGTATTTCATTTCAGGAAATCAAATCCATTTGGGAGCACGGAGAAGTGAAGGATTAACAGCAGTGGAAGTCTGAATAAACGCTGCCATTGCTCTTTGCTCCCGCCTGGCAGGGTTGTTCCAGCCCTGTGCTCTCTGTGTGGTCTGTGAGAGCACTTCAGGCATGGGCTGGGCAGTCCCTGCTCTTCTGGGGGGCACAGCTTTGCTTTCCTACCTCTGCTGTGCCTTGGGGACCTCTCTGCTCCTCACGTGTGGTCTGTGAGAGCACTTCAGGCACGGGCTGGGCAGTCCCTGCTCTTCTGGGGGCACTGCTTTGCTTTCCTACCTCTGCTGTGCCTTGGGGACCTCTCTGCTCCTCAGGCCAGAGAAGATGCTCAGCTCTGTCAGGGCACCTGTGCCCTCTGCTCGAGTCTCTCCACATCTGCCCTCTCGCTCGCTGCCTCTGACACACCACCTGCTCTGGGACGTGCCTGGAAACAATTCGTTAAAACCCTTCCTTTTTTTCACACAGAAATGTCACATCTATTGAATTGAGCGGCCAGTTCTGATGAAATTTGATTTCAGAATGCTTCCTCCGCGTGATCTTTAGCACCTCTGAAACATTCTGCCCTAAATGCATTCTGTTTAGCAATGATTTAAACCAGAAATTCGTTACGTTCTGCTGCTCTGTCTAGCAAGAGAGATTAAAACCCTAAAAGGATTTAAATTGATATGGAATCCTCCAGGTTTGGAAAGAGAAGCTCATTCACAAGGAATTAAAAGAAAACTCGCTGTGGAATTAAATGAATTTCAGAACTGCAAATTCCCTAGATTTGGAAACATTTTGGTTTCTTTCCAGCTTCATTTTCAAGAGCGTAGGAGAGCTGGGACGTACAGCTGGCAGCTGCCTTGTCTTCTGTTCAGTTCTGTCCTGCTCCATGTACCAATGTGCTGAATACCAAGGGAGGGAGCTGCTCTGAATCTGGGATTTCTCTCCCAAAAAGCGCTCACTGGGAGCATAGTGCTGGGCCAGAAGCTCCCAGCTGTGCAGGGAGGACCTGGACCATGGGGAGCCTGTAATCCTCAGTGGGAGTTCATAGGATTGGGCAGGATTAAAGGCTAACAAGAGTAGTTTTTTTACTCCTGAGTTCTCATGACTGATAGTGACAAGCTTTTAGAGAGGGCTCTGTCTATAGCTTCATTCAGAGCCACAGCAGTGAGGCTTTGGCCCAGGTTTAGACTTTAATGCCTTTTTGGATTTGGGTCTTGTTCCCTGCAAACGCCTTAAAGGCTTGCTGAGAAATCCAAGTCTTAGGTGAGGAGGTGGTGATCATAAAAGGCATCAGGTTCCATGGGTCTTTGAGTTTTCTCTGGCTTGTGTTTCATGAGGGTGCAGATATTGTTGTCAGGTTTATCTTGGCTGTTTCCAAGCCAGTGTCTTGTTGTCAGCACCATAAAAAAATTCAGAAAGGCCTTCAGCCTGCACACCTCAGGGCCAAAGCTGAGCAGCAGCTGAAGGCAGGCAGAGCCTGTCTCCAAAAAATGCTTTTCCATGACTTCTGTGTCACAGGTGAGGGAGATTTGTGTCCCCTTCTCAAGTCAAGTAAAGGTGGTTCCTGCAGGGAAGATGATGGACTGGAAGGACCCATTTTCCATGCTTGAGTATGTAACTGCTGCTTCGAGCTTGCATCTTGTCAGGAAGGCTTTTTTGATTTATGTGTCATGCTTTTCCCTCATATCCATTATGATATGGCCACATGGAACCTCTCCTGAGATATCTTCAGCACCTCTTGCCTTACTCCATATTCTCTTTCACAGGAGCTACCTCTTTCCAGTATATGTTCTTTTCTTGCTGCCTGTGCTGTTTTCTTCATCCATTTTTCCTCAAGCCAGGTGGAGATTTTGCCTTTTGTTTTCTCTTCAGACGTGAGGCTTGCTGCTGACATGGGTAGAAGAAAGTCATATTTTGGCTCAATTTTGCCTTTCCCTCACCACTCTGTCCTAGGTGGACTGGGCTGTAAACCTCCCTCTAATTTATTACTTTGCTTTCTGTGTTCTTCATCTTTACTGCAAATTGAAAACATGTCTCTGTAGGGTGCTCCAACCAGAAACAGGGGCCTTGGTGATTGTAATGTTCCAAACAATTCATTTCAAGCACCAACGTGATGATTATAGTTTGTCGTTTCTGGAGAGTAGTTAAACCTCGTGTAATGAGGTTGCCAATTATCCCCGCTACTCCCCGATGTGCAGTGACAAATCAAAGCTACTTGGTGTACATAAGTGTGTGCATTTGTCAAGCCCCTGGCCTGTCATCCAGAGAGGCCCCATGGAGGGAGACAGGGAGGGGGTTTGGATGCCTTGGCATGGGTGTTGTTTGAGTGTGAAAAGGTGGGAAATCAAGGGGTTGGTGGGGATATTGGAGAGCTTTGGGACATCCACCCTGTCCCTCCCAGCCTGTGGATGAGCCTGTGACCGGCGCTGCACATGGATGGTCTGAAGAGTTGGCATTAAAGTACTTTTCACTACTTTTCAGCAGTGAAAGGAGGCGGGAATCGCTTTCCTGCCGCCGTTTCTGGAGCGTGTCGGGTGCGTCAGGATGAGGATGGCAAATGAGCTCGTCTTTCTGGGAGTGGGAGGCTGAGTCTGCCTGTGTGCCGTGTCTGCTGCAGCTTGTGGGCTCTCCAAGTAGATTTTTGAGACTCTTTGGACTCCAAAAGACTTTTTCCCACTTTGTGAAAGGTCTTCCTTTGAGCTTTGTAGCAGCAAAGGCCTGCTCCAAAGTGTTCAGATAATCTTTGGGCCCCTAAAGGTGCAGGGTAACATTTACCATGACTCCTGCTGGGTTGGTTCCAGTGGAGAAACACCATCCGTAGCTGTTGTGTTCCCCAGAGCTTCACTGCCCCCCATCAGGTATTTCCATTCCTACTCCATACCCAGGACCATATGCCAAGCAGCTGAAAGCGTGTCACTCTAGTCCATTGAGAGATTTTTAAACTTTGCTGCTGACTTTTTACCTTTTTCCCAGAGGTATTTCACCCCAAGAACTGAGACAGATGAGGCAGCAGCCGGTGTCAAATGATTGATCTTAGCAAATGGCAGTAGCAAGATGAAAGGATAATCAATTCTGTAGGGAGCCCTGTGTTATTTCCCTTAGAAGATGAAGGAGAATGAGCTGACCCTGGCTGAGGAGATGGTGGAGGCTGCCAGATTCTGCTTGAGTTGTCTGTGCACTCCTTGCACTGGGTCTTGTGTCCCACCTGGTACAGAGTCCTGTTGCAGTAGACAGTGGTCAGACATTCAGCAGAGAATAGGATCTGTCCCAGAAAACTCAGAGGAGGGACAAGCAATGATCATGGAATCAAGGAATCACAGAAGGATTTGGGTCGGAAAGGACCTTAAAGATCATCTTGTTCCAGACACCTCGCCATGGACAGGGACACCTTCCACTAGACCAGGTTGCTCAAAGCTTCATCCAGCCTGGCCTTGAACACTTCCAGTGGCAAACACAGCTTCTGTGGGCAACCTGTTCCAGTGTTTCATACCCTCACAGTAAAGAATTTCTTCCTTATATCTAATGCAATCCCTCCCTCTTTCAGTTTAAAGCCATTTCTTGTTGTCCTGTCACTACACACCCTTGTCAAAAGTCCTTCTCCAGCTCTCCTGTAGTCCCTTTAGGGGATGAAGTGCTGTGACTTGGAGCCCTGCACTGCCAGACAAGGCACTTACGAGGGGTTTCTTTCCCGTGTGAGATGCTGCAGTAACTCTGCAAATCTTTTATTGTCCATCCCAAGCACAGAAGATGGATTTTGACCTTGGTAGTGCATGATGGTTGGGTGCCAACTTCAGAAATAAATGTCCGTGATCTTTAGCTCCCTCCTGCAAAAGGCAGGCTGTCATCGCTATTGTTTGTTGGATAAAGTTAGAGCTAGACCTTAGTGTCTTTGGATTTAAATTGGCACAAAGCTACATCTCAAGGAATCCATTAATCTTGAACAAATTGAACTCCCGAGGCACAACAGTCATTAATACCTTAAATATGGCTTTTCAAGCTCAGTACTGCCAAGTCCACCTTTTCATTTTCTATATTTTTCCTGGCAAGAAGGGGAAATTCTGTAGGTGGCCACCAAAGAACTGAAGGAAGCAGCAGGTGGCTTCTGAAATTTATCCATGTCTGAATTCCCCCATCCCCATTCCTCCCACACAGTATTTTTCCCCCTTTTTTCTTTTCTTTTTTCACCCGTTCTGCTAAAAATTGCTATGCCTCTTGCACCTTAATTATGTTCAGTAAATCTTTAGGAAGCAGAAAATTTGTACAGCTTGGAAAAATGTTTCTGATATAGAGACCAGAAACTGTGAAGTGACCTCTTCCAAAAAGGTTAGATCGATCCTAATTATAACCCTTTTTTCCACTGTCCCCAAGAAAGAGCCAAGGGCACCCAAGCAGAGCCTTGACAAAGAGCTGTGCATTCTCTGCTGAGGCCAGTGCAAAAAAATTCCCTGAGGGAAAACAGAAGCCAGAACCAGAGAAACATCATCTGCCAGCCCCTGGTACACCACAGGGAATCTGGGGGATGGATTTTCAAAATGCAAATAGGGGTCCATTGAGGCTTCACTACACTACTTCAAGGTAATTTTCAAACTTAATGATTTTCACATTTAATTCAGGGAGAAATTAGTCATCAGGTATTGAGACAAAGCGAGGCTCTCTTCTGTACTGGGATGCTCTCCTCTTCAAGCTGTGTTATCTGTACAATAATTAAAATGCTTGCTGGAGTAGAAAACGTGCAATCTGATTCATTAGACAGATTTCCCTTTGTAGGGTAACTCTTGTTTGCTTATGGGAAATTGAGATGGGTTTGGAGGAGAGAGGACTCTAGACACTGATGATTTGGAAGGGGAGACCAAGGAGCCATGAAACCAGAGCCACATGTGTGTCCTACACAGTGAACAGCTCATCATGTCCTCTTCCACCTTCTTAAGGATTGGAGGGTTGGCTGGAGAAGCTTTAGGAACACACAGACTGACAAGCCTGTCCCAGCAGGAGGACCCTTGTGCCGTGGGTATCCATGGGCCAGGCTAAGCCTGAGAGTTGCAGCTTGCTGAAAACACCCACATGTGCTGCAAGAAGGTGACCATCAGTGAGCGAGCCAGTTTGGAATAGGAAAATGAATCAGATCTGGATGGCAGGAGAAGGAAAAGCTAGATGTGAGCTGGGTTGGTTTGTGTCTGAAAACTTGCAAGGATTTATGCTGAATACAGCACTGATGGCACCTGTCAGCTGGCTCAGCTTTGTTCATGGGGAGCAGGTACAGAAAGGAGAAGGGGAAGAAAGAGCACGCCAGGTTTTGATTGACTTCCCTATGGGGGAAACAAAAAGCAATATTGAAAATTTTTCTCATTCTTTCAATTTTCAAAATCATCTGTAAGAGTAAATAATCATAGATTATTTCTTTTTGCACTCTCTTGATTCTTGAATTTTTAAGTGGCACTGTTTGGGTGTTTCACTTTGTTCTGGTGTTCCCACATTTCAAGCAGCTTGTCTGTGCAGAGCAGGAAATTACTCCTGATGTGAAGTGAGCGTACCCTTCAGAATGGGAGAAAGGCACCTCCAGCACCTCAAGTAAAGTCTACACAAAAACACCTCTCCGTTTTTCCTCTCTTCTAGTGATCCCCAAAGTGACTAAGCACCTGCTCTCCAACCCCGTGTTCACCTGCATCATCCTGGCAGCCTGCATGGAGATCGCGGTGGTGGCCGGGTTCGCCGCCTTCCTGGGCAAGTACTTGGAGCAGCAGTTCAACCTCACCACCTCCTCTGCCAACCAGCTCCTGGGTGAGTAACCAGGGGACACCAGAGCTCCAAAGGAGGTTCAGCATGGCTGGTAACTGCTGCCAGCCTCGCTGGTTAGGCTGCCCAAAAAGAGACTTGTCTGAGATGTGGAAATGTGTCTGTGAGTGATGGGGTTGGCCTTCAGCTCTGCCAGGGCTGCCTGGCCCAGAGCAGACCTCCAGCATCCTTTCTCCACTGCATCCTGCTGCCATCACTTCCCCTGTGGCCCAGCCTGTTGGGTGGGAAGCGGTATGGGACAGCCAGGATAGGAGAGAGAGCCTTGGAAGCAGCAGAAATGGGCTGTCTGGTTGCCCAAGACTGCAGTTGCTGCCCAAGTGATAGCGTGGCCCACTGAACTGCTTGTCTCATGGTTCTGGTTCCCCACAGTTCTGCTGCCCATCTCATTCTGGGTTAGGAAGCCCAGTGTCTCCAGTTAGACACTGCTTTCCCCTTGGCCTGGAAATGACAGGATTGCAATGACCACTTCAGGTACCTGAGTTAGTGCAGCTTGGTCGTCTTTCAAATGTCCCTTCTCTCTGACCACTCCATGCTGCTGTGATTTCACGTTCCACATTTCTCAGTGTTCATTTGTTCCCTGTCAGGACACTGATGGCAGAATATTCATTTATTTTCTGCTCCTGCTCATCCCAGGCAGGCCCAGCCATTTGTTTATGACAGCCCTTCTCTCAGCAGCACCCAATTAAGATATCTGCAAGTTGATCTTGGATGATCTGCAACCACAGCTTGCCAGATGGGCAGCTGGCAGTGATCTGTCAAAAACTGGGACATCAGGAAATGGGTGGATCTTCATATCATAACAAGGAGTTTGCAAGCTGCTCTCCTGACAGTTGTTTATTTCCCTATTAAACTCATTGATGTCTTCTGGTTTTGGCCTGCTTTTCCAAAAGAAACAATCCCCTGCAGTCAGCCTTGCCTCCCCCAGCAACCCAGGAATTTGCTAGTGAATTTTAATATGGTTTGACAGAAGGCCAGAGGTCTCAAAGTTGTTAGGCAATTCCATCTTTCCTGAAAATTAAAGGCTTGGCAAAGGAAAGCAACTTCTCTGTTGACCCAGTGGGAGAAGGGAAAAAGCTGTTTGGTGGGAGCTGGCTGGGCAGTCAGTCAGCATGTGAGTGCAGCTGGGTGGCCAGCAAAGAGGGGATCACCCATGAGCAGAGCACATCCTGCTTCTGACCCGACAGTGGGAAAAGAGACTTGGATACCTCTGTGTTTCTCACAGCAACTTGTTTAAACAAAATTGTAATCAGATTTCTCACATGGCGTTTAAGGGAGTCTGGAAATGCCAGGACTGGGATTCTCTCCTAAGCACAGTTCAGGCAGTGAGATCTGGCAGCAATGGGATAAAAGCGATCCCAAACACGCATAGTGTGGTAATTTCTGTCTGTGCTGGAAAGGGAGTCACTTCTGGCAGTGATTTTTGCATTTCACAGTTAAAGAAAATTATTTTAGGGAGATTTCATATTTTCAAATGCTGCTCCTGCCTAGTCTCTGAAGATCATACTCCTGTGAGTCACACCAGCAGGGTTCATCCAAAGCCTCCAGACACCTCGGAAAACTCTTGACTTTATTTGCTGCTGCTTAGGTCAGGCTGGGCCAAGCTCAGCAAGTCTGGCATTCCCTCCAGCCTGGATGAGAACTGGCAGAAGAGCCTGGTTTCTCCATGCAAGACAGCATGCCTGTTTGCATCTGTTCCTTTTTTTGAGCAACCCCAGCTTGGTGCTCCTCCAGCAGTTGGGCATTGCAAGGTTTCCTGATGCCAGTGCACAGCTCTGGCTGCTGGAGAGCTCAGCCCTGTCACAGTGTCATTCAGTGGCCCTTGCTAACTGCTTTTTCCTCTTGCAGGGATGACAGCAATCCCGTGTGCATGTCTGGGCATATTCCTGGGGGGCCTCTTGGTGAAGAAGCTGAGCCTGTCTGCTCTGGGAGCCATCAGGATGGCCATGCTGGTGAACCTGGTGTCCACAGCTTGCTACGTGTCCTTCCTGTTCCTGGGCTGTGACACAGGACCTGTGGCAGGGGTTACTGTTCCCTATGGAAACAAGTGAGTCCACAGAGAGTTTCAGGGAGCTTTACCAACATAAATCCATGTTAGTGTCCTCAACAGGCAGTGCTGGCCTCCAGACAGCCATAGAGCAAGCACAGAGAAGGCAGTGTTTTCTGGGCTTAGTCTGGGATGTTTCCATGCCACTTACCACTGAGAGACCTGAGCACCTGCAGATGACAAGAGGCACCTCTGTAGCATTGGGTCTGCTTTGTCCTGGCATTTTCACTAAAATCTGAAATTCAGTCAAACTGAATAAAAGGTGCCAGACCTGAGTCTGTACCCACAGGCACGTCTGTAGCATTGGGTCTGCTTTGTCCTGGCAGTGAGGAACATGCACTGCTCTGTACATTGATTTAAGTGTCTGAGGGGAATCTGTAGAACCAGGTTTTAGATGTCTAGAAATACAGATATGGTGAAGAGTGTTTTTGGTTGCAGGCTCATTTCAATGTGAGAAGTGAGGCCCACATAACCCTGTTTGTCCTGCACTCACAGGACTTGGAGAGAGTTATCTGGTATTTTCTTCCTGAGTGCTCCTGTATGCAGTGGCAGCTCTTTAGATGACAACATCAGCCTGTCAGCTCCTTACAGCGTTGCAGAAAAACACAGAGGAATCTCCACAGCATCTCTTTGTTTTTCCTTGAGGCTTCTTGTTGAGGTAACAGGGCAGCCCAAGCCTTGCATTAGATTCTCTTTTTCAGGGAGATAGTGGCCTTGGCATTTCAGTCTCCAAGGAGAGGCTGCAGCCTGGATTTCTTAGAGCTGGAACCCAGCTAGCCTTCCCACTGCTTTTTTTAGTGTGTTTGCCTTAACTATCCCCCTCAAAGGCATCTTTGTGATGCAACAGTTGGAAAAACTGGCTGATACCACACTGTCCATTAACTTATTTCTCTCTTTGTCTTACAGCTCAACTCCAACCTCATCTCTGGACCCATATTCCCCGTGCAATAACAACTGTGAATGCCAAACTGACTCCTTCACTCCAGTGTGTGGGGCAGACGGGGTCACATACTTATCTGCCTGCTTTGCTGGCTGCAGCAGCACGGTGAGTGGCCTTTCCTGGGGACCTGTCACCTGTAGGAACAGTTCTGGGAGCTCCAGTGAGTGAGGTTCCTGCCTGTTTGGTAGGGCAGCTCGCCTGCAGCCAGTGGCTGCACCCCCAAAAGCTGACCTCACAGCTCTGGTGGGCCTGAGCCCCTGTGGTTTTTCACTCTGTTCCATAAATGCCCACTCTCAGCAGCAGCAGCTGCCAGGGTAACTCACGGAGCAGGGATTTCACAGCCTCCTGACCTGGTCTTCCTCCTCAGCAGGGAAGCAAGGAATGTTATAGGAGATCTGCACAGGTGTCCCATGGCAGAACACATCCTCTGCAAGAGATCCCTAGCCCAGAAGGGAGAGCTGAGGAACCTGCTTCCCTTTTATCCTCATCTCCCCTCTTCTCCACCTGCCCATGTTTGCCCTGCCCAAGCCCTTTAGTCTTTTTTTTTCCTCTTTCCCTGAATCTGGTTCCTTGACAGTTGTGAGCAGTTCCTGGTTTTATTCACCCTTGTTTAAGCTTTCCTTTAACTCCCCTTGCTTATTTCTCTTTCCTTGCTTTGCTCTGAGGCAGCAGCAAGAGCAGTTGTCAGGGGAGCAGAGTTTCCATCCAAAGACATTCTGCATTTTTCAGTTCTGAGTTTTTTCCCTTAGAAAACCCATAAAGACCAAACTATCTCTATATAAAGTATATGTGGAGAATTTTTAACAATATCTTAAAAGCCAGCTTTTTCATTTTTTGCCGCTGAAATGTTAATGTCTTCTGGGTTATACTAAAAATGAGTGCCTGCTGCTCCTGTGGGTGGGGACTGGTGGGATTCCTGCATCCTTGCTCGCTGCCTGGGGCTGTGCCAGTGGAGCCTGTGGGAGGTCAGCCTGGTCACAGGCACTGTTGTGCCTGCACATCAGTGCTCACCACATGCAATTATCCCTCCATGGCTTCATCTCTCCTCTTTGAGGAGATACCAAACCTCCCTTTCTGCCCAGAGACAAAGCACAGGTGAGTGCTGCTGGGCAGCGACTTGCAGCTGGCAGTGCAGCCTCCCCACCCAGATCACCTGTGAGCTTGTCCTGCTTAAATCCTGTCTCCTCCACTCCCTCTCCAGCCCCAGAGATGCAGGCATCCCTTTGAAACACCACAGTTTGAGCTTTCAGCAGCCCTGCAAGGATCTGCATCAACGTGTGACACGTGAAGGTGTTACCTCCTGCCCTCTTCTTCCTCTTCCTCCCAATAAGTCAACACCTGAGATGGCAGCAGGATGATTTTAAGAAGAAACCAGCTTGTTTCAGGCACACAGAGTTGTGTCTCACCAGTTCACCAAGCCTTCAGCAGGTGTTCAGCTGGTGCTGGTGTGTGGCTGGAGCGTGGGAGAGATCTGCTCGCTGTGCTGTGCAGTGCAGGGCAAAGCTCTGACTCCTCTGGAAGGAGCATGGTAATGAAAATTCAGCTCTGCCCCTTCAGTCTGCAGCTGCCTGACCTTGTGCTCTGCAAGAACAAACCTCTCAGCAAAAAACTCGCTCTCCCTCATGCTTTCTCTTACTCACTCCCTCTTATTTTGCCTTTTTGTTGTCATCCTTGGGGTTCTTCTCATCTCTTTGTTTTGTGGGGGTTTTTTGCAGTAACATTTTGAACACAAATTGGTGAAGCAATAGCATCTGCTGGGAAGGGCATTATCAAGAATTATGGACCAGTTTGGCCATGCAATGGCCTTGAGGCAAAGCCAAATTGCCAAACCAAGTTTTAAACCCATAATCCAGGTAATGACCTGTCTGGAGGGTCTTGTGAATGTTATGTGCTTGTGATGAGGCAAGGGTTGCTTTTTACTGGGACATAAAATTCTCTGAATGCTTTATTTAACTTTACTACATGTTACGTTTCTGACTGCTTCTCTTCACTTTTCCTCTGTGAACAATTTCTAAAAGCAATGTGTAGCTCAGTTATTTTTTTCTTTTTCATTCCTTCTCTCTTGCTGAGCTGATTCCAGAAGTGCACTTGTTCAAAAAGCCATAGGAATATCAGTGCTGGTGGGCAGAGCTCTGGCACCCCTGAGAACTTTTCTTTCAAGCCATTCCTGGGAGTGACCCTTGCACACCACGTGTTGGACTGTGCATCTTGTTTGTTTGAAGCCATTGACTCTCAGCATTTTGGCTGGAGACACATGAATTCCAGCCTGGAGTTACTGTGCTGGCACCTCACAGCTTTGCACTGAAATACCAGCCTGTCCCTTCCCTATCAGAGCCAGAGCTTAAATAATGAGTAATTAAAAACATGGATAATTTGCATGGATAATCACACCAAAGTCAGGATGCTGGTAAAGGTGTAAACTCTGTATCTGTGTAGCCTCAGAGGCACACATAAATCTGAGTGTGCAGGTTGCTGGGCAGCAGAAGGTTCTGATAACAAGTGGTTGAATGCAGTGGGGTTGCAGACAAGGGGATCTACAGAAGTTTGGCACAGGTAGCAAAAAATTTCCTCTCCACAGGACAAAGTTATAACTCCATCTTTGATGTTTCCTTGTTTGATGTCTGTGAGTTGCATACTGTGTCAGTAATAAAAGATCAAAGATCTCCCAGGTAAGGATGAGGAGCAGTGCTAAGCAAGCTGAGGTAGTTGGTACAAACCACTCACACTTCTTCAGGCCAGGACCTTGAAGTAAAATGGTCAGAAAAGCAGGTTGAGGGACAAATTTTCAGGCAGTGAAGGTAAGATCTGCCTTGTGCTTTGTAAAAAAATCCCAACAGTGGCAGGACAGTCTGCCCCACCACTGTCTGGAACAGGTACTTTCTGTCCCTTGATGAGAGCCCATGGGAAATAAACACCAAATTCTGTGATGGGAATTTTGTCCAAGGGTTATTCAGTGCAGGTATATACTTTTCCAAACTTACATGGGTTTTGATCCACAGGGCCTTGTCCAGTCTGCTGGGTAGCAGTACACTGCATTAAGAGCCAGGAGCTACAAATTCCTGTTGTCTGTGCAAACACCACCTCAGTGGTGCTAATTGTCACCATTCTGGAGCCTTCAGGTGTCAGCTTCTAACTCACAGCACAGGAATTTGTTATTTTAATTACTGCTTGCCAGCAGAAAGGCACCTGCATGTCAGCTCCAGCTCTCCTAGAGTTCTGCACAACAGTCTCCCTTGTCCTCTGTGCACTTAATTGGAAAAAAATGATTTGACTTCTGTGCAGAGGAAAGAGATTGGTGTCAGAAAGGTTGGAGTAGTATCCCTGCTGATCCTTATCTTTGGAGGCAGTGAACCAGAAAGTGTGCTTTTGTATGGTCCTAAGGGGACCCCTTTGGCAGAAAAGCAAAGGAATTTCTGCTTGCACATGGTAGAGGAGAAGGGGAGGAGATTGAGCTGCTTTTCAATATGTTATATTTTATGACGTTACTCCTCGTAGAAACATGTGACCTGCAAACCCAGCGGGCTTGTGAAGACAAGCCATGAATCATTAATGACTGTTTCTTTCTGTATTCGTTAAGGGATTTCTTGGTAGTATTGTGTGCCTTAATTGCACTGACATCCCCCACTCAGAAATTCAGGAGGGCGAATTGGAAAATAAGGGGAAAAAAAAATCCTTAAATCTGTGACTGGCAAACAAAGCTTCTTTTCACATCCTGCACTTGCTGGAGAGATCAAAGCAAAATGCAGTCATTCCACCCTCCTTCTGATCACATATTGATAAAGTTTATCTTGCTTGACTTGAGCTTTTAGCTCAACACAAATCCATCTGAACCAGATGTCATTTATTAGCCTGGAGTGCACTGAAGTCCAGCAGCATCTGTGCTGCCAGGCTGTGGTGGTTCAGCTCTGGGTGAGCTGCAGCACCCATCGTGGGTGGCTCCTGCCCAGGGTTTGAGGTGCTGGAAGCAGTCCCCGAACCTGCAGCCAAGAACAGGGCTGCACATTTACCTGCATTTAATGTACTTCAGTTTAATTGCAACAGCCGAGAGGACGGAGGTAAATAAGAAAGTAATTAGAACCATAATGGGGGGAATCTTCCTTGTCACAGAGACACAGATTGTTTCTTTATTCTCCTCCAAAGAGGTAGAACTCAGTAATAATTTTGTCGCTGTGACATTTATGGGAGAGACTTAAAAGGAGCAGAAGAAAAGAAACAAGCCAAGGGACAGCTTTCCCTTGCTGGCAGCATGCGTCAGCTCTGACACTCCTGAAATTCTTCCCAAACCCCCCTCCAACAAGCACTTAGGAGTTACTTAATTGACCATTAGAGGATTAGGCATTGCTGCTGACAAGCCCTGTTGCAGAGGGCAGCGGTGGGGATCAGAGCTCTCCCTTCTCCTGACTCCTTGTGCTCCTCTGCAGAACCTCAGTGGCTGTTCGTGCCTCACCTCGGTCCCTCCCGAAAACGCCACCGTCGTTCCTGGCAAATGCCCCAGCCCTGGGTGCGAAGAGGCCTTCCTGACATTCCTGTGTGTGATGTGTGTCTGCAGCATGATCGGGGCCATGGCGCAGACACCGTCCGTCATCATCCTCATCAGGTACAGCTGCGGTCACTGTCCTTCTCAGATGGGGCTTTGGTCATTATCCTCCTCAGGTGGGGCTTTGGTCACCCTCCTCATCAGGTGGGGCCTCTGTCACCATCCTCATCAGGTGGGATTTCAGTCATCCGGGGCTTTGGTCACCCTCCTGGTCAGGTGGGGCCTCTGTCACCATCCTTATCAGGTGGGATTTCAGTCATCATTCTCATCAAGATGGGCTATCCATCACCTCCTCATCAGGTGGGATTTCAGTCATCATTCTCATCAAGATGGGCTATCCATCACCATCCTCATCAGGTGAAGCCGTGGTCACCATCCTCATCATGTGGGGCTTCTGTCACCCTCCTCATCAGGTGGGGCTTTGGTCATTATCCTCATCAGGTACGGCTTTGGTCACACTCCTCATCAGGTGGGGCCTCTGTCACCACTCTTATCAGGTGGGCTATCAGTCATCATTCTCACCAAGCAGGACCACCAGTCACCATCCTCATCAGGTGGGGCTGCTCTTGGCATGGATTCAGGGCTGGAGGGACCCTAGGGCACAGGGGGGAGTTGAGGGCCCCACACAGGTCCTGTCCTCTGCCTTTTATACCAGACTCGCTGTCCCCAGGCCCATGACTTGGAACTGAACCTCCGTTGAAGCAATTTTCTCTCTAAACCACTTTTTTTCACTTGTTAGTGGCTGGTTTAGCCAGGCATGGCTCCAGTTCAGGGCCTGCAGTATGGAGCTGCTGGAGAGAAAACAGGAGCTGCTGGAGCTGTCCTTTGGTGGAGGCAGTGAGGGGGAACTGGACACCCAAACAGACAAGATTCCTGCAGGGATTTTGCAGAGAATGGTGGCAGGGGTTGTTCTTCTGGGATTAACATAGAAATACAGTTGTGCAGTTTCCAATCCAGGTAGTAAGGAAGTTGCAGCTGCACTGGGAGAGGGGCAGAATTGCCACCCCATGTTCTCAGCATGTAATGGCTTAGAGAGAGGCTTAGGCTCACATTTTGAGATAGTCTGGAGAACACAGAAACCACGGAAAAATTGAAAGCTAGCTTTGGTGAATACCTCCCTGACTGGAGTTTAACTTCTCTCACCCTGGACCAAGTCCAAGAACATAAGGAGCTTGGAAGTCTGAAGGACATGTCTGAGTTAAACCAATGTGAATAGGTGGGCAAAAGTAGCTTATTCAAATAACTGACCTTGTGTTATTTCCAGACATATGGAACACTTCACCTTATGATATACATATATATCTAAGCCCACATTTATCCAAAATTACTTAGCTGTCCAAGCTGTCACTTACTGAGACTAATAACCAGAGGCATAAATAGCAGATCCATTCTGCTGCCTGGAAAATTCCAATAAAATTCAATCAATAAGGTCTGTATTAGAAACACACTCTTGAGTGGATTTTGGACAGAACAGCTCTGTGAGGGCATGTCTCCCTGCAGGATACAAAATGAGATATTCCACCTACTAGTTCATTTCTCTCTTTGCATCTCTGGTAGATAAAGGGAAATCAAATTTCCTCATGATAAATATTATGACAAAAGCAATTTGAAGTTTGAAGAGTTCTTTGTTCAAGGAAGCTGCCAGCACCTTTAGGATATGGCATGGAGACATCGTAGTGTTGCCTTCAAATGAGATAAGCCAGGAAGAAGAATACCAGGGAATAAGAAAAGCAAAGGGAAGATGAAACGTACTCAGTTCAGAGCTGTAGGAAATAAACAATTCACACATCCAGATTTGTAACTTCACTCAGAATCACTGATAGCTACCAAATGTACAGTGGAGAGCTCTGAGCCAGATACTGCTCGTGCTCTCTTGCATCTGCCATCTTCCATTGCTTAAAGAAAGTTGTGGCATGTGAATGTGTCCTTGGTGTCCAGAGCAGTGGCAAGTGACACTGGCAGCTCCCATGGTTATTTAAAATTGACTCAGTGTCTACAAATGAAATGTCCTGTCTCAGCCAGTCATTTGGTCACTGCTGTAGTCAGTGAGAAAAGGAGATGTCTCCAAGTGGCAATTTTTACTCCAGCCTAAGGTATGGGGATTGATTCTGTATTTCGTCTTAAGCCCACTGTGAATATTCCATGTGATAATCTATTTTTTCATTAAAAAACTTCTAATGCTCTGTTTCCTTCATTTCTCACCCAGCTGTAGAATCCTATTTGAGCCAACCCATTAACCATTGGAACATTTTTCCAAGGTCATATAATTCCTGGCATGAAGGCTTTATATATAAAGTGTGAGGGTCTGCCTGGAAAACTGCTGAAATTAATCCCAAGGTCACAGGCTTTATACAGAAGTCATGGTGTGGTATTACATGGCCCGTGAATGTGTGAGAAGAGGGCAAGTGATCAGAAGGATCTTCTCTTAACTTAAAAGCCATCTTAAAAACTGGTTCTGTTTTATCAGTTTCAACTGAAGCCCCTCCAGTGTATTTATACAGAGAACCACCCCTGCCATGAGTGTTTTTTTAAAGCACCTTTGAGGGATAACTTTTAATGCAGTTGTGGTTGTGTTCATGGCAGAAGGCACTGCAAACACTGTCCTCCCAAGATAAAAAAGTGGCATGCTGAAGTCACATGCATGAAAAATAGTGTTGAGCACTTCCTCACTGAATCACCAGGCTGACTGAACCTTTGGTCCACCATTCTCCCTCCCTCTCTTGTTCCCAGTAGTCTGGAGAGTTTCAGAACAAAAACTTTTCTCTCAATATAGTTCTCAACATCTGGAGCCTTGAAAACTTGATGGGGAGCTTATAAACTTGATGGGGAGCTTATAAACATCCGATGTCAACATTAGCTGTTGTTATTAATGACTTGGCTAATTCCTGAACCTATCACCAATGCAATTGCTTTTGAGGCTGTAGGCACTTCAGGAGAAGGCAGAAGAAAAGCCCCATTAATGACTTTTTGAAGAGGTGCTGGTGGCATCCTGGCTGACAGCACAGAATGGCCACGGGGTGTGTTAATCAAAGCAGAACAACAGGAATTGATTTCTCTCTCTCCCTCCTCCCTGCAGAACCGTGAGCCCTGAACTCAAGTCTTACGCTCTGGGGGTGCTTTTCCTGCTGCTCCGGTTGCTAGGTAGGTACAAAGGTTTTGTGTCCTTCTCTCCCAGCCTTTGTTGCCTCTTGGAACACGCAGTTTTTAACAAGCAGAAGTTGATTTCTACTCCTTGTGGTGCTGTCATTGTCGTGAGAGGGGTCTGACACACTGGGGTTCAAGCCCTCTCCATGAGGGATGTCACATCAAGGTTTCTGAAGGCACTTTTCCTGCCATTTGTGTTGTGCTAATGGAAGAAAATGCAGTGTTCCATGAGAAATGGCTGTTTCTCCTATGGTTCCACACAACCAGTTTTTCTTCTGTGGCTGTTAATACGTGTCAGCAGCTTGCAGAATTACTGCTGTACTGCATATTGCTGAAGTAGAGGGATATGGATTTTCACCCTCCTTTGAGGGACAGGACCTGTGTTACATGGTGAGTTTGCCCCTTCCTTTGGGTGTCTCAGAAATGAAACCAGGAAAATGAGACAGGCTGAGTCCTTGTTTCCTCCTGTGGATTAATATTCCATTAAAATGCTTATGGCTCTTCCTCTGGACCAGTGTGTTCTCCTCATGAATGAATTAAAGGGAACATACCAAGCTGCTCCTTGTTTCTAGCTGGTTTTTTTCCCCTCTGGAAGAGGTAGCTCCTATTTTAAACCTCTTCTATTTCAGTTCATTAGCCTCAGTGGTTCAGGGCACAATCCTCTGATCCATCATTGTGTGGGACCATCTCATGCCCAGGGCTTCTGCATGTTGTGGGAGTGGAACTTACTTTTTTTAGCAGGGCACAGAGAGCACCTTCCCTGCATGGCTCCTTTGGTCTCAAAGGAATGAGCTGGAGACTAAAGTGCCATCTCTTAGGCTACAGCAAGACACTGGGAAGTACAGGACTGAAATTCCAGCAGTACCAGACATCGCTTTGAATAAGTGACTTCATTTTTAAACTTATTTTTAATACCTTATTCCCCATAAGCTGAACAGGAAATTGTGCTCCTAGACCAGTTTACAATAAAGCAAATTAGATGTCCATTGGTTTTGGTAAACTGCAGTTATACAAAAAGCTCCATCAAGTTGACTTTCCCAGAGCTCAGATAGCTCAAAGGGAAGTTTCTGGGATGGCCCAGGTCAGCTCTGGTTCAAGCCTTGCAAACACAGCATTTTCTTTAGCTGCTGGTGCTGCTTGTGGGTTTTGGCCTGACTTCAGCTGTGACTGGCTGAATGTGGAGTCTCAGCAGGCAAGTGTGCAAGGAGGATGGCTGTGGGCTGTTGTTTCCAAAGGAAAAATATTTCAGGGGAGGGATTTTTAGCTTTTCTTTTTCCCTTTCAAAAGAGAGAAGCCTCCTGAGATAGCAACATCCTGAATTCCTCTAAAATCAGGCTCAGACATGTATGCTTAAGTTGAACAGATTTCTTTTTCTCATTCCAGTAAAGAAGCCATAGTGAGAATTTAAATCCAAATCTTTATATGTTGCTCTGTCACTAAGGGATTCCCACGAAATAAGACAATACATCCTGAAGCATATCAGCAATGTAGCTGGAACGCACAGAAAATTAAGAGAAAGATACTTTTCCATATGAGCAAGGGTATCCAAATTGTGCCTCTATCAACCTGAGGTTTGAGAATAGCTTTACTGATTTATTTTAAAAGCTTTTCAGTTCACCTTTAAGCTTTGACTTAAGAAGACAGCGATAATAGCTGCTTCTTACACCAAAGGAGAGAATTAAATGCAAGAGGTATGAGACCCGAAGGTGCAATCGTAGCTAATAGATTTCAGTAAGACAGAGGCACCTTTTTTTATGCAGCCCTACAGCTTCTGCTATGAAATACATATATATATATAGAGCAGAAATTTTTGCAACACTTTGCAGTAAGAGGTAGAACATGATTGACTCTCTTTAATATTCACTGCAATAACATGAAACATGACTGAATTCTCCCAGTATCCTCCTGCATATATTACCTCATTTCATAGGAATTCTGCTGTGAGAGGGCAGCCTAACAGTGTCTTCATGTAAAAGCATTACTGCAGTTTGCAAGAGAAGAGCATAAAGCAGTGCCATTGGAGCCAAAGGTTCGGAATGGAATTGTCTGGAATGGCAAAGAATTCCAGACCTTTAAGATCCTGGATGCATCCTTTCTGGGTGGTGTTCACCATGCATCCTGGAAGAACCTCTGCTTACCAGGGCACTTCCTTAGATTTTTTTTTTTCATCCTGGATGCATCCTGGAAGAACCTCTGCTTACCAGGGCACTTCCTTAGATTTTTTTTTCCAAGCTGATGTTGTTTGCCTTTTATTCTAACATGACAAAACCCCAGAGTGTGTCACTCTCAGGAGGAGTTTCTGGGTGCAGTGCAACTGCTCAGCTCCCTTGTCTCAGGGGTTCTGAGCACCACCTTGCTCCTGGGAGTCTCATCCTCTGCTAAAAACAACCTGAAATCCTCACTGGTTGCTGAAGGTTTTTCCACATGACTGCATTCACATGGGAGTAGCTTTGGAGTTCAAGGGAAACAGGTCCTTCCTCAAGTCTTATGAGGAGCACTTTCCAGGCCAAATTGTTGTGGACACCAGGCTGAAGCCAGCAGGTGGGGATGGCAGCTCTCCCTGAAGTTCAGCTGCACATCTCCAAAGCTCTGTGTTAGCATCTCTCAGCATGTTGACAAGTAGGGACTCACACCTCAAGATCATGATCCAAATGTGTTTTCTCTTATTACAGAAAGACTGTGGCTCCTCAGTCACTGGCAGATCTGGATATTACCCCTGAGGTGCCATCCAGCAGCACTGGGCACACAAACTGCAGTCAGCAGCCCAGCCTCTTCTCTGTGGCAGGAGCCCATCTGAATTTTTAAAATCCAGGTTGAGTGTGTGGTTGTTCACAGGTTTCAACTAAAAAAGTGTCTTTTAACTTAGAAGCAGAACCAGCCCAGCCTGGATTTTCTAGTCATTGAAATGATGAACAAAGAGCTGGTGCTGGTATTTTTTTTGCAGAACATAGGTTTTTAGATGTGATGACTGGAACGAGTATTTCTAACAAACAGATTGTCTTGCTTTTTTTTATCATCTGGTTTTATTTACTACATTTGTGCTATTAATGACTGGTTCAAATGAGTACCAAAAGCCCATATAACCTTTCTTAATTCCTGCATTTACCAACATATAAGGAAGATCAAACAAAATCTGCAGAGCTCCAGTCATCAAGAAAATAAAATAAAGAGATCTCAGTTACCACAGAGAACAGTGAAGACAACCAATTTATTTGTAGTCTTAGGATACCTGTCATGAATGTCACTACTTTGCTCGTGACAAGCTGAAGGAAGGTATCTTTTTTAAGCCTGGAAATCCAGGTTAATGATGAAACTGGATCCAAGATTAAACACTTTCCTGTCTAAAAACTGCAGTCCTTGTGTCTGCTGTCACAGGTATTTATAGAGTCTCAGGCATCACAGCACCTACGGATGCATTGATACTGTCAGGGGGGTGTCGTGCCTGCCTGCTGTTGGATTTCAGCACATGCAATGCTCTCCTTTGCTCACTGTCTTAACCCACAGCAGTGGCTTTATCAATCAGGGCTTTTTTCAGGGTTATCTGCTTCTGGCCTCTGCCCATAAGTACAGCAGAAGGTAGAGAAATGGTTACATTATGTAGAATGTTCACATTTTCATCCCAGTGCTGCACACCCAGGCTGGGGAGCGCGGAGCTGGAGCGTGGATGTCCTAATCACTGTCAGGCTAATGGGAAATGGGGGGTTGCTGCAGTGTCCCTGCAGGATGAGGGAAAGTAGACAAGAAAAACATTTCTTTTATTAGTTAAATGAGATTGGAGTGATTACTTTGCTTGAAGATTGCAGCTCTTCTGCAAACTATGATTGAGAAACACTCATTGGTAGTTAGCTGCAGTGGCTGTGGGAGACTCCTGCTGTGATATTTCATTTAATGGCACTCTGAAATTTTCCCTTCTCTTCTGATGGCATCTTTGACATCTATTAGGGGCTATTGTTTCTTCTCCTTAGATCCAGAGAAAACCTTTTGCTATGTTTTGCTATCAGGGTACAGGCCAAAACTGAATCTCAGTGCCAAGACTGATTTTAGGTGCTGAAGTGGAATGCTATGAGATCCTTCAGAGCAACACTCTAAGTGCAGAATTGCCAGTTTCTAGAGAATGAGCTGCAAGGCTGTCCTCCTCCTCTTTCATTTACCCCTTCACTTAGTCTCATTAGGCAAACAAGAAGCTTAATAAAAGCCACTCAGACTTGAATAAGATTCTTGCTGCATGTTGATATCAGCAGGATATCACGTCGCTTCCACAGACGTTAAGTCCAAGCTAAAAGCCCATCCACAAACTTCATTCAGGTTGATTTAGAACTTCAAAAATTAGAATCACAGGCTGCAGCTGGGACTATTAGCCTTGATAAAGTACCCTTTTTCAACTCACTGCAGTCACGTCCTCTCTCTTTATCACAGGGATCATAGAAGCATGACTTGTCTCTCTTATTTTGGCAGGTTTTATCCCACCTCCGCTGATCTTCGGGGCCGGGATTGACTCCACGTGTCTGTTCTGGAGCACATTCTGTGGAGAGCAAGGAGCCTGTGCACTGTATGACAACGTGGTCTACAGATACCTGTATGTCAGCATTGCTATCGCCCTCAAGTCCTTTGCATTCATCCTGTACACCACCACCTGGCAGTGCTTGAGGAAAAACTATAAAAGATACATCAAGAACCACGAAGGTGGTCTCAGCACTAGTGAGTTTTTTGCCTCTACTCTCACCCTAGACAATCTGGGGCGGGACTCTGTGCCCCAAAATCAACCACATAGGACAAAATTTATCTATAACCTTGAAGATCACGAGTGGTGTGAAAATATGGAGTCTGTTTTATAGTGACTGTGGAGGAGTGAACTATATTAATAATACAAGGGTCCTTTTTAATAAAAACAAGGAGAGAGCACGAATGAAAGAAGAAACAACTGCAAAACAGCAACGGCAACACAGGAAACTTTTGTCTTTTTCTCAAAGTCAGACCCAGCCAGGATTCTTGAGAAGAGAGAGTCTTTTGATGGGATCACTTGTGACATCCTGTGGGGTGGTGGAGAAAGCAGGGAGCCCTTGTGGCTGGGCACCAGCCCCTTGTGACAGCACGAGCTTCCAAGCAGGGCACCTGCAGAGGTTCAGCAGAGAGTTGGGCACGAGGTGCAGGGAAAGCAAGGTGATGAGAGCAAGGTGATAACAGCAATAGGTTCTTTCCCAGTTGAGATGGGGCGTGCGGAGCCCTGCAGGGCTGGCCAGGCTGGGTGCTGCTCCAGCCTGCTGCGTCCGCGATGGCGAAGAGGGAGCGGTGCTGGAGTCCTGCCACCAGTCACACTCTGCCACCAGCCACGAGTCCACCACAAATTCCTTGAAAGCTGCTGGAAACCTTCCCTGATGCTGTCAGGGGTATCCAAGTCCTTCCAGGCCAGGCTTATTCGCAGATTGCAGCTCTGTGGCTGTCTGTGAATAACCGTGCTCAGATCTCAAACCCAGTAGAGTTCAAGACATTTGCTCACACTTGCCAAACGTGCTGTCATTTTTAAAGGGGGATGAGTTCCAAATACTTATCTGTGTAGTCCTCTAATAAGATGTTTTTTGAAATTATTTTCGAGTATATGTTAACCCTTAAATCGCTGACACTTTTCCATGAGGAGGATTTATTTATGCTAGTTTGGGCAAGGATCCTGTTTAATTCACCCAAACTTAATGTGACTCAAGGGGTTTGTTTAATCCTCTGCATTTTTTATCCATACGCCTTCATTCTAATATGCTACCAAGCCAATGAAGACACATAATATGTTTTTAAAAAAGAGAATGAATGCACTGTGTCTCTATAAAAACAATTGTCTGTTGGAGAATTATAGATAATATGATGATTTACATAATATAGTTTTTTCATATTCTATGTGACTCAGTGAATACATATATATGTGGAGAGGCTGTTGATGTTCTCTCCAGTTTTTAAAGATATATATATATATATATAATTTGCAATCTAGAAATTGTGTGGTGGATGTTTTCTTTAAAGTGCGTGTGTGTGTGCGTGCGTGTGTGTGTGTGTACAAGATGAGAGGAATACTGACCTTAATCTTTCAGCCCTCACAGTTGGTGTTTTATCTTTCACCTGAGAAATTCCACTGACTTTCAGTGGAAGACATGTGAGGAAGATGGAATAATCTCTCCTGGATGCCACATTTTGTTTGTACATGTGGGAATAGTGTCCCTCTGGAAGGCTGGGTTATGGGACCAGAGGCTGGCCAGCATTGAGCAACTCAAACTTCCATTCAGCTCCCCACAAAGCATCCATGCAGGAGCAGATTTGGCTTGGCTCCTGCAGTGCAGCCTTACCTAAACCTGCAAAAACCATAGGGAAACTTTCATCTGATTACAAGAAACGTGGGGGTCAGGCTTATTTTGTATGCACATTTTTGTTTTCCTAAACATTCCTGCTGGGAAGCAATGCAAATTGGTTAAAATTTGATGAGTTTTTTTCCCAGGAACCAGACTTGTTTCCGATGGACTAAATGTCAGAAGGGCTTTAAGGGTTAGCATCATAATTAAAAGTTCCTTTTTTGTGTGAATTTCGAAGCTGTTGTGAATTGAGGATGTTTAGAGGAGTAAGTAACCTGGCGTGTTGAGTTAAATGCTGGATGTCACTTCCATGCAGGTGGCAGAGGGGCTGATCTTCCCCAAGTCCTTGTCCATTGCTGCAGTGGACACCCCAGAGCTGGCACAATTACAGAGGGTTGATAACTTGTCACTCATGTTCAGCACATTTTTAGCAGACTTTGCTCTGATCCAGGCTTTGTAGCATGGGTGTGGAGTATCAAACTGCTTCCACTTGATTGAATTTATATGTGTGCTTGCAGCTTATGCACAGAATTACATGTTCAGCAACAATAAGGGCAGGAAAAAAGGGTGTATCAAATAAACTCCATTGTGCCAAATACTCAACAAATATTGTAATTGCAGATATTTAATTCTTGGGTTTCAGCCATGTTAAGAATCGCTCAATTGATGAAGGAGTTTAAGGAAAAAAAAATATTAAGCTATGCAGTGCCATTGTTATGTTGGGTGGTAAATGATGCTTTTTAGACCATTGTATTGGTTTAGCATATCCTGTCTGCTAAAATAGAGATACTGCATCCATAAAACAATGAATTCAAAAAAGGCACAGGGTGCATAACTGTCTCATAAAATATATATAATTGTCAAGTATAAGCCTTTGAAATCATTCTGTACAGTTCTCTTCATTCTGCAGATTTATTACTTAGACTGCTGTCTTTCCAAATGTTAGCTCATAATTTTATACTATACACACACTTTCAGACTCAAACACAAATGTCACACAATAGAACCTTTCTAAAAGCCTGATTGCTTGAAATTTCATAACCCCTTTCACAATTTCATGATTTTCCCCTCTGAAAGTCCAAGGTGAAGGAGAATAGCATGCTGATTGGTATGATGTAAAACAAACTCCCAGTGCTCACGAGCTGTGGTTTGTTGCTACAGTCAAAAGTCTCCCTTGACCGGAGTTATAGAAACAGGATTCCAGGGCACATTACATTTTCATTTGTGTTTTTCTTTACTTTTTTCATTTGATCTCTTCTCTTAGTATGTGTGGGAGATGCAGCTGAATGGGGTTACTTATGTTATTTCTAAGCTGTAACGTGAAATTCCTGCATGATTGTTACTTTACTTCTTTTGATAATGGAACTCTTGAAAATTTCTTTTCCCCCATCCCACTCTTTTCTTTTTTTTCCCCCAGGGTTAGGTCTGATGCCTGCATCGTGAAGGGCTTTGCTGTCAGTGCTTTGGTACAGATTTGAGAACAGAGCTTTAGTTGAAAGAAAATACACAGACCAAACCCTTCACAGCCACACCAGCAGGCATTTTGGTTTCTTTCTGATTTCAGAACCACAAGCCTGCATCCCAATTTTTGTTACAGAATAACAGAGGAAGAGTGTCAGACATCCTCCCTCTTCCCAAACTGCGTTATGGGCCTCACCTGTCAGCACTTCACCTCCATCCTGCAACTGCCTTAACCATGCAGGGAACTCAAAAAACAAGGATGGAGTTAGAAAAACACCCATTCCCAGGAACAGAAACAGGGCCATGCTCTGAGCTGTGTGGTCCAGATCCAGTGGTGGAAATTGTTTCTTCATATTCAAGGGCATTGAAATTCAGGGGTTTGTTGAGGCCTCAGTCTCAGCAGAAATGTTCTTTTGGTGTTTCCAAGCACTGTGTTCCACACGTGGCTGTCTGCTAAGGAATGGGATGTTTGGAAGAACAAACTACTTGAGATTCTGCAGTCTCTCTGGGATTGACCAGCTGCCTTGCATGGCTTCAGGCTGGGGTTTCCTTTCCCTTGCTCAGATCCCACTTTGGAATAGCCCCAGTGGAATCAGAAGGGGACCCCAATCTAAAATCGGTGCAGATGACACTGGAATCCTTTTCTTTTCATCCTTGTTAACAAGGTGATGCATTTCCAGAACCTTCTTTTAATACAGATAGAAATCATCCATTTTTCTGACTTTACCCAACACATCTTGGATGTAGAGTGGGACTGAAAAGTCCATCACTTGAATTATCACAAACCTTCCATTCTTGGCAATTCAGCTCAATAACAGGGGCCTCCCTCTGCCATTCCCCTCTGAGATGCACTGAACTCCTCGGTGCTGCTGCTGTTCATCGTGGTTGGGTCTCACCTTGCTCAGAAGGTGAGAAGGGAAAGATGCAGAGAGGAATTAGCTTCCATTATCTGACTTAGCTACACTTCAAAATGCTTCCAAATTGAACTGATGGTCTGCAGACATTTGGAGAGTGATTGGAGTATTTCCAAATGGCTGAGATACATTTACTTATTTTGCCTTGCAAAAAAAAATTAAAAAAATTAAGGGAATGAATGTGATTTGAACCCCCTCCTATCCCCATCAGGATTTTATGTTCATCACATTGCAGTGAAGGCAATGTGCTTAAGGTTCACCTTTGTGTTTCAGTCAAACTCACTTTTTTTCTCAATAAATGGGGTACTGGGACACAGAAAGGCAACTCCATCTCACAACCAGAGTTTCAGTCCACAGCCAACCCACAACAGCCTGAAGCCTACCAGCACTGTGAAGCTTTAGCCCCCAAGCCAGCCACAGCTGTTGCTGCCATGTGAGGGTTTGTCACAGCTGGGTGTGTTTGGCTTGGTATTTTCTTCAGGCTTTGGCATTCTTGGTGTGATGTTTGCTTTGTTCTTGGCAGGTGATGTGGGGAGTTGTCAGTATAAAAGACACATGCAAATGCTTCACTGGACTGATGTGATAACAGCTTTGTTATTTTATTCACAAGGGTTTCCAGACTTACTCCTGCTCTGCCTTTAAATGCAGCTGGGCTCATCTATCCCCCTAATTTCTTGTGAACTGTGTTTGCAGACAGCAGCAGGTTTGTTGTTGTTCTCTCTGTAGATCTGATTAATATGTGCAAAGCTCACAAGCTTCCTGTGTACAGGGCAGAGC
Source organism: Passer montanus (assembly GCF_014805655.1). Taxonomy (NCBI): domain Eukaryota; kingdom Metazoa; phylum Chordata; class Aves; order Passeriformes; family Passeridae; genus Passer; species Passer montanus. The sequence goes on from NW_024369929.1 coordinate 12,109,144, forward strand.
ACCCCTGATTACAAGCAATAATACTGACCTGCTCTCGTTTGCAACAGGGCTTCTGGCTTTTCTTACTAAATCTGGCTTCACCTGTCTCAGCATCCCACACTGCTGCTGTGCCTCCCCTCTTTTGTTGGCAGCCAAGACAGAATTGGTGGGAATATAGGCAGCAGTTTATTAAAATGCTGGTGTGAGCCAGGTTCAGCCATGCTTATCTGGTGGTTGAGACTGATCCAAGGAGGAAAGGACATTGTAACTGAGCCACTCTGAAAGGATTATCCACCCTTCTGTGCTCCTGGATAGCCCTTCCTCCACCAGACCCATGGTTTTGGGTGTTTTCTTCCAAACTGACCATCAGCTTCCTTTCTCTAGCCACAGTTCTTCCTTCCCCCAATGGCCAAGCACAGCTTGGCTCTACCAAGCCAATACAAGGTATCCAGAGTTACTGAGAAGCGTTTAAATGGGAGCCAGCAGGTCTCACTCAGTTTTACATATGTTCAAAATGTTATAGTTTGTTCAAAGCACAGCTTGGCTCTACCAAGCCAATAAAAGGTATCCAGAGTTACTGAGAGGCGTTTTAAATAGGAGCCAGCAGGTCTCACTCAGTTTTACATATGTTCAAAATGTTATAGTTTGTTCTGCTTATATCCCCTAAATCTATAACTTCTAGGCTGCAAATGATGCTCTCTATCATTACATTGACATTTCTAGCCAATCTGAGTCTTAATACAATTGCTTTGCTGAAAAATGGCCTTTCAGCAGTTCTCAGACATGAGGTACTTCTTTATTAACTAGTGATGCCAAGTAAAATCTGTGGCCATTGTCTGTTCCCTGAGTTCAGGGGAGCAGAGGGAGGCTGTGCCTGCCCAGCAGCAATACTGGTGTTTCCTGGGGCAGAGTGTGAACATGGACTGCTTTTCTTTCAGCTTCAGTCTTGCCTTGGCTGCTTGGCTCTGAGCATCTCTTGGTCCTAAAAGGAATTCAGGGAGTTCAGGAGAAGCTGACTGGACAGAGCAATCCATGTGGATGGCTGCCAGAGTAGGGCTTCAGGATGTTTGTAGTGTTTATGTTGTTTTGCCTGTCAAAGCTTTGCTTCTATCTCTATTTGTTTGATGAATGGAGTGACCCCAGGGATGGGGTCTGTGCAATGGGATGAGTTTGTGACGTTTGCCCCATTTATTCAGATTAAGCAAGGTGTCCACCCCTAAGAAGGAGAAGCTTTGTCATACCCTGAACAGTTTGTGGTGGTGGACTGGTTCTCCACAAAGTTGGTATCTGCATATGGCAAGAAGCAATAAGAAACTTGTCAGCTAAAACTCGACAAATAATTTATAGCAACTTCACACATTAATTTTCTCTTTTATTTCTTCCTTGCAAATTGCTGAGAAAACCAAGAAAATGCGTCCAGTGTATTTGCAAGGTCGTTTCTGCATATCATCTGTGGTCTGGAGAAGCTGGAAAAGCTTTCTTGTAATTCATACACAGGGATTTGTTCTGGATGGACATAAAACTCACAGAGGTTATTTCTGCTCCCTGAGTTCCCTAAGCTGGAATTTTCTCATCAGTAAAAATATTTAGTTCAAAAGTATGTGATCAGGAATTGAGTAAGAGGATCCTTGCTCAGTGTCTGTGGCTGGCTTCCATCTCACACTCCACTTCCCAGGAATATTCTCTCACAGATGCTTGAAATTCTCAGCCTCTCCCAGTATTCCTACTGGTTAAAGGACTCATTTGAGTAATTGCTGAGAGCAAACACCAGAAGGGTATGAACCCAGACAAAAGTGAATTGGTATTGAGGTGAAGCAGGTGGTGTAAATTTTATTTGCGATGTTTGCACAGCTCTTGGATCAGAAGCAGAAACCTCTGGGGCATCAAGAGAGTTGCATATGGCCTAACATATCTTAGTTCTTCCCAAATGAATTGCCCATGGGTGGGGCAGCAAAAGGCATCTTTCTCTGCCACGGATATCTCAGCCCCCCAAACCCATTTTCTCTTGCAGTATGGCATCGCACAAACAGCAGTGCATTTACCCCTCAGTGCAAACAGTGCTGTGTTTTTGGTGCCTCACAACTCTAACTGTGAACTTGAAAGGAAGAAATGACCCCTGCTCTTCACCCGTGACACTTCCTGCCCGATCAGAGGAGGAGGATGATCCCTCTTGGAGACTCACAGCTGCTTTCCTAAACTCTTCCTGCAGCAGGACCAAACGGTGCTCTGTGATCACCATGGGTGGCCTATTCCCTGTGCTAGGGGTCTGTAGCTCAGCTGCAGCCCCACGTTGCCTTCACGGTGTTTTGGTGCAAAGCATGGTGAGGAGGCTGCACATGACTGCCCCTGACAAGTGCTGAGGTCTGCCGGTGGTCTGTGACCACCAAAGTTTTGGAGTCTCCACGTTAGCACATGAAAGCAGCTTCCCTCAACCTGATTTTGGGGAAGAGCCATCCCAGAGCAGGTTCAGGGGGAAACTGGAGCAGCGCTGGGACCGCACAACAGGGAGCTCACATCCATAGGGAGGAGGGGTGGGATGGAGCAGAGGAAGAGCTGTGACATTTTAAAACCCATAGTGCCTACCACTGCAAATGGAACGCTGTATTGTATTATATTATACGTGACTACCATGTAAATAAAGTACAATAAATGTGGTGTTCGTTAGGATTTTGATACAAGTCAAATGCAGTCTGCAGAAGTGGTTTTTTCCCTGCTGTATGTACTTACATCACATTCCAGGCACGGGGACGTTTGGAGTCGTGGGAGCTAACAATGCATAAATGGCATTAGATGGGGCATGTTTGCAGTAAGGCTATTCTGGAATTCCTTTTGCCCTGTGCAGGTGAGACACGAGCACCATGTGAAATCAGAGGGGAGGGAGTGGGGGCAGTTTGCACAGGCAGGAGGGGAGCAGCTCTTGCTGTGGTTCCTGAGCAGAAGAGGCTGCCCAGCCAGTCCTTGGCCATGCCTCATTCATGCTGGAGAAACAGCCAGGTTCCAGTGGCTGATCTCTCCTTCTTTGTTTCCCTGCTGCAGAGGTTGGCCAGCAGCACATGCCCTGCCTGTGTAACCTGGTTATTCCCCACCCCTGACAGCCCTTAGTGGCAGCTACAGATGAGCAAACTCAAGAGCTTAAAATTCAAAGCATATTGGGAAAGAAGTTCTTGACCAGCTGGCTCCTCTGTCTCTCTGACAGAGATTGAGCGGCTTGGGGTTTTGGCTAGTAAGAATATTAGGAACCTACTTTGTTCCTTAACTCACTCCCTTATCCATCATTCTCTTTCTCCATAGTGTAAATAAAAAAAAGTAATACATTTTCACGAGGCAGGCCTGCCATGTGCCCTCCAAATCCTGATGCAGCTCTCAGCTGGGTTGTTGGTGGGAGTTTCTCTTGGCTTCAGAAGCTCAGGATTTCTCTGACAAGTGTTTGCAGCTGGGTGCAGTCTTCCATCAGTGCATGGAGGGTGCTTCCATGCTGATTGTCTTGTTGGAGAACAAGACCACCCCATGCAGTTTGTCACACCTGTGCTTGAAACTCACCTGCAGAGCTCTGTGCAGGGTCCACAGCACTGGAGGAGCATTTGCCTGCCTTGTACCAGACCAGTCCATGGTGTTTGTCCCTCTAACCATTGCTGTCCTTCACAGTCAGCTGGGCAGAGCAGCATTTGTGGGTTGTGGAGAAGGTCCTTCCTGCCCAGAACATCACAAATAGTCTGTTGGACCTGGATGAGCCCACGTGCCACTGCCTCTTCTCGGGCTGGGAGTCACTCTCTTCCTGCAGTGCCCAAGGGAAAGTGGTCCTCAGAAAGGTCTCTGAACTGTGCTGGTAATTTGACTGCTGGTAATTTTTCAAATGTTTAGCAGCACTTCCAAAATAAACCAAAACCTGGTTTGGAAAAGGAAATGTTTCACTGTACAATTGACTTTAAAAAAAAAAGAGAAGCCACATGCTCGATATATTTTGAGTACTGTGTTCTGTATTTTTGCAGCTTATATTTTCCAGATGAGCAGTTTAGAAATATGTGATGTGAAATACATACTGTAAGTTTGCTGTAAATGATATTAAAAACACTATTTTCATTCTTGTCCTGTCTCACTGGATGATCTCTTTGGTTCTCCCAGGTTGGCTGGCTGGGCTGGTGCTCTGGGTGTTCCAGAAGGTTCTCAGTCTCAGTAAAAGCAGGGTTGAGGGTTCAGGTTGGAGGTTTGCTAGAAATGACAGTGGGGGTGAATGTGTTCTGTGCATGTGCAGTGCCTCCAGAGGGGAGGTCCAGTGAAGCAGTGGTTGTGGCAAAAAAGGTAAGGCAGGTTTTGGGGAAGGGCAAAATGAAGTTTAATAAATGGAGAAAGTAAAGAGAGAACAAGGGCATCCTAAATCCTTTCATAACAGGGGAACTTGAACACCTGGAAGACACTAAAATGAGGAGGAGCTCAGAGGAAACATTATTTGAGCAGGAAAATGCTGGATGTGTCAGCAGTGATGAATATGTCTCACACTCTTTGTGTCAGTTCAGCTGTGGAGGAGGGAAAAAAAAGAGCTTTTAGCTGAAATAGCAACAGCTGAGTGAAGTGGCTGAGCCCTGCCATGCACCCTGAGCCCCTGCAGCTGCAGAAGCTTCTCCATCTCCATGAGTGGGACCAGGCCCAGAGGGTGACACATTCCTGAGGATTCAGTGACACACACTTCCCCTTGTTCCAGCTGCTGTGCTGGTCAGAATAAAAGCAATCACTCCTTTGACCCTTTATTTTTAAATGCTTCAAATCTGGTGTATCAAAGTTTTCTCCTGAAGCTGCTACAAAATTATGCTAAACGAGGCAATTGCATTCCAACTGAGTTGAATATTCACTTATTCCTTGTTTGTTCCATTTTTTTTTATCTTTCCCTTTTCCAATTCCCTCTTCTGAAAGACGGTGAGCAAAACAAAGATTAAAAGTCAGAAAACAAACAAAAAAACCAATTTTTTTGCACAGGAGTTGAATCCAGCCACTATTGCTTTGAATTCACTTTGCAACAACAGGGGCTTTGGAGAATAGTTCAGGAGGAATGAGGGAGGAAATCTGGGGGAAAAGAAATGTTTTGTTAAATGTTGACAGCGAAGAATCTTTTTATTTATTTCACTTCACTGCTTTTCCTCAGCCCAGCTCCTGGTAGTGTTGAGGTTTTTGCAAGCTCAAAGGCATCATTCCTGCTTGCTCCTCTGGCCATTCCTGGCAGGTCCCTGTCCCCTACAGTGGATGGACACATCACACCCAGCACTCCACTGCCTCCCTTCAGCTAGCCTAGACCTTTCCTTTTTGCTGCTACCTCTAACAGAATCTGGTTAATTGGGTATTTACCGAGCTGAATTCTGTTGTGGGTGCAGACTATTAACCTTTATGTCACCTAGAAGAGATTACACCTGGTAAAGTTAATGTTTTGAGACTGGGAGGTTAATGTGTCAGTCAGTGCCCAGCCCTCCCTTAATTAGCAGCAGGGCCCGTGTGTGGCTGTGCTGTGAGCCCTGCTTTAATTAGAAAGGACTCACAGTTGGGTCACACCATCAGCATCAGTTTGTGTGCCCCTTTCAGCCTTCTCTGATCCTTCTCCTCCTCGGTGCTCCAGGGCCTGGGGTGACTCCTGATGTTCTGGTGCCCAGCCCAGGGAGGCTGGGATGCTGAGCCCTTCCTAAGGCACGCTGAGCTGGGCCTAAGGCAGTGCCTGGTGGTGAAGTCTGGGCAGCTCCAAGTGGAGAAGGTTGTGGTGTTCCAGGCAGAAGGTCTCAGCTGTGCACCAGCTTTGCTCAGCTCCTGAAGCTTTAGATGATGTGTGTGCTCCTGAGATGGCTCAGGGGCCTGGAGGGATTGGAAGGGGTTGGGAGAACCTATTTTGGTTTTGGTTTTGTGTTGTTCCCTGTGCAGGCTGTGTGACTGCACAGAGCAGTCTGGTGGTCTGAAATGGAGAATGCTGGAAGGATAAAACACAGCATTACAATTGTCACTCTCTACCACAAACCTTCTTTGAAGAGCCTTTCTCAGCCAGCCAGAGAAGAGGGACAGATCCCTTGTTCATGGCAGGGCGAAGTTAGGAGTTTATCTCCTTTCTGTTTTCCTGTCACTCCTCTGACAAATAGGTGTCCTTCCACACGAATGCCTCTGGCTCTGCAGGCAAAATGCAAAACCAAACTGCTACATACAGCCAGTCAGAATATTCCCTGTGAGGGGAAAAAAAAAGTAATTTCCTCCAAATCATGACTTTTTGTGGGAATATCTCTGTTTCAGTGCTATTTCATTCAAACAAAAGCTGATGAGCTCGCAATATCTTGTTGAAATTGGAGCATTTAGAGTTTTCTTTGGGAAACTGTAGCTTGAATTTTTTCAGCATATAAAATAAATTGGAGTATTTGGGCTTTTATCAAAATGAAATGTTTTGATTGCCTTCAAGCAATATTTTCTGCTTAACATTACACTTCTGTGGAATTTCTGAAATTCAGTGTTTTGTTCTATTTTGAGGCACAAGTGCACATAAACCTTCTGGAACTTTTCACAGATGCCTTTTGCCAATCCAGACCCCACCAGAAAAATACTTTGAGAGCGTGATGTCTGCTTGGGACATGGGAGCAGGCACAGCTGCTGTGAGGGAATGCAGGAGCACAGTCACCAGCACAAGGCCATGCTCTGGCCAGCCAGCGTGAGGATGAATCCTACTTTAAGCAATTAAAGGTTTATCCATTGCTCAGCTTCTTTTTTCCATTGATCCAGCCTTTGAGAGAATAACTATTTAAAAATCAAAGCTAATGGTGCATTTTTTTTTTTCCTGTTAGCTTGAGGCCAGTGTCGGTTTTAAAATTGGCTTTGTGTCTGCTCTTTTGCCAGTTTGCATCTTCCCTCCCTGGCAGGGGAAGATGCTTGGGCAGGGCTCATCCTCAGACTGGGAGCTCCACGTTCAGGGGCTGAGCCTGCTCCTGTCCCACAGGCTGCAGAGCCCCAGCCTGTATTTTTTGGAATGCAGCGTTCCCAGCAGGAGACTCCTTATTTTGGGAGTGAAAATCCACAAAGCTGAGGGGCAGCTGTAGCAATAGGGTGTTTTTACTGGCTTTGTAGGTGGGAAGGAGCTGCTTGAGGAGCACAAAGTGCAGCTCGGGGGAGTTTGCTCCCTGCCTGAGGTCCATGGGGCTGGCTGGCTGTCAGGATCATTACCTCATCACAAGGACCTCGCTGCCTGCCACAGTGCTCTTCTGCCAGCCTTTCCTCCACCTCTCAGGCTCTTTAGTCCATTAGTCACCTCGCTGGCCTTAAATAAAGGAATTTGAGGTTTTCATTAAAGGTCTTGAGCCTGGGAAGCTGATGCTCAGCAGGGGGCCCATTTTCACCTTTAGGAGACGGCCAGAAAGAATAAAAATGGTCTCATTATACAGCAGGTTAGGAAAATTTCTGCTGAGAGGTGGGAGAGCAAAGGGGATGGAAATTATTATCTTTTTCTCAGGTGGGCTCAGGATGGCAGTGAGGAGAGAACGTGCCCCAAAGGCTGCAGGGCAAAGTGAACAGGGATCCTCAGGCTGTTGCCAGCAGATGAGCACAGAAAGTCAGTGAGCAGAAATCCAGGAGTCTTAGAAATGCTTGGGATGGAGTGGACCCTCCTCCTGATTTTCTGTCTTACAGATGGTTTCTGGAATTAAACTTACCTCTCCAACCCTCCCTTCATGTGCAGGAGGAAAGGGACTGCTGGGCCAATAATATGAGTGACTGGTGTGATGATGTTTTTGTGTCAACCCTTAGAGCATGCTGGAGCTACCCTTCCCCTTAGATTAATTAGGAATACTTTCACCTGAAATCCTGAAGATTTTTTTCCTGCAAGCCTTGGGTGTATACAAAGCATCTTCTCTATTCAGGACATGTACAAATTCCCCCCTGAAATCAGCACTCATCCAGTGCTAACACCCACACAACTTCCAAATATGTCTGGAAAGGAGCAGAGCAGCTTGAGAAACATCTAGATTTCTGTATGAAGCCAGAACATAACCCGGCCTTTGTTGAAATGACACAGAGCTGTTTGACTTATTTTATTTATTTGTTTTCTGATATTCTGGAAACATGCTGCTGGACAATAAACGCCTCTGGAGATGCAGAAGAGGGTGCTGAGCTGCACACCAAAACCTGCTCAGCACAAAAACACTCTTTGTAGCTAAAGATAAGGTTTTAGAGGGCTCTCTTTGCCTTTGTATTACTTCTAATCTGCTTCACTGCGGGTCATAAAGCCTGGTGTGCTGAGTTTTTCGAGTGCCATTAGTTTATGGGCTTGTTAACAGAAAGGATTTTGTTGGTCTTTCACGGTCTGAATCTCATTGAACTGGAGATCCCTCGGTGTAATTTTGATGGCAGAGGAGAATCAGGTTAATAACATTTAGGATCATCTTTCAGAAAATATTCTTTGAGCTGGTTCCCTTTTCCAGCTGGTTCCCTCCTTTCCCTGCTCTCTTGTTGCCATTGCTGGAGTTAGCTCCCTGGTATCAGGAGCTGTGTTTATGTGGTCATAGCTTGACTTAAAGCTTTAGAAACAGCAGGGCAGCCACCTTTTGGGGTGGCAGAAGAAGGTGAAGGACTCTGCAAGAAGCATGTTTGTTTGTTTGTTTTTTCATGTCTGTCTCTATACAAAGCTGCAGATGGGAATGCCAGAGTGTTTAAAAGCCAGGGGAGAAAAGGCAAGTTAGACTTTTTAAAGCATTGTTAGAGCACAGCAGGCCCAGTGATAGCAGAGATGTGAGACAATAAAAGGGTGAATCAGTTAATTAGGATGTTTGGTTAATATACTGCTGCAGTCAAAACTCTTCTGCTGCCTTCCAGTTAGAGCAGAGGAATTGTGAGATCTGAAGAGGACAAGCATGTTATGGGGGCTGGAAATAGAACAGTGTGTTTCAGCAAGGGCAGGAAAAAGTACCCAGAGGAAAGTCTTCAACAAAGAATGTAGCTTCCAGAAGTTTGTAAGTAGCTCTTGATCCACATCTTACATTCTGTCTTGGACTTTTCATAATGCTACTGCTGCTGAAGGAGCCTTTTGATGGTTAAAACTCAGAGACAGCCTGGCCTGGCATCCTGCACCTTTCAGTTCTTCTCCGGTTTGCTAGTTAAGTGCAAACAAGTGCAATGCACCAGGAAGAAAAGTTTTGGGTTATTTCTGGGGAAAGCAGTCTTAGAACCTAGTGCCTGCTTTCATTCATCTCCTTTCTCATAGGAGAGAGCAGAGACCTTGCTGATTTCAGTGAGACATTTCTCTTAAAAGGCAGCAACCTTTGCAGCAGCCTGTGTTTTGATGGGACATTCTTAAGATCTAATGCACAGACACCCGAGACCTTTCCTTTCTTTGGAGAGGTGAAAACGAGTTTTTTGCCTTCTGGAAGCTCTGTATAACTAAACAACCTATTGACTTGCCTGCTACAAGGTGTCTGCTTTCTCAGGATGTATTAAACATGACAGACACTTCTCTAGTCCCAGGCAGTGCAGCATTAACCCTGCCTCTGCTGCAGGATGCTCTTCCCAATGACCAAACTGACACGAAGGAGCAGAGGGACACTGTAGCTACACACACTACATAAATAGGTCAAAAATAAATGCTTTAGAGAACAGAGTAAATGACTTTGCTCTCGTCCATGCTGCCTCACACACCAGCATCTCATCAATATCTTCCTCTCTATGACAACCCTGAGAAAAACAAGGCAATTGAGGAGTAAAAGAGGTTATTTAAACAAGGATGCCGAGTGCCTTGCTGAAGTAACTCTTGTTCATTATTGATCTGCTGGGATTGTTTTGGAAGCACTTTATAGAGCAACAGGTTAAAAAAAAAAAAAAAAAAAAAATTAATGAAACCAAGAAACAAAAGACCACACTGGAATCCTGAGCAGCTGAGCTGTCCTCCAGCTGAGGTTGCACAGAGCTGCTTGTCATCATGGAGGAGCAGACTCAGGTGAGGTGGTGGGAACAGGCTAGGAGAGGTGTGGAAATCTGCAGCCAGAACCCAGAGAAATGTCTTCTGGACTTTTTACAGCACAGATTTTATTCCATCTTTAACAACTGCTAATGCTGGGTGTGAAGGAGCTGGGTTTTTAAGAGCTGCTCTCTCATCAGCTTTGGGTCAGGCTGGCTTTGGCAGACAGGTGTCCATCCCACTCTGCAGGACCAAGGAAGTTCCTCTTCAGCTTAATCAACTTTATCTTTTCCTGGTTTTATTTAATGGGCTGTGTTTCAAATGTTGCAACAAGTCCAGACAGGTGGCCATTTCATAGTTACAGTAAATAATTTACATGACAAATTCAGACCTGTCCCTTGGTCCTGTATTATTCATGAATGAGCAGGCTTGTTTTTTATGACAATGTGGCTTATTCAAACACAGTCTGTGATGTATCTCAGTCCTCAAGTTCATTTCTCTGGCACCTGGCTGTTTGCCAGCCTTTTGTTGCTATTTTCTGGTTTGCAAAATGTATTACCTAGATTGTATTTCTTCAATTCACTCTCTGAGGGACTGAAACTTTTATACACCACAAAGATTTCTTTGTAGTGAAACTCAAATGCATATTTCTGAGCATTTTCCTTTGTACCATTGGTCTTACACACAAAAGTATCATTTGTATGAAGATTCATGGCAAAGGGCAGGAATATCCCCAAAGAAAACACTCGAGCACCATTTATATAAATCCTCACAAACACTTCACCGTTGTTTGCTCATTTTGGCTTGTGCAGATCTCACCCATGGGGTTTAGAGATGTGAGGGTTGGGCTCCCTGTGACCCCTGGGCCACCTGCTGTCTCTGAGCATCTCTAACCCCCTTCATTTTGTGGGAGGTGGAGAGGACACAGCTGTGGTTTCCCAGCTGCACACTGAATTTCTGAGGTGTAGATCTTCCTGGGAAGACACACGCTGCGGCTGGAGCACAGGAGTCACCTCTCAGTCCTTCACACACTTCCACTCAGCCTTGTTTCCTCACCCCTTCACTCTCCATCCATAAAATGGGAAATAACAATTCCTTTCTTCCAATATCCCTTGTCCTATCAGCTCACCCTGCAAATGCTACAAGACACAGATCCAGGGCCATCTTTACACCCATTTGTACAAATGAACCCTCACCCCAACAATGACAAATAAATATTAAATGTCTGTGTGACACCAGGCAGTGTGAGAGCACTGAAACACAAATCCAGCCTTTTGTATTAATTTATATACTGCAGAAATATCTTATACAGGGGAATAATTGACCCTGGTTGCTCATACCCAGCTGATTTGCTGCCTCCATGCTTGATTGAGTAATTGATGGTGCTTTCTGTTTGCATTCATCCCCTGAAATAAAGTGTGTGTAAAAATAAATTATATCTGCTCCATCCCCTGAAAATAAGCCCGTTGTAAATTAGTGAGAAATTAAAGATAACATTATCTATTTCTTCTTCTGGGAATGTGTGGTCACAGCCTTGAAAAAGTTAAAATCCAAGTGAGAAAACTGGCCAAGCATGTTATTAATGCCCTCTATGTCTTGAGAAAAGCATTGATTAATTTGCTACCAAGATCCCTTTGGATGAAAAGGGTCATGGGTTATTTACAAACAAGTGTTATTTCTCCAGCTGTCATTATTCAAAATTGTGATGGAGGAAGCTCTTTATTTTCTTTACATTTCTTTCTGTATTTGAGGAGGCTCCAATTTGCTGGATCTGTGCTTTTGATACAGAATTCCTTTAAAAGCCAGAGGATTCACCAAGCCCTCTCAGGGGGTGATGAGACTGCAATGCTCCAATCCTTTCCTAATTAGATCAGCAGTCTCCTCAGACGACTTCAGTAGAAATTGTGGGAGCAGAGATGCTTTTGAAATTCAGTCTGTGCATCCTTTATGTGTCTCTGGTCCACAGACCTCCAAGGAAGCCCCAGGACACCACAGAAAGTGGCAGCATCAGCACAGAATTAGCAGAATTTATGGTTTCTGAAGATAGTTTCAGCTTTCACATGAGACCAAAGCAAGTGCTTTGATCATTTAACATCATGAGCCATCCTCTGCCATTTCTGACAAATGCCAGGTGCTAATTTTGCCTTAAAATGCCCTGCAGTGGAATCTGAATATTTTATCTCTGTGTATATGTTCTTCTTTATACTTTTGGGAAGTGAAACTACTTTGGTTACACTGGTGGCAATTTTTTTTTTCTTTTCCCTCCTGGAGCTACTCCCCAAGAATAACCCCAAGAAGAAATTTGGGATTGTAATGTTTGGGTCCTTGGAGGAAACATCTTCTGAGAATCTCAGCTGCAAGAGTCAGGGCATCTACCCATTTAGATATTTTGCAGATGAGGGAATCTTTGCAGGGGAGCTGAGCTCAGCAGCACTCTCCTTTTGGGCTGTGAGGGATGGGAAGGATAAAATGGATAACTCAAGTCAGGAGTGAAGGGTGTCAGTAGGGATTGGAGAAACAGCTCTGGAGCAAAACTTAGATGTGTTATAGAGGGTTTTGGGGATCTTGGAGTTGAATGAATGCACCAAATAATTTTGCTTTGAATTAGGGAATGACCAGAGCTCCTGCAGTGCTCCAGGAGTGGAGAAGAGAAGCACTCCAGACCTGAGAGCAGGAACAGCCAGAGGGTGCCTGTCAGGAGCCAAGCACCTCTGCAAGCTGTGCCAAGGGGTGATTTTACACAGAACTTTATACATTCCAGCCTGTGGTGTTTCTCCCTTCATACACAGCATCCAAGCAGCAAGATCAGCAGGAAGGTGTGTTTGCCCAGGGCCAAATTCAGCTCTGCTCTCATCACCAGCAGTAAGGACTGCCTGCTGAATTCATACCCAAATGTTTATCCACAAAACCAATGCTCCTGTGGATTCAGCACAGGAAATGACAACCCAACCCTGTTACTCAGGCATCTTGTGCTTTCTGCTGCTGCTCTGCTAACCAGATTAGGTTCCCCTGCTGCCTTATTCATTTTGCACTCATTAAATCTAAATTTAGAAATGAAGGCAACTCTTCTCCCCTCTGGGAAAGGTAGTAGGGAGAGTCCTTGTTGCAACAAGCCGTGAGGAGGAAAAAATAGCATCTAGATTTTCTCTCCTGTGAGATGGAAATGTGTTTATGCTGAGGTGGAGAAAGAAACTTCTTCTGCACAGAGCACTTGTTGGACCCTGGATCTAAAGAGATTTGTGCAAATTGTTGCAAGCATGCAGCAAAAGGTTTATTTGACCCAAATCACAGGCATGTAGCAGTGGCAGGAGATGTTGTTTGCTCTGGCCAATCTAGAGGAGTTGTAGCTTGCTGTTGAGTTTGGAGTTTGGGCTTATCTCCAGCACTTTCCTGGCAGATGGGCAGTAGCTCCCAGATTTCAGCTAAAATGCAAAGATATTTCTTCCTCTCACTGACCTTTAATAATCAATGATGTCAGCATTTTATGAAAAAAAAATGTAATTGTGGTGTAAAATCTGCCTTCAGGTTCTTAGAAGCAAGAAGTGGTGGGCAAGAGGGCTGAGCTCCCCCAATGCCATCCCAGCTGGGCATCCCTCCAGCTGTGCCTGTGCTCACAACACAGCTGGAGTGAGGGGGAAAAGCTCAGGTGTTCTGGGCAGTCCAATGCCATCACAATAGCAGGGAACCTCTGAAGGATTTCAGCAATCTGTGTGAATGGGTAAATCTGAGCATCAGTGTATCTGACCACGATGAACGTGGGGAGAAACAATCTGGGCCATCTCTGCACGAGCTGAGCTTGGACTGGGCAGAGCTGGATTCAGTTCTGACACTTCTCCAGTATCGTTAGCTCAATGGGCAGTGGCAGCCAAAAAAAAAGCTTGTGAAATACCAGGGATTCCATTGAAAATGACAGAGTTGTTTTGCCTCCATATAAACTCCTGGGATACCCCCATTCTGGGGTGGGATGCCCCTGGCTGGGGGTATGGACTGGAGATATTTAGCTGTGCCTTGCACATCTGGACAGCTGCTGAGTGCTGCTTCCACATGGAAAACTGAGAAAAGGATGGGTTAACTTTGGCTGTGAGAGAGAGGGCAGCCAAGCCTGAGATGGTGGCACAGCTCACAGCACTCACAGGGGCTCTGACCAGCACTAGCTGTTAAACCCAGAGGGTGGAAGAAGCTTGTCAAAGGACAAGCTCTGTCTCTGCATCTGTACGAGACCCTGGCTGGGTGTTGGGAAGCACTGATCCTTTCCCCAAAGGTACAGACTGAGCTCCAGACCCTCTGCCACAGCTGGGGCCTGGGGGATGCAGTTGTGCCCTGCAGGATTGCAGGCAACGTCTTTCAGGAGCAAAAATTATGTGTTTGACACTCATCTGGGGGAAAAAGAAAAAAAAAAACAGTGAGAAGGACTGTCAGCACTAGATTAATGAAGTATTCCCCTGTGGAAGGATCTGTGCACAGCTTTCTGCAAGGGGCCCTGGCAATGCCAAGAATGAGGCATGGGATCAGCACCTCTTCCAGAGAAGAGAAATACAAATCCAGCTCACAAACAGAGCCAGCTCCACTGATAACTGCCAAGGGAAACTGCACTTCCCAGCACAGCTTGTTAGGCAGCAAAAGCTGGAGCAAAGAATATTGCTGGGTGAAGAGAGTTCTTAAGGTTTTAATAATTTCCAGTTTGTTTCATGGCTGTGGTGAGGAGGCTTGTGCAGACCATCTTGTTGAACTTGTTGCAGCTCAGCCTGAAGGTGCAGGTTTTGACTGAAGTGTAGCAGCAGATTTAAACCAAAGGCAGCAGCTGGGACCCCTGAGCCTTGTGCTTGTCCTCCCTGGAGGGCTGTGTCTCTGCAGGCAGGGACAGCAGTTCCATGTGTCTCATCTCCCAGCACACTGTGGCTTTTGGCCATGTGCTGGTGACAGCTCCAGCTCACCCTCACAGTGAGGCAGAAATTTTCTGTGGCTCAGGAGCTGGGCCACAACAGGATGGGAATCCCTGGCTTTGCTCTTGCTGGCTGGAAAAGCAGCAGCTTCCACCCACCTGGTTTAGATCTGCAGGTTGCCTGCAGCCTCTCAGCAGCCTGAAGTTTCCTCTCTGTGCCATGAACTTCCTCCCCCTGGTTCATTTACACTTGGTTGGCACTGGGTTGCTGAGAGTGCCAGTGCAATTCCTTTAGGGAAAAAAAAATCTGCTCTGACTTTCAGGCAGAGATAGTGATTTTATTTCTAGAAAATAGAGCTATAAATTCGGCTGATGCCAAACAAACACTATGCAATGTCTGTATTAAGGTGGGGTGGGGGAGTTCTATCAGAAAAGGATGATATTTGTCACTCACCTGTCTGAGTGCTGAAAATGCTCTTGTCTTTATGTACTGACTGCTTGATTTTCACCCTGCCTGCATCCTGGCCTCACTCTTTGCTCAGATGAATTCTGATCTTAAGACTGCAAAGCTCAGTAGAAAAATATTTCCTTTTCAGCTCACCATGTAAGTTTGTAGCAAGGAAGAGCTGTGGGCAAAATTGCCAAAGAGGCAAATAAAGGAAGGTGCTTGGGGTGGTTTGTGGCCTCAATAAAGTATGTATAGCAAAAAAGAGAAAGATTAAAAATCATATTTTTAACTGTCCATCTACCTGACCAGCACCTGGATGGGGACATTAGAAACCTGATGGATAAAATAGGCAAGGCAGGAGTAGCAGGCTGCTAAATTACATAAAGTGCAGACACAAATTGCAGGCACAAAAATAAAAAAGGAAGGACAGCTCAAAAATTGTAGCTGAAGTATCCATTTCTAGACCAGTACTTGCGGTGCTAGGAAACAGATATATCATTTGGGTCTGAAGGAGATGAACTATTTATTTAGCTGAAAGATTGCCCCCAGCAATTGTGAATCGAAGGTTATCTAATGTCTTTGCCATGGGCTCTAAGTGTCTGGACAGTTAGCATATGCAAGGGAATTACTCACAGATAAGCATCCAGTAATTTATACAGAGCATTCCAGATAGAAACCTCTCCCATATCAATTCCTGCCTGCTCTGTAAACTGCTCCCATTTATCAAGGCATATAAATTCACAAGCGGGCTGGGAGGGGGTGCTGAGACCTGTGCATGCTTTATCAGGTAATACTCACTGAGGTCCCTTTGACATGATTGGAGTAAATCTTTCTCTCCTTTTCTTTGGTTATGACCAGTCTATAATCTTCCTGGCTAAACACCGTTCCCATGAATGAAGAATAATTCTGAGAAGTAGGGGGGAAAATAATACGTAGGGAGAATGCATTTCATCTCACTTTGGACGTAATGAGGCAGTTTAGTGTGACATGTCATTTAAAACCAGGCTTTTCTTTTTTATAGATTCCATATCCCTGAAGAAGTGACTGACAGATCAGTGCACAACATATTTTTCCCAAGGAAAAAAAAATTGAGGCTGACACAAAGGAGAGTCAGCAGAGTCGTGATGATCTTCAGAAAGACAAAGGGATGAGTCTTTCTCCATCAGGTAAATAACAGACCTGAGGTTATGCAAATTAAGCTAAAAGCTTCAAAACCAGAGTTTGTTGGATCAGGATGTGCCTGTGGTATCTCTGTCCTTTAGCTGTCACCTCTAAGAAGTTCTCTGACCAGCTCTGCTGTGGAGGCAGCCCCAGAAATGAGCCCTGAGCAGTAAAATCACCATTCACAGGATGGGTGAATGGAAGGGACTTGGAAGTCACTTGGTCAAGCAGGATCCCCAAGAGCACTTTACTCGGGGTTGTGTCCACACAGCTTTTGAGTATCCCCAAGGAAGGAGATTCCAGGCTCCATTTGCCCTTTCCTTGGGCTTTGCTGGCCACCTGCTGCTGTTTGCCAGAAAATCCCTACTCCGTGCCCTGTGTTCCCTGTGCCACAGGAATATCAGCTGAGGGAGCATTTGAGGTTTTCTTTGGCTGGAAAGATCTACTGAGGCTGGGAGTGTACTGAGGACTGGATGGATCCCAGCAGCTGCATTTTGTGTTGGCTGCCAGCAGCTCACTCCAGGCTCCCCAAAAGGAATGCACAGCTGTTTACTCCAACCAGACAGATGCTCCTCTCCCTTCCAGTGTGAGTGAGGACTGTGGAGCACATCACACACAAGACACACCTTTGTTATACAAGAAAGGAGCTATCACCATGATCCCAGATGTGAGAGATGTTGCCACATTCTTGGACAGAGTCCATACACAGCTCTTAAAAATAAGAAAAAAAGAGGTGCATAATGAGTGCTGGCACGCGTGTACTCGAGGCCATCTGTTAATGTGATCCGGTGCCAATTTGTGGAGCTAGGAACCAGTCCCTGCAGGTGATGGATGCCAAGAAGAGATGGGCTTAGAAAAGGCACTTGCAGGATGTGCTAATGGCCAGTGTTTATCAGAAAAATCTTGCTAGCAGCGAATGCCATCAAAGGAGACAGTGCTGCTCTTTGGTGTTGGGAGCACAGCAGCCCATACAGTTCCTGCCATGTCCTGATGTCTCTGCCCCTGCAGTGGAAACAGGAAAGTTTTAACCTTTTTAACACAGCAAGAAGTGAACTTTTAACCAACCTACTCTATAAGCCGTTTCAGTATTTTTCCCTCTGCTGCATGACTAGGTGCATGTGAGGAGGCTGGAGAGGAACTGATGTATGTGTGAGCATCCTTAGGAGCAGGAACACAGATTACAGGATGCATAAAGAGCCATTTCCCCTGTGGCAAGCACAAAATCCACCCTGGCCTGTTCATCAGCTATGCCTGGAGCCTCACTTGCAGGACACCCTGAGAGCAGGAGCCTTCCTTCCTCTGCTAATTTCCAAAAGGCTGGACATCACCTCAGGGGACAGCCAAATACAGAGGAATGAGCCAAGGTTACAGCCACGACACCTTTTAAAAAACAGTGGATTGTTGATAAAAAGGGCCCTAAGCAAATCAGATTTATTTTCTAATCAGCACCTGGTAATGTCATCATCATACATTTGCATAAGCAGGATGTTTTATGCATTGTTTTCCTTTGAGCAGGTACCTTCTCATTTGTGTGCGCTTGCTGATGTGCTCTCCTAACCTGCCACAGGCTTCCCCAAAGCTGCTGTCTGTGAATGCTGCTCAGATAATAATTAGGAATATTCACCCTCTCTACATCCTTTTTCCAATAAAGACTTGAAAAACACAACATGATTTTTTTTAAATTTTTTTTTTCAGTTTTCTCTCTCTTTGTCCTTGTTCAGGTAGTGGCTGCTTGGAGGGCAGGTGCCTTTTATCAAAAGACAAGGAGTCATCTTCTCCTTAGGAAATGTTTATGTGCCTTCCACAGCACCAAATTGAGAAAACAGATTACCTCTCAGAAAGCCATCTGTTTCAGCACCATGTGAGCTCTCAGGTTGGTTCTTCCCTTTTATGAGACATGTGAATCCTCCTGTGATTTCTCCCTTTCACCTGTCTGCCTGTTACAAAAATTGTTCTGAAGGCTCAGTGCACCCATTCCTACACGTCAGTGCCTGATTTCCAAATGTTGTTTCAGGGTTGCATTGTAAAAAGCCAAATCCCACCCAAAAGAACCCTTCCTATTGTGCTTTAATATGGATGAGCACAGACTAACAGGAACTGGATGAAAAAATGAGAAGAGGTGGAATTTGGGTGGTTTTTATTATTGCTTTAGAGTTAATCAACCTTTTTCCACCCCCAAACCACAAATTATGAGAAAAAAATTCATTTCCATAAGCAAAACTGTGACTTTCCAATGAGAATTTGAAATCTTGGGAGAATGGCTGACATATTGTGTGGAAGGAGATGTTTACTGAGAACACAAAAGATTTTCCAGAGAAGGGCTTCAGCCTGACACAGCTGCCATCTGCTGCTTGTGTACCCATCACTAGCTGCAGACCTGCAGCCTATTTCTTGGTGTATGGTGTTGTTGGGAAATGTGAGGATTTTCCAAACTTTAGAGTGGTTCTTCTTACAGTCCTCTTTGACTCTTGAAAAGTTCATCTACTCCAATTATGTTTTCTTCCATTTGCTCATCCTCCTCTACTCATGTCAGAGCCACTTAGTCTCTCCTTAAAATCCAAGTGGGCATAAAATGGACTAATGCCAGAAAAGCACTCATTGCATACCAAAAATACCCAATAAAAAGCTCTCCAAGCTTTAACACAATACCTTTTCTGCATAAAAATAGGGAGTGTGTAAGGACTGTATGCTGGAAAGAGAGTTGTTATAAAGCACAAATAGAAATTACTATTAATTTAAACATGTTTATCTTTGGAGTCATTAGTTGATGCAAGGGATATGGTAATGGGGTACAAAACATTTCCCCTCTGGGTCATGGCTTATACTGTGATACAGAGAATTAGTGACAAAAATAATTAACAGCCACTATCTATTTCGTAGCATAAGTGAAATCAGGTGAAGTTTGTCCATCCCACTCCAAACAGGCCAGTGTCTCCATTGCCAGGGATTTAGCACTAATGGGCTTCTCCTCCTGAAGAGATACTGCAGGTCTGCAGCAATTTCCTATGTAGAAAAGTTGTTCAATTGCTAAATTTTCATCCTGGGACATAATTGGGTCGCTTTTCACTGCACGAGAGGCTCAGAGTGATGCTCTGTAGTGCTGTGAGGACTGACTGTGGGTGGGGGAGATATTGGGGAGGTTTTGTGGTCTGGGGTGGTCTGTCCTCCCAGGAGAGATGGACATTGTTCCTACCTGTGGTGCACCACCCTGGGCAAGCCCCATCATCACGCTGGGGCTGTTTCCCTTTGTAGCCTTGCTCTTCTCACTTCACAGTGGCACTTTTTGCAAGGGAGCCCCACACAGCCTCCCTCCCAACACGAGAACTCTGCAGTTCACTGATCCAGCAGTGACCACCTAATGGAGCCATTATTTTCATCCCTAATTGAACAGTTTCCTTCTCTTCCTGCCTCTTTTTTTTTATTCCCCCAAAAGAAATGTCAGTAAAATCAGCTCTTTAAAAAAGAAAAATAGATGAACTGCAGCATCCAGAGCAGAAGTGCCAGCCCTGCTATTTTTAGCAGGGTCTCCCACAGCTCGCAGCCCCAGCAGGCAGGAGGTCCTGGGAGGTGACCCAGCAAATCCCAGGGGTGGGCAGAGGCTGCTGCTGGTGTAATGGCCAGCCAGACAGCAGCGTTTTACCTGGCTTCAGAGAGAGGATCCACGGCACCTCTGCGGCCAGGGGAGATGCCAGCACTTCGATTAAGCCATGCTGGGTGGTGCCCACATGATTATCTGTTTTACAGGCAGGAAACTGAGATGCAGGGAGATTAATTGACTTGCTCAGACGAGGTGAGACGAGAGAGAAACCCCAGAAGTGTAATTGTCTGTGCTGAGTCTAATTGCCAGCACATACATTTCTGTCTGGGAGAGGCATCCCCAGAACAAAGCACAAAGCCATGACAGAGTAGCAGTGAGGCAGGAAAAGAGGTTCCTCTTTTCCTATCATGCCATAAGTTCAGGGACTGCCTGGTATCCTGAGCACTGTTTGAAGTATGGGATTAGCAAAAAACAGATTTATTTATTTATTCATTATAACTAAAACCCTTGGAAACCATTCTGCCTCCCCCCAGTGCCATCTTTTCTTTCATACTGGGTATTGTCCCTGTTACCTTTCCAGTGATTTTTACAGTTCCTGCTTTTCAGTCATCATTTTTTAACTTAAAAGAAAGCGAGCCATCAGTGGAGCCACCAGCCCTCACCCCATCCTGAGCCCGTGCTCTCCAGGCTGGATGCACTGCTGCATCCCTTCTTCCCCTCTGCAGCAGCTTCTGAGCCCTGTCAGAGTTAATCTTTTGACTGGAGTGTTCTGCCTCCTCCCAGGTAAAAGAGAGCAGATATTGTTACAGTGGCAGCATCCCACTGAGCCAAAAGTAGCATGAAACCCGCTCGCCTTGTGCAGACAGCACAGCAGACTCCAGGTGTCCTTTTGGGAGAGAGCCTGAGCCCCCAGCACTGCCCCTGCCACCCAGCCCTGTGTGCAGGGCAGGTTTTAGAGCTGCTTTGGCAGGATGAGCAGCTTTTGTCACCATTATTCAGGGAATCACTGCACTCTGAGCATCTCAGCAGGCTTCAAACACACCTGGGACCACGGGGTACCCACGTTTACACCTTCACTTAGGGAAAGCTCTGTTCTCCACTGCTCAGTTGAGGTAGAAAGAAAGGAGAGAGAGGTTTTCCCTTCCCATTCAGCAGCAGGTCATGGAAGAGACAAAACTGAGCAGGAGTCCCCTGTCCATGGCCATCAGAAGTGATGGAGGGCAGCCCCTCAGTGTCCCAGGGGAGAGCTGGAGTCACTGGGAGCTCCACAGAGGTTTGTCCCCCTCTGAGACCCTGAGTTCTGCTGTGCAAAATGGATTTGGTGAGAGCTCTGTTGCTGCAGGGGCTGTGACGATCCAGGAGCGTTGGTTTTCATTGTACAGTGTTACAATGAATGAATGAATAAATCGATACCAATTAAGGCAGATAGTTTATTGATTGACATCCCAAGGCAAACACTACATTTATTGCCAGGAGTAAAACACACTCCACCATATACCCCAATAACCACGGAGCCATAATTTGATACTATTAATGTATGACACAGTAAATCATGGCCCTGTGTCCTGCTCCATCCCAGATGATACAAATATACAATTCCAAACCCCCCAGAAGATGTTTGTTTATCTGAACACAGCAGCTGAAACTCTGTATGAAGCTCCCCAGGGACCTTCCGAGAGGTTGAAACATTTCATTAGATCTTTGATTATGATTTTTGAGTACAAAACTTTGCAGAGGAACTTCCTTTTCGTCCTTGCCAACAATTCTCCCTTCTGCCTCTGCCAGCAGTCTTTCTTTCCCTGTTTGTCAAATAAGATTTTGTACCTATTCCCCTCAGCTTCTCTTTCTGCTGGTTTCAGTTCCTGATTTTCAGCCATCGTTTTGTTTGGACAAGTCTCATCTCTATGTCTCCATTTCCCCAGTTTCCCATTTATTCACTTCAAAAACAAACACTCAAATGTGTTGTTTTTGTGGTGTAGCCCCTAGTCTATCCATCTGACACCTCACACTCAGTGAATGCTGTCTTCTTTTTTTATTTTCTGCCCACTCTCTTTCCTCACTGTCCATCCTACTTAGCCTGATAGATCCACTTGACAAGAAAATGGAATCTTAACTTGCATTTATTAATTGGAATTAGCCATTCAGGTAAGCAAGCAGTTTTCAGCAGTTTTCAGCTCTCTGCAAGAAGCATCTCTACCACTCTGTCATATCTCGTTTGTTTGGTTGGTTTTTTAAGCAGAACAAGTCCTGGCATTTTATTTTTTTTTTTTAATTTGCATTCTATTTAGTGAAACCCCCTTTTTCTAAATGCCAATATCCTTCACTTACCACAGAGTTTTCTCCCAAAGACCATTCCTCAATCTGTTCTTCCACTGTCCTGCATCTCTGTTTCATTCCTTTTCCAGATTTCTGTCTTCCTCCATGGACAACAGTTTTGTTGATGGATGCTCCTTGGAGCCATAACTTCTTTATCATGTTGAAGCAGCCGGGTTTTCTCAATTATTTTTTAATGGGCACACTTTATTTCTAACTTACTTTTAAAGCCTGGTGACTTTTTTGGTAATTCCTTGTGTTGTGGCCCCACAGCCATGCACTTGAGTTGGGTCCTTATTGGATGTACAGGAGGCCATTTGTGGTCCCACAGCAGCTTGCAAAGGCTTTTTATTTAAATAATGTGCCAGCAAAGAACAGATGGGGCATGTACACCAGTGAAACTCAGTTCTCCCTGCCCATCTTCTCTGCTCTCTGGGAATCCCAAACTCATCTGCCTCTGGCTATATTTTGGTTTACTCTCTCAGGTCAGGGATCCTCCTTACAATCCCATTTCAGCAATAAAAGTTTAGAATAAATGTCTGCAGCATTTCCCCTGTAATTCCCTGAGCTGGTTCTTGCTCAAAGCCACAGTGAAGGAAAAAGAAAGAAGCACATTTCATAAGATTAATGCCAGATTTGATGTGCTCCAGCAGCAAACCCCACCTTGAAATTTAATTCCAGCCTTCATCCAGGGTGTCCTTTCAAGTCTTGGTTGAACAACTCCAGCTGTGAATTTGACTCCCTCTCTTCAACTCAGACTGACTTTGGGGCACTTGCTACATTACCTTAGATCAAAATACCAAGTTATTAATCTTATCCTTATGTCTAAACATTGCTCAGGTTGTAAAACAGGTATTCTGAGAGTGCTCAAAAACTCTGTTGGAATAGAAATAGAGCATCACAGTAGAAAACCATTCAAACACGAACACTCAGCACAAAGCTGTAGCTATAGGGACAAATATGAGCCATGAATGAATAAGGAAGGAGATTTAAAAAAGTGCAGAGATGTTACATCTAAATGAAATGTCAGCGAGATGAGTTTCGTTCTTTCTTCAGTTTGGTCATCTAAAACTCAAAGAAAGATGCTGGGAAAATTGGAGAGAGTTCCCAGAATGATTTAAGACCTTGAAAACCTTCTTTATTGTGAGTGGCTTAAACCCTGATCTATTCAGTTTATCCACCAGAATGCAAAGAGCTGGCTGCAGCCTTCCACTTGGGTTAGAGATTGCTCACATTTACAGCTCTTTAATCCCATCACAGTGGGAGCCCATCCTGGGTATGCTCAGACTGGCAATGTGGTGTGTGTTAAAGAGGCAGGTAAATAAAATAAACCTTTCAGCAGCAGACCTGCAGGTGTGATGAAGTCTCTGTCACTTGAGATGTCTAAGTCAAGACTCAGCATCTCTTGAGATGCACAGGTAGGACTCACAGGCATGCCTGCAGTGTGGATACTGCTGGAAGAGGTTCTGTGGTCTGGTTAACAAATGCTGTTTAAATAAATTAGCAGAGTCATTGCTTCAGGCCCTAAAAATCTATTAATACTTTCAATTCCTGATCTTTTTAACCATCACGCCTCCCTCTTACAAACCACATGCCCGAAACTGCGGTCAGATCATGAGTTAATTATGCCTGAGTACAGCTCTGGATTGTACAACTGAGAAATCCAAGGCAGCAGAACTTAATTGGCTTTTCCAAGGGCATCCAGCAAATGACTGGCCAAGCCAGCCACCGAACCCAGGGGAGCTGGTGCTTTCTCACTGCATCTCACACTTCCAGCTGCTCATGACAGCACCAGGCAGGCGTGGAGGCCTTTGAAGCTTCCTGAAGGCTGTGCTTTGACTCAGCATTATCTGATTCTGTGTCAAGGGGAATATCTCACCAGTGACAGCCCATCAATGGCAACGGATGAGCCTGGCTCCTGACACAGATGTGCCATCTGTGATGGCCCCACCTGTGAACTCCAGTGCCTTTTATCTGGATGGGGGAGAGATGGTCATGTTCCACGCCTTGCCCTCCATTTCAGCAGCTCAGTGGAGCTGCCATCACATTCTGCTCCTTTTTGACCATATAATTTGTTGTGTTTAAGATTGTTCCATTTAGTTCCCAGATCTGCTGCCATCAAAGGTTCAACAGCCCTTGGTTTATCCATTAGAAGTGGCAGCAATTATCTCCCTCACGCTGACTCTCTGTGAGAGCTGGGAGGGCGTGAGGTGACCTTGTCCCCAGAACTGCTGCAGAGGATGGCACAAACACCCCAGTGCCTTTGTACAGCTCCACAGTGATCACCCACCGCAGAGGAAGGGAATTTTTTCCCAAAGTGCAAGCGGTGGAGTGAACATCCCCAAAGGCCCAGCTAAACATCTGCTTTGGATAAAAGCTGAGGGAAAAAAACTGCAAGTGTGGCAGTGCTGCAGCCCAGGCGAGTGCCTGGGGTTGCTTTGTGCAGAGACAGTGCTGGGAGCTCAACTAGAGCTTGTGGTGTCACCTCTGCCTGACAAACCCAGCAAAGGAGAAATGTCAAAATGACAAAGCTGAGAAAGCTCCCACGAAACCAGAACAGTGCAGAAATTCAAGCTGTTGACAGAATGCTTGAAGGAGCCTGCTGGAACCAGAGCCCATGAGCACACCAAAACCTGGGTGAGGAAAACACTGGTCCCACCAACAGCACTTTGCCTGGTCTGGCCAGGGAAGTCCCTCCCACAGATTTGGGGATTTGTTTGGCTGTGTTTCCAGAGTGATTATTACAGTGAGGGTCACATGTTGGCATTTCTGACCCCTCTGGAGACCAATCCTCAGCACACCACAACTTCCCTGCTGAGAGGTTAATTCTGCCAATGGGTCCACACTTCTCCCTGGACACTGCCAAGCACCTACCTGAAACTTCCATCTTTGCCCTTTATATTTTGTACTTTTTCAATTAGATATACATTGATTTGAAATTAAAGTTTTCCAGGAGGTTTAACCAAAAGCATTGATCTCTCCAGAGAGTCTCCATGGCTTGGTGGTGGGATGGGATGCTGTGAGAAAGGACAATATCAGTCAAGCACAGAGAATTGAGGTGAGCTATGAAATGTCCCAATCTGTGTCAGGCTGGGTGATGCAAAGCTCCTGCCTGGCTTTAAGCACTACTCCTCTGCAAATCTGCAAAATGGAGCAAGCCACCACCCCTTCCCCACGGGGATCTGGGAAGAATAAAGACTGCCAGGCAATGGGTGGTAAAGGAGTCAGGGCTGCTGTAGATATGTGAGATGGTTGGATTGACTGCCCTTGTGAAAGCAGCAGAATCTTCCTGTGCAAGACTGGTGATAAATTGAATGAGAAGGCTCATGCAGACCATCTATTAGCAGCTGGCCCCTGCAAGGGCTCCAGAAAACAAATGCTGTTGCAAGATGATCTCTTTTCACAGGAAAAGAACTCATGCCTTTCCCTTTTTCCCCTCTTTACATTGAGAACCACCAAATACCAAACACGCCAACAGCTTTTTTAAGTGGCTGTTTTTCAGAAATGCTATTGGCTCACCTGTTCTCTTTCCAACTTGCTGGAAATGGGGTTAAATCTAGGAGGTGAAAAAATAGAAAAACAACCTGGGAGTGCTGTGCATGTACAGCAGGATGAACAAGGAGAATCAGATGGCAGAACAGACAACATGCGGTAGCTCTCGGCTCTCCCATCCATCCTCTTCCCCAGCCAACCAATTCCCTCCAAATGACAAAAATACATGCTATTTTTGCCTTCCTGATTAGTTTGTTTCAGTAAATCCCACTTCACAGATAGACCCAGCTCACTTTAATTAGCTTTGGCACATTGACAAGGAGAGGAAAGAAAACACCACAGGACAGTGCTGTCTGGACACACATCGCCAAGCAGTGACAAAAATAAACCATTTTCCTACATAACAGCTAAGTGCTTCCTGACTGCCTGCTTTTATCCTTGTAAGCTTCTACCTAGCCAGTGAAATCAGTCTGACCAATCCAATTCTTTACTGAACAATACCTATTTTTCTTCTCTTACTAGTAAAAGGTTCTAAGCCCAGCAAAATCAGTGCCCATTTGGAGTTGGTTTTATTTTGATTCTTCCACACCCCACCCCCTCCTTTCACAATCTCTCCCATAGTTTCCACATCCCATAGTATATTTCATCTCCTGCCTGTTCAGGGCAATCTGGTCATTGCTAGGCAACATGTCATCATAAATATTTCATTGGCAGAGGAGTGTTCAGAGATGCAGCCAAAAATCTTTGTCTGGAGCTGCTTCCATGGTCTCCTTTTTCTCCCATTCCCTCAGGGGTGCAGCAGCACACACCAGCTCTGGATCCCACACAGAGGGGATGACCAGGATCATGCAGGATAGAGGTGTGGGCTTCTCAGCCAGCATCATGCCTTGACCCAGTGCTCAGCAGTTTCTGCAGGCTGCCCTTTAGCTGCAGAAGCTAAAGGAGAAAGTTGCTGCACCCTGCCCTGCCCAACCTCCAGGGGTTTGGACTTAATACTGTCCCTCAGAAGCAGGTTTAGAAAATTTAGAAAACCCTAACCAGATTTCACAGTGCCATGGGCATGCTCATCCTTACTTTCAGGACCTCCAGCTCTCTCTACCCCAAAATAGCCACATCTCTCATAGCTTCCATTCCCTGTATCCTTTTGCTTGGAGAAGAATCCCACCTGGAAGGTGTGAACTGAGGGACACCAGCAGATGAGGCTCTGGAGGTGGCTGAGCAGCTCTTGCTGGGAAGTTGCAGCATTTTGTCAGTAAATCCTTAACTGTGTGAAGAGCCCTCCCTCGTGCAGTTGTCTGTCACGCTGTCATTTTTCACAGTTCCCTTATCTAAAATGAACCTGGCCTGCCTGTCTTTCCAAGGCTCTGTGGCTGATTATTGCTGCTCTAAGAGCTACAGATTCCGTGTTAGGAGCCTGACATAAGAGTGGAACCACTCTGCCTGGTGGGCTGCCTGTTTCTTAACCACACATTCAGGATGGGCATCCAGATTCCCTGGTGCCCCCCAAAAGGGTTTGTGTTGGCTGGTCAGAGCTGTCTGGGACTGTGGCAATGGATGTTTCTAAAATAAAGCAGCCATGTGGTAAGCACTTCATGGCAGAGGTTACCTACAAGTGCCAAAAAATGTCACATTAGGAGGGTGGCAAAGATCAGCCTGGGAGTGAGAATTACCGCATCATGGAGAGCACTACAATAAAACTGCAGCTGTTTTCTCCTACTGCTGATTTTTGCAGGCACTAAAGGGACCCAGCTTGGGTCCCACTGGGCTATGACCCAGTGCCTTACACAGACATATCCTTTATAATGTTGTAAAGCAAAGACTTGCTGCCCTAAAAAGCAGCTTATCCATAGACACCAGCCCGAGTAGCTTTAACTTCACCAGTCCTTCCACTCAAGATTTGGAGAAAGGTTTTGTGACCATGGCACCCTGAAAGGTCTCAGCTCTGCTCCAGAGGAAAATGAGATCTTTCCTCTCCTGCTTCCAGAAGAGTCCTGGCGTGGTCTGCCAGGACCTTTCCTCAGGGCTGCTCTGCAGCAAAGCCTCTGCCTCACCTCCCTGCTTCACCTTTGAGACACCAGCTCATCCAGGATTTGCTCAATGCATGGAAGAGCAGTGGGAATTTGACAGATTAACTGAGTACTCTCCTGTCTAGACTCCCTGTCAAGCCAAATACAATCTTAAAACAAATGACCTACTGCAACAGGCTACTGCTCACGCCTGGATGTTAACAAGAGGAAAGACAAGTGCAGGGAGGTATTTTGAGTTTGTCTATTTGCTTTCTTTAGCTCAGTGACGTGAACTTGTGGCTGTTTATGGTGCAGAATTTTGCCTGCTAGAAGAGCAACCTCATCACTTGCTGCGTGCTGTGCCTCCTGTGGGCGTGGGAAACCCATTACTCAGGCACCAGTGTTGTGCCTCTGATTGGAATGCTTTCATCACGTCTGCCTGCAGATCATCAATCAGGATTTTTATTTCTTTGCAAGCCAAGAAAGAGGTGATGTTGGAAGAACCCCTCTGGAGATACTATTAGCTGAAAGAAGCAAGCAAGAAAAATATGAATACGTTACTAGGCATGTGGGAATGTGATGATTTCAGATCAAAACCTCGGTGTTTTGTAACTCTGTGATGTTTTTATTTTAAATGCTTTAAGAGAATTTTATTGCCAGATGAAAGTGCCCAACCCTAGAAAGGTTCTGAAGCAAAGCCATGTTTTATAAAAGTTGTGGAGACAGGAAATTCAACTCTTTCCAGTCTCTTTCCTAAGAAAAGTGCTACTGGGTGTCCCAAGTTAAATGGCACCAGGTGATCTCAGAGAAGAGCCAGCTCATTAGCGAGAGTTTTGGAGATGAGAAAGGGGAAGTTGGGCCTCATCACCATGAGATTGAAATCAAGCAAAATGTGCAAGAGGCACCAAAGTAGCCCTGTGGGTAAAAATAATGGTGGGAAGTGCCAGGGAGCCCCACGTGCCTGCAGCCCAGGTGCCAGCAGTGCAGATGCTGCCTGGCTGGAGCTGGCTCACACAGCTCTGCAGAGAGCTGAATTATGGTGCCCAGACACAGCCACGGTGACAGCAGTAAAATGTCAGGACCTGGGCAGCTGTGAGGCTGGGACAGGCTCCTCTCAGTCTGCTGCCTGAGCTGAGGGACAGGAGCAGGAGCCTGAGAGTGAGGAGAAGCCAGCACTGCTACCCCAGCCCTGCCAGGACAAGGATGGCACTGCCAGCCTGGGGCTCATCTATCCTGGGAGAGCTCTGCTGGTAGGAGATGACCTTTAGGAGTCCTACTAATCCATTAGGCTCTGCAGGGACTCTTGGGATTAATTGCTATCGGCCAAGAAGATGCTCCTTGTCCACCATCAGTCAAAGGCATATTTGATTCTCTGATTAGTTTCCAAAATTTGTCAAAAAATATATCTGCAGATCCTGACCTTCCCTGGAAAGGACAAATCCATGAACAGAACTTTTAATTTTTTTATAAGGATATAAAAATGGCTGTACTCATCTGAAGCAGACATCAGCTTTGCTCTGGTTTCTGTCTAACAGTGAACAGCAGCAGAAGCTTTTTGTATTGGAAGAGAGGAAACATCTCTCTGTGTCCTTTCACCTTCAGGCTGTGGTACTGATGCACTTCTTCAGGCAATGTTTAAGTCCTTCTTTTTAATGACTCTTGACAGGTTGTTCTGGCCATGAATATTTTCAGCCCCCACACTATCCTGTGGCAGTATATTTCAGTTTAACTATGTGTGCAAAATGCTCATTTGCTTGACTCTGCAATTTCAGAGTTGCACATAATGATCCCTTGTTCTTCTACTGCAAGAGCAGCAAATAATTGTTTCCTCCTCACCTTCCCTCTGGCACACTTTGCTACAGTTCCAGTTCTCCCCAGATTTTTTGGTGTAGCTGTGCTGTCATGAGAGCAGGTTGATTTTGCTGTGGTTAATCTACCTAGTGCAGGCAGCAGTGAGCTGTGACAGTGGAGGGATGTGGCTGGTGCCATGGGTCAATAGACTGTGAGTTTGTGCAGCTCACAGAGCTGTCTATTCCATGGGACCTCCACTACTGCTGTGTGTGCTGGGTGCATTAGATCTGGCACAGATGTGCCTCCCAAGATTACAGCTTATCTTAGATGGGACAGCATTCCAGTTCAAGGAGTCGCCCTTTCAGTGGTGCTGTCTGGGCTCTGAATGTCTATTAGTGTGACTGAGGGTGTGCTGAAGGCCCAGCTGGTATTTGAAGACTTGGGCTGGATATTGACTGCAAACAGCATCTCAAGATGGGAATTGGATGCTTTGAAAACCCCTAATTTTCAGAAGCCCCTGACGACTCTGAGCTAACCTCCAGCTTGCTTTAAAAATGAATCCAGCCTGGAAGGACTCTGCAAGCACACAGCCTATTGTTGCCACCACTTTTCCTTCCTGTACAATACCAAGAAGAATTAAAGGCCCTGGTATGTTTTTTTGCCCCAAACAATCATATATAATACGGAGTGCAGGATTGAAATTCTGCTTGCCTGCTTTGGTATTGTCAGAAACACAGCTAAAGTCAATGCTTACTTTGCCACAGAGCAGAGCCAGCCTCAAAATACTCACAGCAATTGGTGTTGTCACCCCTGGAGTTAAATACCTCCAGACAGTGAGGGCAGTTCAGGGCTGAACCCATCCTGTCTCAGCTGGAGAAGCCAGTCATGAATCATCAGGGCTTAATGAATGCTGTGCTGAGGATTATGCATGGATGCAAGAGGCAGCATCCAAATTCTCCACCAGAAAGGAGCTGATTGCTTTCAATTTTTCATTCTTGTTTGTTGTTTGTTTGTTTTGTTTGTGTTTTTTTTAATATGCAAATTAAGGGAGTTTCCCCAGCCTGAGTTCAGAGAACAGTTTTTGTGTTAGGATCTTGGTTATGACATTTGATTTGGCAGGGCAGCCTCACCTGATGCTAACTTTTTATTAAGGCAAAATACAGACTTACAATGAGGTCACTATGCACTAAAATTTCTGTTTAACTTGTCACCTTTAATTAAATCATTTCATGTATTTGGAGGAATAGCCAGTTCCAGTACAATCTCTTTGAAGGGATTTTTTCCAAATACAAGACCATTAGACAAATGGTTTCATTTTATGCCAGCTGAGCTTATTCCTCAGAAGAAACAAGAGAGCTTTTTGTTTCTCCTAATTATGGGCATGGGAAGGCATTGGGAATGACGTGGGGCATGGCACCTCAGAGAGGATGTTGGAGAAGGTCATGGTCTCTAATCATGTAGCACCTTTTTCCTTTGAATAGAGCAGAGAAATTGTGAGTGGAGAAGTTCCCATTTATTCCCTGGTTTATCTGATTCTGTCTGGTCTGGAGTCATCCTGCTTTAATCTCCAGTGGTTTTTTCCCTTCCAGTTGCATCCTTCTTTCAGAATTAAAGGCATTTTCAGGGTTATGTCCATTTCCATCAGGTATAAGACTATTCCTTCATTGACTTCTTCCATTTGTCTCAGATTAATTTGATTTCATCTTACCCTGACAGTGATTATTTTTCTTCCTTTCTCTAAAGAAAAATCCAAACAGAACCATTTAGGAGCCCATATTGGCAGAGAAGATGGGATAAGAAGGATATTAAAGCACTGGAATAACCAAGGAGAGAGCTCAAAGCTAATGTCAGGGGAGCACAGACATTATTCCTGTGACCTTCTCTCAGGCCATCTTTGTTTTGAGTACTCCCAAATTCCTCTCAGCTGTGGTGAGTCCCTTGTCACTCCTCAAACATCAGCAGTGTTTACCAAGGAGCAGTGTGGCTCAGGTGGATGGCAGAAGGTCTTGGAAGTAAAACAGCTGTCCTCCATCACGGCAGCATCCTGGAGAAGGGGTGGCATCCTCCATGCTGGGGTGAAGTCAAACAGCACTGACTTCCACCAGGAGCAGAACATCCTTATTTGTTAC
Organism: Passer montanus; assembly: GCF_014805655.1. Taxonomy (NCBI): domain Eukaryota; kingdom Metazoa; phylum Chordata; class Aves; order Passeriformes; family Passeridae; genus Passer; species Passer montanus. The sequence continues at coordinate 12,140,781 of NW_024369929.1, forward strand.
AAGAAAGAAAAAAAAAATCCTCTTTAGCCACATCAGCGAAGTGATGGCCAAGTGTTCTCTTTAATCCTCCTTAATCATGGTGTTGCTGATTAACATTTGAATAGAGCTTCTAATTAGAAAGAAGACACACAGACAATCTCACCCTGCTGAGGAGGTGAATTCTCAGCTCCTAGCACTCATTCCTGCATATGCTGCCCTGATTAGGGCTTGAATAGGACAATGATTAAAGAGGCCACTGCCACTGTGCAACCTCTCGGTAGCACAGCTACGTTCAAGGATTTATTTTCAGCTGAGACTTGAATAAATGTTTTGCAAATGTGAGCCACTCCTTCGGAATGGGAAGAGCTTTTAAACACTTCTGAAGCACTATTCCATCTTGTTCCTGGTTTTATCACACTGATCTCCGCCTCTGTAGAACATGCCCTGTTTGACCATAATGTATTTCAATTAGGATTGTGGTTTAAGCATATGTATTTTACTTGCTCATCTTTTTCATTATTCAAAAAGCACCTGAAGCCTGGTGAAAACCTGGACAGTGTGCTATTGAAAAATCACTTCTACTTTCTTGAGTGAAGTGTTTTTTTCAAGTTCTTCCATCCATTATATAATTTATTTTGCTTATTAATTTGCATTAGGGTTAACCAAAGTCAGGGCTGCTTCGCTAGGAACCATTTGCATTCAAAGAAGATCATACTCATAGTCTCCTAGGAATTTTTGATGTCTGCTTCTGTCAATTATATCAATCCACTTAGAAAGACAGCCTTTCTGCCTAACCACATTACAGAGCTGGGCAACAAAATTATCACAATTGACCTAAGTCTTGCTGGACATGGGTGAACAGCCACCTACTGACTGTGCCCTCCTGGTTATGGAGCACTGCCAGGTGAATTCCTGCTGCAGCAGCCTAAGGCATGACAGCCCCTGGCTGTTCTGCTGCCCCTCTGCCACAGCTCAGCAGCTCTGTCTCACACAGGGCAAGGGTGGCTCTGAAGGATGCCAGAGCCTGCCTGGGTGCCCTTCTGAGGAGGGGGCAACACCCTAAACCACCCCAGAAACATTCATACAAACCCATCTTTCAGGTGCCTCTCCCTCCCAGACATCTGACTTAGGAGGGTGGGAGACCTCCTGCAGCTCAGTGCATTGTGAGATTATTCTCTCCTCTAGAAGTTAGATAAAGAAGATGGAGAGTGTTTTGTGGCCTGCAGCATGTGGAATGGATCTTTTCTAGGCCCTTCTGCACTAAATTCCCTTTGTTGTCCTCATTTTTTCCCAGACAGAGCTGCAAAATCATCCTTCTTTCAGAATTAAAGGCATTTTCATAAATGGCATCTGGACAATATTTTCCATCCAGGTACCCAAAATTAGGCTTTGTGACAGAAGTGGACTCATTATGAGGAAGGCAGTGAGCTTTTGTATCTTGGAATCATTACCAGGCTGTGTGGAACAGAGGCAGGAACAGGTGAAAAGGGAGAGGCAAAGCTTGCAGTGTAAGATCAATGCTCTGATTCAACTGTGGGGAAGAAGCAGAGAAATTTTACATAAAGCTATGGTAAAAAAAAAAACAATCTCAGAGAGATGCTTCACTTCAGAAAAGCCTTTTCTGTAGACCTGGGCTATAGCTGCCTAAATCTGCAAAAAGGCAATTAGCCAGGGGTTTTATTTATTTATTTACTTTTCACCTCATCACAAAAGCAGAAACTCTGCTGTGGTGCTCACCAGGACCTGCCAGGCACACACTTAAGTTTATCTGATAGAGAGATGCTGGTCCCTTGGCCTGGTTCATCTCCTGGGGCCACAGGGTCTCCAGATGGCCCCAAGTGCCTGCAACTGTCAGGGCAAAATGGAAAATTGTTCAATTGACTTGACATTGAATGTCCCACAGCAACAGCAAGGGAGTGGGGAGAGAAGAGAAGAGAAGAGAAGAGAAGAGAAGAGAGAATTTGTTGAAAGACCCTTTCTGAAGGAAGAAGCAAAATGATGTGGCACCCTCCCACACTTAGAGCTTATCTGCAGGAGCTGAGTTCACACCCTCCAGTAATGATCATCGTATAAATGCAAAGCCATCTTTGTCATTTAGCAGCTGTTTCCTGGATTTCAGGATAGTTAGCTCCTATGGGCTAGGGAGTGACAGTTCCTGTACAAGTACAGCAGAAAGACAAGTAAAAAGGTTCCCCCCTGTGCCCTGAGAGCTTCCCAGCTCTGCTAGCTGGGCTTGGACCCAGTCTTCCAGCTGTGGGGCTGCTCTTGCTCAGTGACCAAGATGAAAATAGAGTTTAGAGGGACCACAATACCCTGGAAACATTCTGACCCCCTTCCAGAGCTGCTCTTGGGGAGGTAACATGCATCAGCATCCTTCCTGCCCAGAGAGGTCCTAATAACCTCCCTAAGGCAGGTGAACCCCGCTGTGATGAGTGAGAGCAAGAGCTCCTGAGTCCTGTGCTCAATTCCTCAGCACATGTGGCTTTGGGAGCCCTGGTGCTCCTGCTTGAAAGTCAAAATTCTCAGTGACTTCTTTCCCCTTCTGCTAACTTCCCAACATCCCAGCTATTCTGGGATTATGCCCTGTCAGGACCAGGGGCTATTCTTGGGCCACTCTGCTGATCACACCCAGCAACAGCAGCCTGCACTGACAGCTCCTGCTGTTCCAGGGCATGGAAAGGCAGGCAGGAATAATTTCCCAAGCCAAGGCAACGTGAGGAGTGCTGGGGCTCTCTCTGTTCAGATGGTGCAGCTCCAGAGAGAAGCAGCCCAGACACAGCAGCAAGGCAGGGAGAGTGAGTTGGGGGTTTAATGTCTCTGAAGGAGAAAGCAGCAGCAGTTGAAAAATTGATGTAGCAGTGAAAAGTTCCTTGCTTCCAACTAGAAATAAGGAGTTTTTCAGGCATATGATGAGGTGCAAGGTCTCTGTCTTAACTCTTCTGCACCCACTACACATGCAAAGACGTTTTTAATGATAAACTTGCTCACTTTAGAAAGGAATGTATTTGCAGCCCATGCTACCAGGGAACCAAATAACTGCCCATGGTAGCAGGAGGAGGTATGAAATAAATTGATAAAGGGAAACCTTACTTTAAAAAGCCAAAAATAACATGGTATATAATGTAAAGTTCAAAGTTGAGCATTGAGGCTAGGGACTCCTGTGCAGTATAAATTCAGTGTCATAAAAGAGCAAGAGTGGAGCAAATTGCTGCAAAATGCAAGACCTGGTAAGTAGCAGCAGGATATTGAAGACAAAGCTCACAAAGTGATTTTAACAGGTTTTGAAACCTGCTGCCATAGCTTGTTTTCAATTGCTGTGATTTTATTTGGGCTCGTTAGAGTGTCAGATGCTCAGGCTCTCTGTGGAGGTAAGGGGTGTATTCAGCTTATGCTCATGCTACAACCAAATCAACAATAACCTAATAAATGATAACTAATAAAAACCAAGGTTTAATTATGCGAATCTGTGAGCATGTTATGAACAGAGCAATCCTCCCAGGAGAAGAGGCAGCCAGAGGAAAGATGAAAGTAGAGGATGTGCAACTAGTGTTAAAAAGCTGCTTTGCTGCCATTTCACTGAGCATCTTGGGTATGTGTGTGCCATGATCTACTTGGCAAATCGCTCTTTACAAGACACTAAAAACACAACAAAATGCCTTATAATGCCTGCATCAGGATTACAGGCAGCCCAGAGAGAGAGCAAACGTGTGCACCTCAACACTAGGGAGCATTTTTGGTTAAATCCAAGTGCAGTGAGCTCTCTTGTCTCCAAACTCTAGGCAGGCTGAGGAGGAAAAGTTCATTTTGCTCCGGGACAGAGAAGGGCATGAGAGCCCATGCTTCCTAGTCCCAGCCATGGAAAGTGTGGCTGCCAGGCTCTGGCATTTCAATATACCCCATTGTGAAGGGGAGAGTGATTAGAGAAACCCCAGGAGGGCCTGGCAGTCATTAAAGCTGGATCTAATGGCAAGAAGAGATGGAACTAACATTACTGTGTCAGGTTTGTCTGAGCCCACCTGGGCCATAGGCTGAGCTTTACACAAGCCAGAAGTAGCAGCTCTGGTTCTTGCTTCATCCAGCCAAGTGGTCCAGGCTCTCCCTAGCCTGGCTGCTTGGCTTCCATGTGGGAAGGTGACGTTTTTATTCCCCACCACTTTACCAGGGATGCTTTCAAACCTAATTAAGCTTAGCGTTATCATTGTTTTTATCACATTAAGATCCCACTTGGCTCTCAGCAGCACAGACCACAAAGTCAACACTGCATCTTTAAACAGAAACAACAGATTTTGGTTCAATTAAAAATTCATTAAAATGTAAATTACTTTGTAGGGTTTTTTCCTTCTAATGCCTGTTCAGTGTGACACTCTAATGGCACAAAGCATTAAGGGGAGGTTAACTGGCAGCACAGAGACAAATTGCTCTCCATATACTCACCTGCTTAAGTGATCTTGGAAAAGAATTTAACCCTTTTCTCTTACCCACAGGGGTTTCTACCTTATCCCAACTGTTTGCTACAATCTTTCTTGTCATAAAATCATCACAGAATGACAGAATGGTTTGGGTTGGAAAGGACTTTAAGGATCATCTCATTCCAGCCTCCCCACCATGGTCTGGGACACCTTTCACTAAACCAGGTTGCTCAGAGCCCTGTCCAACCTGGAACTGTCATCCTGTCTTATGTCTACATTGAGTCACCTTATCCTGCAGCTCTGCTTTCCCTTTTCCTCTGCAGTTTTCTGCAGCTCTCAGGGAATTTTTTTCCCCAAGATGACCTATCCTAAAAGCCAATTGTTTCCTCCCAGACCCCTGCTAGATGTGCCAGAATAAATTTCCTGGCTGTTTCCCTTCCAGTGGCTGCACAAGATATGATGATTTAACCACATACTTATTAAATCATTTGTTGCTTCTAATGCTCTATGAAACCACGAGTGAGCATTAATATTATTATTATTATTATTTCCCTTATCACAGTAAACTCAGTCGCTATTGCAAGTTCATTAGGTGTTGTTAATTGCTAACAACATATTCAGAACGTATGGTAAACGCAATTTAATTGAGAACTAATTAACTTGTTATAGTTATCTCATTACATGCCAATTAAACTTTTCAACATTCCTTTTCAGTAGATAAAGGAACAGTTAAAATCCCAGGGACCAACTTCTGAGCTGGGGTAAGGGGGGCAGCTGTGCTGCCTTCATCTGTAATGCAGTTACTTTGCGTCTCGCGTTTTTGTAAGATTAAGGGAAGCCAAGGGAGTTCAGGTTAATTTAGTGTGTCTCCGAAGAGGCTGAGAACTTGGGGAAAAAAAAAGCCTGTGATGGTGGTGTTGTGTTTTGTGAGAAGAACTGAAGGACTTGGGTCAGGAGTTTCTGCTCTGCAGCTGAATCAATCTGCGGTTTTTGGTAAACCAACCTCCAGCTTTGACATCTACAGACTAGAGGTGGGAATACTGACACACTACAGCAGACCCAGAGTCCATGCAAAGGCATCACAGCCTTTGGACTGGCATCTTTGCACGGCATCATTCCAAGGGGCTCTCCCCCAAACAAGCCCCAGCTGGTCACACACAAGAGCACTCAGGGCAGCGTGATTGACTGCGCTGCCCCCCACCAGCTCTGCCATCACAGCACATTTGTCCAGCTTAGGTTGCTGCCCTTTCTCTGCACGAAAGTGTCAAGCAAACAAAGGAGAGGGAAGTAATGGAGGAAAAAAGCAGAGCCATGTGAGTTAAAAGTACTTCCCAAAGCCACAAAATAAGCAGCTGGGGAGAACTGGGAACTGTATTGCCTTTAATCTCAAAGATAAACATGTTCAGTCATTTTAGATATTACAGTAACATCTGTGGCTTTAAAAAAAAATACAAAAATCAACCTGTAGCTGAGCCGTTAGGTCCACAGTGTCACTGTAATGCTTCCTTCAAACCAAAATGAAAATCTTTGAAAGAGAGAAGATTTCAAGAGGCTCTTATTAAAGTGAGAGGTGACTATTCTGGCACTATTGAAGTGAAGGAGAAAGTCACTGTGACAGGTTTGATGACTAATTTCTGGTTTATTCACTCACTGAAACAACTTTGTGAGAAACTTGGAAAATATGTGAAGGGACAAGGGGGCAAGGCCAATGGCCAGCCACACAAGGCTCTGACCTCAGCAGTTTCCCCTGTATAAAGGAGTGGGGTGGGAGAAGAATCCCAAGAGTGCTACTGCCCTGCCACTGGTACCTCAGTGCCCACACTGGGAGCCAGCTGAGATGAATCACAGCAGTCTGGGTCCAAAGCAGAGTTAGCAGGCGCCAATACCTTTTATCGGGGTGCAGAATCATCTCCCTGTGGCAGGATCAGGGTGTTGGTTCCTCCACACTGAGCAAACTGTGCTCTGCTAGAGCAAGGATTTATGGAAAAGTGTCAGGGAAATGAAGAAAGAGCACGGAGGCAGAACGAGCTGTTTGCATCCTTCAAGTGAAGCAGAGGACTGCCTGTGAAGATGAACTTTAATTTAAACCACAGGGAAGAAGAGTGTTAATGCAACACCCACCTCATGCAGCTTTTCCAATAAGGGCTGTAATACAACAAAAGCAGCTGAAGAGGCTTTTCTCACAGAATCTTCTAACTAACTTTGTAAAGCCAGGGAAGCACAATTCTTCTGGAGGTCTTTCATGTCCATAATTTGCTGAATCCAAACATTTACATGCATCTTCTATAACCACTATAACCACTGCTGTTTAAATACAGAGCCCTCCTCAAGCAGGAAGGGTGAGTGTGATGTAGTGTTATGGAGGCTATTAGTACATACCAGAAGCCTCAAGAAATCTCCAGCATTTCTATCCAGGATGTGCTAAGATGGCAATACTTGCATGGTGAATGTGTTTTTACTGTGTGTTTTTATGATGTTTTCATTATATGCTTTTATTATGTGGTTATAAGCTGCTAGAATGGAAACAGGAGCTATAAAGTTTGATTGATTGTTATATTCCCATATATAAACGGAGATTATTTTTTTCCACTAGAATCTATGAATGACAGATAAGTTTGATTGAGATGCAAGTCCAAGCATTAAGTCCACTCCTGGACTAATCAAATCCAGCTCCTGAAATCAAGTCAATGCTGATGGAATCATAGAATATGCTGAGTTGGGAGGAACCCACAGGGATCATCAAGGTCCACAGGATAAGTCCCAGTGGTGCTTCTGAGCTTTCCTCAGGTCATCAGACCCTCAGCTTTACACAGCTGGAGAGGCAGCTGGGACACTTGGTGCTCTGTGTGTCCCCACAGATCTCCAGGAGCTCAGGGTTCTGAAATCCCAGAGGCTGAAGCAGGAGCTAAATTCAGAAACCAAAGAGGGTGTCACAGGCTCCTGTTTAAGATCCTATTTCTGATGAGGTTTAATTTAGACAACAGAGTCAAGAGCTCTAAAGTGACACTGTTCTCATTTAGTGCTTAATATTTTTGTGATGAGCAAGGTTTGATGAATGCTACCAAACATCTCATGTTCCCCCTGCTCTCCCCATGCACTGTGCTGCTCCAGGTCCCACTGACTGCACCATCCTGGTGGAATCAGGCTTCTCTCCAGTGGGATGTGAAGGAGAACCCCTTTAATAATTTCTGTTTACAGTGGCCACAGTGATGGGCTCTTCCCCAGGGTTCCAGGGTAAATTTCTGTGCAGTCCCCTTGTGTGAGACTGTACTGTATAAACCATCCAGAGCAGGTATTTGTCAGGCTGATGAACATTGCAACTGGTTTCAGGTTCTGGGTTTTTTTTCTGCTGCACTGGAGGCCTATTCCCTGCAATGCTCCTTTTGTTGTTCACCTACCCTGGAAAGAGCAGCTCACTGTGAAATACCTCCCAGGCACCTCATCCCAGACACAGCCTTTTCTTTTACAGACCAGAGAGGGCCATCAGCATCCAAAATTCCCCACAGAGGCCTTTGAAGGTGCTAGCCAGCCCAAAGTGAGGCATGGTGAGGTGTTTGCTGGGAGAGGAAACACCCTGGCTTTCAAGGAAGCAAACCCAAGAATCGAACTGTAATTTATTTATAGCAAGAAACAAGGGAAATCTCTCATGCTCCTCCAAATAAACCTCTCCTCTTGCTTGACTCGAATCTTTCAAAAACCTTGCAAGGACTGGAAGCATTTCCCCATCCTCTGCTTTGTACTCTTGCTAAATATATGCCAGCACATATACACCACTTACTGCAGCATGCAGGCTCATGATCTTTGCATGGCTTCTTCCCCTCCAGGACTGCCATAAATAAATCACCAGGTCAGGGAGGCTGTTACATGCCTGGGGTCTCTCTCCCCCGCACTGGTTCTTTTTCTCTCTCCTTTTCTCCTCCTGCATTTGTACAGAGCACTTCAGCCTGCAGGGAGTGCTCCCTGCAGCTCCCCTCCCGAGGGTGTTCTGTGCTAGGTGTGATCTGGCAGCAGATCATTCATATTCCTCACCAGGCAGGACACTAATGATCCCAGATCAGAGCAAAAATCACATTTTGGCACAAGCTGCACTAAAGTTTTCCCTCCCAGGGACCGTGCTCACTGAGCTGACAAATCAGATTCCCACAGAGGAGGGTTTTGGAGCCTGTGGTGCGGCACAGCCAGGAGCAGGTATTCAAAAATTCCATTTTAGAACCCAGAAGGGAAGTATGATCTTGAAAAGATCATATTTGCAATTCCTTAAGAGTTTTTGTGGATCTTTGCAATTCCTTAAGAATTTTTTGGATCAATATAAGTGCTTCTTTCTTGGTGTTGGCCACCAAGAGGTGAGTTCTAGCCAAGAAGTTCTGTTCTTGCTTCACAAGAGGACCTAACCTGGGGGCCAAGCTCTCCCTGCACCTTCTGGCTAGAGCTCTTCAGGGGAAATCCTTTTGCCCTACTTTGCTCTTTCAAAATTCCCTTTATTTCAAAGCCCAAGCAATTCCCTCGGCAGCTCTGCCCACCACAAAGGACATGAAGGATGAGAAATATTAGCAGAAAAGAGAAGGAAAAAAGCATTTATTATTGATGGGGGGCAGAACGACAGTCACCGTAGCTACTGAAATCAAGTGCCTTTCTAGAGCTGAAATGAGGCTTCACATTAAAGGCCTTTTGCACAGCAGTTTTTTAGCTGTTAGCAAGAGGTGGAGAGAAGAAAAAGTTACAGTCTTAATGTTACCCTTTTAGGTTTTGTCATCTTTGCTAAATGGAACATATTGTCAGATCTCGTGTTTTCCTGGCAGAAGAGTTCTCATTTGCAAAGGACCATGTGTGCATGTGAATTTTTTTGTTCCTTTTCTTTTTTTTTTGGTTGTTTTAATTGCTGTTGTAACCTGCACATTTTGCAAATATTTCAATCAAAATTTTCCACAGCACCATAAAGCAAGAGAGCCTTTCTGCAGGTTTTTTCAGGTGTGCTCATCACTAAGGTGATAGATTTTTGAGTGGTTAACAGTGCTATCTTGGATGGCCCAAAGGAGGGTTATAAAGATTTCCCCTTCTTTATCTATTCCTGTGTTGTCACCTCCTGGCCTCTTTTTCACTCTGACCTCTCACAGGTGGGAACAATCTGAAATCTCAAATTATTCTTGCAAGAAACCCCTTGCCGTGCCCATGCAGAGCTTGCTCCTTCATCCTACATGTGAGATTGTTTATCCAAACTAGGTAGATTTACCCCCTCAACATGGCTGTAGAGAGTAATTCGTTTTCTGTCAGGTATAGAACAAGACTAATCAAACCTGTCAGTCTGAAACAGGTCAAAACTAGAGTCAAATATGACCTGTGCTTCAAGGGCTATGAAATGCAGGAATACCATGCTGGAGGTGCTGCAGAAACAAACCTGAAAGAAATGTCATGTCTTAGCAGCTTTAATCAGAGATGAAACACAAAATCTGAAATTTGCTGAGGTCTCCATTTGGCATCTGAACCCTACATCTGTTTATCAGCCACTTCAAATCTACAATTATAAGTGAGAATTACATATCACTTTGGACTTATCTCGGGGGGGATGTGTTGTTAAGTTCAAATCATTGCTGGTTGTGTGCAAAAAAATGTGCATGCTTCATAGACACTGAGAATGTGGGCATCTTCTGAGTCACTGAAAACATGGCCTTGCTGGGTTAATTATTCCTCTGTGAGGTGGGGAAAAGAGGGTGAAGCATCTGGGTTAGGGTGGAAGAAGGGAACAGGGAGGAGTCTTGTGTCGTTTCTGTTCCATGGCTATCAGCAAAAGGCTTCTTTGTTCCTCCGGTGACCGTGCAAGACAAACACTGCAAGTGAAAGTTTGAAGAAAAGGCTGGCACAGCTTGGATATTGTGGAATGCCAGCACTGGCAGTGACATTTGGGGACTCACACCTCCTAGAGCTGTGGAGCTTTGCACAGGTCCATGGAGATGCAGCAATTTTCCATGTGCTTCAAAGCTGAAACACCTTTCTTCTCCTGCCTTCTGCCCTGGGCATCACAGTGGCTTCACAGAAAGAGAAAAACACACCCAGGGTCTCATCACCCCCCAAAAAGAGGGGTCCCCATTATGTGTGTGTATATAAACACACAGCACTGCCACCCAGTGGCTTGCTGACCACAAAGGGGGGCTGCAAACTTGCTTTAGGGTGGGGTTTTCTCCCCTAAATGCCATTAACTTGGTGTACAAATTTAATACAAACACACACCCAGGTCTGCCTTCCCAACCTGGAGGTGCCTGGCTTGGCAGGCACACAGGGCCAGGCTGTGGGGGTGAGCCAGCTGTGCAGCTGCAGGTGGAAATATCAATTCCTTGGCATCAGGTTCAGGTAACAGGCAATTTGCAATTGTCACACATATTCTGCCTTTTCCCTTTTTTTCTCCCTTTTCCATTTTTTGTGTGTCTGTGGTTAATTGCAAGGGGGAGGACAGGAGACCTTATCTCTCCTGACTAGTGGTGGCAAAACTGAAAAATCGTTTTCATTACCAGGTGGAAGGCTTTTCACATGCAAATTATCGATATCATTGTGAATGTGGCATTTTTATTAATCCAAACCAGCTTATCTGACCACAAAGAAAAGAAATATCATTCTTGTTTTATATCAAACATTTTGCTCTGACAACAGCGAGTCATATTTGATGAAATATTGCATGGATCGCACCATTTTTACAATTTAGTGCAAGAGAGAAAGAAATAAAAAGGACTAATGGATGGGGTGGGGTTTGGGGATTTTTTGATGGATTTGGGGATGGGATATTTTGGTTTTGCTCTTTTTATCTGTAAGACATTTCTCCTAAATGCCAGTCAAGTGATGCAAGTTCACATAAACATTTTAACTTCTTTTCTTCAACATCAAAGAAACTGATCTGGTTTTATAGATGTATTTTTATCTCTCTATTGTGTGCACTTCCCCTTCAGACACTGGGAAAATAAGGTCACATTCCCTACCGAGTCCATCCTTTTCTATTGATTTTACTTTCTTAAAATCCTAATAGAGCTTGAAATTAATACAGTTTAATTTTCTTCTCCCTTTCTTGTGAACCAACAAAGCTTTCTTATTGCTGCCACACAAGTCTGGGTACAAAGAAGATGACAGACTTGGCATCCTCCTTCCAGTGGCAAAAACCCTTGAAAAGAGAAGATCAGGAGGGTTTTGGCTCTTTATCCAAGGATGTTAAGGCTCTCCCTGTCTAGAAGATGAGGAGCAGGGCGTGCTTCTTTACCCATTTCAATAGGGGATGGATCACAGAAACTTATGGAGCCCTGTAACGTAGCAAAATTCAGGTTCAGGTCTACATTTCTCTACTAAAACCAGGTCTAAATTTCTCTGCTTGGGCTGCAACTTAGTGGTCTCTGCTGATTTAAAAAATTTTAAAAAAAATCATATTCCTCAGCCTGGGACAAACAGCTTCTCCTTCAGGAGCCAGGTGAGTGCACTCCAGTAATGGGCATAACCACTTCAGAGTCCAGCTGGAAACCATTTACCCAAGGGCAGATGAAGCCAGGTGAGGAGGCTGGCAGCTCTAGAAGCTGCTGGGCTGCTTCCAGCACCCTCCATCCATGAGCAGAGCTTCTGGGGTGGTACTGTCCTGTCCCTTGTTCAGCGTGGAGACCAGCAAGAGCATTCAGGAGAAGATGAAGGGCATCAAACCTACTGAATCAGCATCCTTCCCTCCTGCCAGTGAACCTGCTGGGGAGGAAAAGACACTTGATGGCCCTTGGGAGCCACCTCTGTTTGGTGGGAGGGTGCTGCTGGTGGAAGCAGCGAGAGGCGGGTTGGGTGTCGGCAGTGACGCGATGGAACACGACAACCCTGGCTAGCCCCAGATCCTGTGCCCGTCTGCCACATCAGAGCAGTGCTCAGCTGTATAAAATGGGCTGTAAACTTTGCTCATTTTGGCTGACAGATACGATAAAGGTTATGTGTGCTTTACAGCATTACGAATTTGATGGAGAGAGGTCCCCTGAGACCTCTCGCTGCACCAGGTTCTAGCATTTGGCACAGCATAGCAGGAACCTCATGGGTCATGTTCCCTGCCCCTCCTGTGCTTGTGCAGCAGTCACTACCCACCTCAGCGATGCTTCTCACATAGATTAAAAGCATTTTAATTATGTATTATTCCTGCACTCTTTGTGTATCTGTGCCTTTCATACGCACATCTTAAATTCATCACCGCTCTGCCAGTTGTTTGTAAATGTCCCCAGGTGTTTAACTCTTATTCTCTGAATCCTCTGAGCTACTGCTGGTGAGTGTGGCTATTACATATTCCTGATATTTCTCAAAGGTCAAAAGAAAATGTAAAAATGCCATTTCTTTTCTCTTCTCCTTACAAAGCAGAAAATGCAATATTGTTCTGGTGTAGTTACTTTAGCGGCAATGCTAACATTTTATATTTTTTTTAAGTAGACCTTATTGTATTTACTGCAAATGTTCCAGATACAGAATTACTTCCTCAAATTATTAGGAACTAGAAGATATAATCAGCTTTTATTCTGTTTTAGAAGATATTACTCTACCACAACAGTCTATTTGCGACAGTTTGCTCTCATCTTCCTGCAACCCATCTTACAAATGAGACATAAAATTGAGGCTGTGGATGCTTATGGACCCAATCCTGCAACATTTATGCACCTGTTTAAGCTGAATCATGTAAAGATTCATGGTGGATTGAATGTGCAGAATGACTAACACTTGAGGAACTATGGCAGTTGCTCCAAAGCAGTCTGCAGTTCTTCAGGATAATGAGCAATGCATGAAACTGGTGCATTATCAGCGTGGATTATCTGCTCCTCCCCCAAATCTGGCCAGGATGCTGTAAAGGATGGACTTGGAGTGAATGCAGAGTAAACTGTCCTCTCTGTAGTCAGTATTATTATATTAATTTCCTCTTATCACTGCGGCAAGACTCCTGACTGTGCAGAATTTAGCCCTCAGCAGTGCATCGAGATCTCGAGGTTTCCATCGCAGAGTCACACTTGGTGGTGTTACACAGCTTTGTTAATTGATTACAAAATAATTCAGCAAGCTGCACTGTTCCTGCATTTTCTATCCAGCTTTCTGCCTCCTCATCTCATACCAGCTGCAATTCAAGGTCCTGGTCCCTGTGTCTGAAGCCAAATCAAAGAATGACCTTTTTTTTTGACCTACATCTTTCAGAGGAATAAAGCAACAGATGACACCAAGTAGAGGATTCACAGAGCTCTTTGTGTGAGCCCCTAGCAATGGAGCTCTCCAGTGAAGGACATCAAGCTTAACTCTCAGCTCACCCTGCAAGGAGGATTTTTTTTTCAATTTCAGTTAATAGCAGCATTTCCATTGACTTACACAGGAGCAGAGCCAAATCCCAGCGTGTCTTTTAAGAAAAGCTACTCCTCAGCAGAAGCAGCATCTCAGCAGATAGGATGCCCTTGCCCCTGAGAGTCCTTGTCCAGGAAAACCAACTCCCACCGAGCACTGAATGATTGTTCCTCTTATTCCTCAGCCTCCATCGAGATTTCTGTTCTTGCACATGGACACTGTGATTGGCAACTGAAACACAAAGATCAGACAAAAGGGGCTGGAACACCACCTGGGATGGAGCTGAGAAAGATGCAGGAGCAGATATCTCCATCTGTATTCCCGAGGATGTGTAGGAGGAGAAGCCAGCTGCGGTGTGGTGCTCCCGAACCACAGGGGACTGGTGCTGTGCCCCGCTGCATCTCGGGAAGCCCCAATGTCAGTCCCTGCACCAGCAAGGTCACCTCAGAGCCTGCTTCCTCATCCTCAGGCCAGTCACACTGCTGTGAAACGCCAGAACATGGTGGGCAAAAGGAGTCCAAGATGAATAAAACGGGAGGAAAATGAGGCTTTTCTCAGATTTACACAGAAGGTAAATTATAGGGCTACTTATGCCACCTAAAATCACTTTCTCCCCAGGGTCCTGAATATGCTCTATTATGAAAGCTGTATACTGGAGTGTAAATTTGCCATATATGCACTACAATATAATTGCACCAGACTCACCTGTGTTGTATTTTTTACCTATAAATGTAATGGTGATTTGTTTGTCTCCTCTTTCTACAAGAGTTTCAGAATCCCCAGGAAAGCACGTGGGCCATAACACACTCATTCCACCATTTAATCCAGATAAAGAGAGAAGTCTTGTGCTCAGTGTGCCTCTCCATACGCTATCCTGGTGTTAGCACCCCTGTACATATGGACAGCTTTATCCTGGTGCAAGGCACCTCGGCAGGAGTCACACAACACTGACAGTGTATCTCACTGTACTTCTGAATTGATGCAAAAAAAGCCGTGCACAGAAGGGAAAATGGCAGCTTTCCAAGTGGCCCCAGTTAATAGCTCTGTTTTGCTTAATGGTGCCTCCCATTCAGACTAAAGATGCTGTTTTAAATATGTAAGCAATTAGTATCTCTCGCTCTCAACACATCTGTGCTGCTTCTCTCTGCTGCATTATAAATCTATCGCGTGCCTCTCCAGCTCGGCAGTGCATATATCACCAGATATTCTGATTTTCAGCAACTTTCTGGTCTGAAAGAGTTGTGCTTGGATTTGGTGATGCTCTGCCAGGCTGGCCTTGCCTAAACCCAGACACAGCCAGCCCCTCCATGTCTGTCACTGGACTAACAGGTAACAGGGATATAGAGAAAGCACCTCCTGGTTGCTTTTTGGCGGTTCTTTGGTCCAGCCAATACTTACTTTAGTGTTTTTCCCAGCTTTCACATACTTTCTATGTAGAAACTGCAGGTTTTCTCTCCGTAACAAAACCCAAGGGTGCCTGTAGCCTGCAGGAGGATGTTTGCAGGGGTTGCAAGGTGGTTGAGATGCAGCCAAGCATCTCAGAAGCGGAACACCTACCTTGCAGTTTTGCTCTTAAATAAATTCTGCCCGCACAAACTCCAGCGGGATCTAGAGTCGTGGCAGGACTAGTGCGGTTACGACGGTCAGTATTTATAGGAGCGTAAGAAATCATTGCTGCTAAAACAGCGATTGATAGTAATAGACCTGGGTGTGATAAGTTATTCTTGTAAAAAAAAAGCTTTTTTTTTTTTCTTTTTTAAGGAGGAGAAGGCACAGCCACCGCACCGCGCGCGGGAGCCCCCGTTGTCTGATTTTATCACAGTTTTTGTCCTTTCGGGGAGAAGCCGCCCCGCCTGCGCGGTGCCCACCCCCTCCCCGGCCGGGAGCGACCCCGCCACACCGCGCGGTGGGCGCAGGGGAGGAGACGGCACGGCGGCGGGGAGCGCAGGGCTGGCAGGGGCTGGCAGGGCTACCGGGGGCTGGCAGGGCTACCAGGGGCTGCCGGGGGGCTCGCAGGGCGCGGCGGCTCGGGGCGCTCCGGGCCGCGG